>NW_026857634.1:0-460095 GCF_026571515.1 Ruditapes philippinarum | reverse complement strand
GGTATTGTTACATTCGCATTCAAACCATGGTAAGTGTACCTCTAGCACACGCCTTAAATATAAGACCATGAACAGGCTCAATCAAACCGAGCCTCCAACATTTACAATTTTGCCGTTTTTGACTTTCTTTAGGGATTCTTATTTTGCCTATTTTATCGCCACATTAGCGTTGTTTGTGCCGTGTAGAGACTGTAAAATGTCGCCTCGTACATTCGATCAGAGATGTCATATTTCCAATCCTTAAAGATCGTTCATCACGGCATTATTGTTGTGTTTTTGGTACTTTTAATTTTCACTTTTCGGCATTTAACTAGTAGGGTGATTCCATTATTCCTACTTAAGTAATGTTGAATCACCCTTAGGATATGTTGCATGCGTTTTGTTTCTCCCTATTGTGCGAATATGTCGAGAATCATAATGCAGTACCAGTAAAAGAATTCTTATTAGCTGGTGGTGGTTAGCATATACATTGATGCAATGGAAAGCCAAGTATTGATGCTAATGAACTCATGTTTAATAAGAAAATATCATTTGTTAATAAAGTCTTGGGAGCAAGCATACCCGTTTTTATTCTGATAAAAGTGACAACATTAATTGCATGCGATAAATAATCAGATTCTTCATTTTAGGGACTGTTTAGAAAAAATATAGAACGCAGACCTTGCATCACGAATCATTTTACTATTTTGTTATAAACGTAGAAATGCAAGGAATATGTTGAAATAGCGTCCTCTTCTGCTGTTGACAGTATGCGGACGTCACATATAATTTTTGTGTGTCAGGTAGTTACGACACATAATGACATTCCGAAGTACATACGTAGATGACATTGTGAAATGCATATCAGAAAAAATATACACTTTTTTCACAATTTTATATTTTTAAGAGTGTTAAGCTCATTCAAAGTTGTGAGTGATATTTTTAATAGAAAATAATAATTATAATTCATGTTATAGCCTTTTAATTAAAACGAACGATTTTAATACAATGCCTTAATATTCGATCAAATTCCAAATTTTATTGTATTTTATTCACTTCTCAGTCGAGTTAATCATATTATATTTCTATCACAAAAATTATTTTTATTTCAAATTAGTTTTCTTAGTTGCATTGGTTGTAAATGAAATGGAGAAACAAGTTGCATGACATGTGTGATATGTTTTTAAAAATGCAGTTTTTGTTTTTAGAGACATCGTTTCCCAAAATATATTAAAGAAGGAAATGATGACAGAACAATTGAACTCATTTTAATATTATTATTCTGCTTTATATCACATACATAGTATGTAAATTTGTATTTTTGTTTATTCTAACGACTGTGGAGTTTAACTTTGTTTCATTCCCGTTGTAGATATTGTTGTATGGTTTTTATTCAACGATACTGAGATGAAGGTTGTGGGTTCATTGTTTTTATTACCGATTGTAGAAAAGTTGTTGTTGCTTTGGTGCTGTATCCGGCGATTGTAGAATAAATATGGATTGTTGTTACTTTGTCTTTTAAAACCGTTTAAAAACTCGAATAAATGTTATTGTTACTTTGTTTTCATCCCATTATTGAAAAGTTAAGATTGTTGCCACTTTGTATCAATTACCTATTATAGAATATAGTACGATATTAATGCTTTGTTTCCATTCAATATCAACAGAGTTTTAAATACCGTTTGTAGAATAAAGATTGTAAATGTCATGTCCTAGAAATAGTACACACCCACAAACACAAAATTAGAAAATGAACTATTTCCTAATTACTTTAAATAAGATACTTATACTTGTGATTTTGTTAGGTTTAATACAGAAAATACTTAAACTTTCAAAATATAATGTCCTTTATATATAAAGATAGCACCAATATCCCTACACAAATTTGTAATCTCTAAAAATATTGACAAGACAAAATGTGTTTACAGTATTGCTCAGATCTGCGTAAGTATTTCAATACTATGTGTATATGACGTGAGATTTAATTAAGACCGATATCTAAATATACTATTCATATTGTATTCGCAAGGACATGTTTTAGAATTGTGAATGAATAACTAATACAGCGATGAGATAAATCAGACAGTAAGCTATTTTCATTTAATTGATAATTACTTTTCAATTAATTTAAATTACAATTAGTTCTTTATGTAAAGATTAATGTTGATGAAAAAGATTAATAATGATGAAAATGATGCATTTAATGAATTGCAATATACATACTTAATCAAGAACGGACAATAAAGTTTGATGCTAGTATAATCATGCACACTATTCAATGTCTTATGGCCATATTGTAAACCAAACTTGAGTTAAGTTATGCTAATGATTAATTGCATAAGACGTCTTGCAGAAGCAATGACTGTCGAGTTAAGGTCATTGACAATGTTTTCAAAGTTTGTTATTGTTACCTGTGAATACAAGTCTAAAATTCATATTGTGCAAAATCAGTTAGATACGGTAACAGAGGGTGTACAACAACCTTTTAATATGTGAAAAATATTTTTCTGCATCCATCGATTTGACTCAATACCAGATCCGCATGTCTCGCCCAAATATTCTTATTTCAGTATTTGACTTACATCATTATTGTGTCAATGTTTATCGATGATTTTGCATATAAACTTTTATGTTGAATTCTGCTTAAGCCGGATCTATGAGGCGTGGACGGTAGTTTGCACTTTCAAGTACCGTGTATGAACAGGCTCAATCGATCCGAGCCTGCAACATTTTACAATTTTGTCGTCTTGGGCTTTCTTTAGGGATTCTGTTTATCTCTATTTTATCATTGGTGATAGTAATAATTTTGTTGGTCTGACCAATGTATCAATTAAATAGTCCATTCATCCCTTCGGATGACTCATTAATTAATACATATCGTATATGAGTGCTACAATAATGTTGCATTCTATCCCTTTTAGGATAATCTCTTGATGAAAATAATCAATACTCATAATAAATATCAACTGACAGATTCAGAGGCTGTATAACTATTATCACGCTGTAAGGACCTTTTTCGAGTTATATTGTACAATGTAATACATGCAGTTGTATACAAGCCGTTTTGTTTCCACCGATTCTATGTCACGAGAACATATAAAATTACATTATTGAACAAAGTCTAGAAATGTGCCGTGTGGCGGCTGTAAAACGTCTCACCGTACATTGAATCAATGATGTTATATTTTTGATCCTCGAAGATCGTTCAGCACGACATTATTGTTGTGTATACATTTAAGATGGTATTTTTAGTTTCTTGAATTTGACCTTTTTCAACTTGGGTGGTTCCAGTTGAATACTGTATTATCAGCCTTACAATATGCTGTCTTCACTTTGATATGCAGGCTTCATAACCTCAGATTCCCTTTCAAAATTCCATTTTATTTTAGTTCCGAAAAATTTTTTTTGAAAGAACTACTAAGTAATTGAAGGCCCATGAAAACCCCCGTAGGAGCAATCTGCTGATGTTTTAAAAATTAAAAATGTCCCTTTTTGTTTTTTAAAATGTTAATTGCAAAACCCGGGTGCTAGGGCGTGGAGGGTCTTGCACTTTTTAGTCCGTTCATAAAACAGGCTCAATCAAAACCGTGCCTCCCAAATTTTTGAAAAAATTTTTGCCGTGCTAAATTTATTTAGGGATTCTTTTTTCTTTTTAAGTCAGTTTTAAAGGTAATTTAATCACAGCAGTCAGTCTGTATAAAGTCTAAAATGTCGAGCATGAGCTCTTATCGTTTACACTTTACTTTGTAAACCTTTCTTTAGAATCCTTTCATTAGCTTTAATAGCGACTGTCACGCTATCTAGAACATGAAAAATATCTTAATATTAAGATCTCCATGTCTAAACTTTATGATAACTTCAAATTATGTTATCTTGAAGATATTAACATTTCCTCCGATATAATTAAGATAATTTAATTAAATCAATTTTTTTTTGGAATTATTAAAAGGAAATATTTGTGACCGATAAATATGATTTAAAAGAAAGGCACGTCTAGTGCCACTCAAAGTCTTTAAAGTAGTGATTCTGATTTATGATTCCTTCATGCAGTTTATTTTCAAATGTTTTATTTGCACACGTATTACTAGGATAGAATAAAAGCCAAGATATGAGATGATACACAGATATACATATATATTCACATTCAAAAACATGCAGTATACATATATTTTATGCATACCTTGCAAGCAACCAGAAATTCATTCCTGAAAATTTTAAATAAAGTAAAGCCAGTCTATTTCTTTGTAATGTAAAAGAAAATATGTTTCCCAATGAAGATAAAAACGGAGGTAAGAGACTTCAGTTGATTGATGTTTTACATCTCCTGTTGTAATTGATTTTCCGCATGAAAGCATTTTCCACCCTGTTACATTCGTGTACGAATGCTAATCCACGATGACGAACATGTTTTATATGCGAAAAGTGTATCAAAGTGTCGCCCATACCCAAATCTCTTCAAGCAAGCTCTCATGCAGATTTAAAAACATGTCAGCTATCTTGAATTGAACATTTAACGTGTTTTTTGTACGATACGCATTATACGCATAATGGTAACATTGTTATTTAACAGCGCCATTGGGTTGCCACAATAGTGAATACTTGCGTGAGAAAGGGTTCTCTTTGCATTGAAAATTGTTATGATTCATGAATTGTGTCTTTAACTTTGGATGCTTTTATAATGAGGACATTACGACAGTTTGAACTAGAACAATTCACTTCTTACAGAAATTATATAACTATAATAATTTTACGAGAGTATACAGCAATTAATTTCATTCCCGCGTGTATCATGAACATAATTCTAGTATATGTTTCAACTATATCAGTTTTAGTATATTGCCTTTTCCGGGCAGTAATATTTTACTTTCTGTATTAATCAACAAATGTCACTTCCTCTTTCCATGCGTTTTTTTTTCTTCTCCCTTTTGTGTGATTATATGTAAAGAATCATGATGCAATATCACAAAAAGCATTCTCATTACTGATGGTGGTTAACTTCTGTTTGCATGAATAGAAAGCTGAGTATTGATGCTAATGGATGCATGTTTACTAAAGGAAGTACAATTTTTAACCAATTACCTTATGAGCGTTTTGTAAAATATTGCTGATTTTATTAAAATGCCTCCTGTTCAAATTGCTATGAAACTATAGAAAAGACTTTGCACACATGTTGACTTGACCATAGCCTTTGTAACGACATACTCAATCTCACATTGCCTGTTACCATGGCAACGCGGGTGCATCTCAAAATTACAAAAAAATCACTATTTTGCTTTGATTTCTCCATCATAACTGATTTCATTAATCTGCAACTTCTCAATGGATTCAGATAGAGTCAAACCTTTTATAGCGTTAGTTACACGTTACCTTAATGTCAACGTGAGGCCATTTTAACCTCTCACAAGTCCCAGATTTTTTTTGAGATTAGGGGGTCTACTGACCCCCTTCAAACCCCAAGCAGAAGGGGGCACATTCCCTTCTGGCATCCCCTTTGATGTATCTATTTGATATGGGATTGCGCCAAAAAGTAATCGCCAAAAAAGTGATCACTTTTTAACACCATTTCTAAATCTAAAAAAACTGTTTATGGTCTAAATAAGGCATTTTTATCACTATTTGAGGTCTCAGGCGGGGGTTGAACAGACGTCTATATGAAATTATGGGTTATGTAATCAGTAGTCTATGGAGCAAGTAAACCTGTCTTCATTCTGACCCTAGTGATATCAATGATTTCAAGTGATTGATAACTAGCATCTTTGCATTTAAAGAGGACTGGTCAGACAAAAGGAACGTAAACTTTGTATCACGAATCATTTCAATATTACATTTAAACCTAAGAAATACAAAGAGTATGTTGAAAGATGTATCCTGTACGAATAGCTGTAACAATAGCGTACTCATTTGCCGTTGATAGTATGCTGACATGGCATTTAATGTTTAGCTGACATGTAGAAAAAATAGATAACGACACATAATGACATTCCCAAGCACTTGTGAACTGTGTATTATACACTATCTTATACAGTTAAACTTCTTAAGATATTTTCTTAAAATTTATTACATAGCCTTAATTTAAATCCAAAGCCTAAATGTTATCTTGATAATATTCCAAAATAAGCAATCTTTTTTAAATTTTATTTACTATTTTTTCGACTTAATCATATCAGTTAAATTTTGACACTAAGTTGCTATTGTTTAAGCTCTGCGTTTGGCATTCAAGTTCCATCGGACAGCATTGGTGAGTGAAATGGAGAAAAGGAGACATGACATGTGACATTTAAGGAGCAATTGATGACAAAGCCTTGAAATATTTTTACATTTATGTTCTGCTTTATATCACATCAATGGTATATAGCTTTGTATTATTCTAACGATTGCGGAATAAATATGATTGTTAAGCTTTGTTTCATTCCCGTTGTAGAATAATAGAGATGATTGTTGTTATGGTTGTATTCAACAATACTTAAATGAAGGTTGTTGGTTAATATTTAGTATTTAATTTACGATTGTATAATACAAGATGCTTTGGGTATTCATCCAACGATTGTAATATATATATATTATTGTTAGTTTGTCTTCAAAAACCGGTTAAGAATTCAAATAAATGTTGTTGTTACTTTGTTGTCATCCAACAATTGAAGAGTTAAGATTATTGCTACGTTGTATTGAATACCAATTATAGAATATATTACGATGTTGATGCTTTATTTTCATTCATGACAACAATTTGAGACCAGAGAGTTTAACCGTGTGTAGGACAAAGATTGTCAATGTCATTTTATACAAATATTATACACCAACAAGACACAAACTTAGAAAGATAAACTTTAAATAGAATACTTATATTGGTTAGTTTGTCAGGTTAAATACAGAAAATAATTACTTTTTTTTAAACTTTAATGTCCTTCATAAATTCAGATATCACAAATACACACAAAACAAATTTGTTTTCTCTACAATATAGACCTAAAAAAGTATTTACTGGCATTGCTCAAATCTGCGTATGTATATACACGTAAATACAATGTGAATATGACGTTAGATTTAATAAAGTTCAATATCTAAATATATTATTTATATTGTATTCGCAAGGAAATGCTATAGAATTGTGAATGAATAGCGGCTAAAACGACGATGAAATAACTCCGACATTATGTTATAATTTTAATTCACTTGATAACTAAGTTTCAAATAATTTAAATTACAATCACTTTTTTTAATGAAATATATGATGTTGATTAAAAAGATGCATACAATTAATTGCAATATACGCACATAACTAAGGACGAACAAATACAGCATGTACAGTTTTATACTAGTACAATAATGCACAATATTCATTTTCTTATGGCCATGTTGTAAATCGAACTTTAGTTTAGGTATAGTAATAATTATTTGTATAAGACCTCTTGCAGAACAAACAATGACTGCCGTAAGATCCTTGAAACATATTTGTAAACAGGAACCAATTAATCATATACTAACATATAGATAGAATACAGTGGAAGAGGGTGAACAGCAATCTTATCTCATGTAATATAGTTTGTTCTGCATCCATCGTTTTAACTAAAACCAAGAACCCAATGTTTCGCCCTAATGTTCTTTTTAGAATATTTTACTTATATCGTATCTCAATCATTATTACTTGAATTTGCATATAAATTTATTAATGGTGATACTGATATTGTGTCAGTCTGACCATTTGGATTAATTTGATTGTCTTTTCATCCATACGAATGACTAATTAATTAATAGCTGTCGTAAAGGAGTGCTACAATAATGTTGCTGTCTATCCCTTTTAGGATAATCTCTTGATGATGTTAATCTATATTCATAATAAATATCAATTGACAGATTCAGTGGCTGTATAATAATGTTCATTCTTTCATTACTTTTGCGATTTTTATTGTAATACATATAGTTATATAACGTCAATTTGTGTTCACTGATCATAAGAACATATTATAATTTCATACTTCAACAAATTCTAGAAATGTGCCTTCCTTTGAAGTCAGAACATATTGAAATTAATCACATCAGTCAGTCTGTATAAAGTCTACATTGTCGAGCATGACGTTTACATTTTACCTTGTAAATCTTTCTTTAGAATCCTTTCATAAGGTTTTATAGCGACTGTCACGCTATATAGAACATGAAAAAATAACTTAATATTAACAACATCATGTCTAACCTTTATGATAAACTAAAATTATGTTATCTTGAAGATGTTAAAGGTACTCCACTGAGGTACGGCCGAATGTCACAAAAAAAAGTAAAATTTCACAAACCGATAATTTTTTGTTACCTGCGTGTTAGGGACATTGAAACAGAATCAGTGATACATTGATATGTGTTCTTTGGATTGGCAAATCGTTTGAAATACACATTTTCTCCAATTTTGTGGGAAAAGCGTTTAAACACCTTTCAGTTTGCAAATCTGAATAAAAACAACGGTCACGTGATGATTCTCGGGATGACTAAAAAGCGAAGCGGAGAATTTTTTGTGTATCAACAGCAACGAAAGTGCGAAAGTGGAATATACCAACAATCCATAAATTTAAAAGCAAATTATGGGTGTTTGTTAAATTTCTTGTTGTTCACATATGTTCTTGTGAGAAAAAATCTTTCAAAAGCAATTTCAATATATATTTAAAGCATTGCATTGTTGTAATCATGTTTTTTTTCTCCATTACAATGATGAATTTAGCTAAACGTACGGAGTTGGAAACTGACATACACAAATTTTACAAATATTCTATGTTAATTTGAGAGCTTTCGTGTAATTCTTAGATATTGTGTATTAACTTTGTAATGGTTAAAATATCATGATATCTAGGCTAAGAACATTTACTTTGTCAATCAGTGTAATGGGTCCTATTTCAAAAGGTCACTTTGGTTTATCTGATACTCGTTCTGGAAAAAAAACTTCGTAATACCTTTTATACAACGAACATGAACTTGAGTATTGTAAGCATAAAAAATCACACGCACACTCAGAATGTTATTCTAGAGATTTCTGTTTAACTCTGATCAAAGCACTGAAAGCACTGGCCTAAATAGAGAATGAATACGGCCTCATTATAGGACATTTAGGCTTCAACTTTATAAGTTTATATTTCTAATGTATGTCTAGTGCATATAATTAAAAAATTCTATAAGAAAAAATCGATCTCCTTTGCTAGAGAGATCTGAAATTTAATTCTTATCATTTTACATACATACTTGCATATTTATCCGGATTGGATGTAAACTTTGTTGATGAGAAGTTTACTACGTTTTAATCTAGACATTCAAAACTATAGGTAATTGATACCTGTTTCGTGCACATGGTAAACATTATCAAGAAGGTCGGAAAAGAGTTACAATCTGGCTCTATTAATATTATTATTATTATCATTATTGATTTAGCGGATACCCTGATAGATTTCTTATTTATTGGAAGGCCTTTGTTCTAGTGATGGGTCAATTGAGCTGTGCTATAATGTTACCAATATATTGAAGCTTCCCAGTGGAAAAGAAATGTAGAGCGTTATAATAGTAAAAAAGGAAAACTGGAATAAAGACAAACAAGGCGACGGCAACGTTCACAGGACGCAGCCCCCGATACAGTCAAGCTTCCACAGCAGGGTTATTGCCGTGACTAGTGAAATAAACTTAAAACTGATTATAAAGTTGTTGTTCTTTAAACCCTAACATTCTTTCAAATTAAAAGAAACAAACAAAATCATGATACTTGCAAGACAAATGTAAAGGGCAGGTAAGTAAAGGTAACTTTAAGAATTCAGTAAGATATTATTAACCTCACCTCAAACAACAACCATTACTTAAACTATGTTTTATAATACTTCGAACTCCTAGACGGTATACAAACCTGGGAAAGGGCAATGCATACCTTAACCATTGTTTTACTCCTTATAGCCTGTTTATCATGGCATACTCATTGTTAATAGTTTTGTAAATATTTTGATAAAAAAGGTCAGGTTCATTTCCCGACTATTTTGGAAAACACGAGTGACTGGTTTCAAAAACTGCAATGGTTAAATATTGATCGGGTGCATTACATTGCATAAATAAGTTAGGAAGAGAACCCTGCTTTTCTTCCTTTATAGCACTAAAACCTTTACTTTTCTCTACTTTTGTCTCTTCTTTCTTCCTGTTTCTCATTTTTTGTTTAGTCTCTTTATTTCTCTTTATTTACCACTTGAAAGCCTGAAATTAATTTTTTCATTGATAATTTAGCTGTGGTCCTGTGTTGCTTGGTCGTGTGGGTGTTGCATTCATTGAATGTTATCATTCCTTTTTGTATTTCTGATCGAAGACCAGGAAATACAAAGCTAACAGTCAATCTCTGACACAGCGGTTTCACGACATCCCTAACAACAAGCATGTCTTAAAACAGCTGAAAACTAGCGATTTAAAAGAAAGAAATATTTTCATTTTGTTATAAGAATCCAACAAATTACAACGCATTCAAAGTTTAAAAGTAGCTTTGGGTTATAGAATTGTCAATGAATGCACATTCACAAATTACGCGGATGAATATCATTTTAATCAATGAAAATGCTATTTTAAGCGATGTCGAGAGCGTATTTCACAAATAAATCTGACTGTCGAGTAGTGGAATATATACATGTCGGACTGTTTTGGCGAGAAGATTTTTGTTAAATGATTTACATCAATGTTAAACAACAGGTTTATCTTGAACAAAAAACCTCAAAATTAATAAGGATTACAAACCCGAAATGCAATGAAAAATCTAAATTTAGTATTACTTGATTTTATTCAGGCATTGTTCCTATATCTTCTCCGTGGTGCGAGGGTAACGCGCTCGTTTAGTGTGTCTGGGGTTCAAATAAAATTCAAGGCAATTATTTTTTATAAAGTTTCTTTGTTAAGGAAATAGCCACGATATGCAAGGGTAAAGTGTGGCTGTCATAAAAATGAACATAAATGATTTTTTTATGCAACTCTAGTCATGCAAAATTCCATATGTATCAAACTCTGGTACCAAGCAAGAAGAATTATAGTACATAAATATAAACGTATACAGGAAAATAATACAGTTATACAGTGCGATTTAGATTGCAAAGATCAGAAAATACCACAGAGCTTACAGCCTTTTGATTTATCTTGTTTTTCGTATGTATGTTCTGGAGATTAGGTTGGTTGTTCTCGTAATACTTTAAGATTTATAAGATTGTGTATTAAAAGCTTTTGTAAATAGTTTCGGAAATACTGGATATCGTTTTGAAAATTTATAGAGCTACAAAAGTATTTTAAACCCATGAACGAAAAATTTCACAGTAAGTATTTCGGTTATAGTGATTATACCGTAATCAAACGTTAAAGGTCTCCTAAGAAATGTTCTTTGGAATTAAATACTAAGTGTAAGCACTAGAACATAAACCACAAGATTGCTTGCAAAATCTTTATCGGCAGGAAAAATTGGTTCACAAAACATGATTTTTCACAGTCATGATCAAATGAACAGACTGTCATTTTCTTCCTGTTACCGAAAGATACGAACAGACTGTCATTTTTAACATGTTACCGAAAAATACACACAAGGAAGATTTCAAGTAGAAGACACGTCACTGACAGAATGTTCTTAATATTTGAATAGAAAACAATTTGCTAAAGCCAATTTATGAAAGAGAAATCTGGGATGCCACTTATAAAATTATTTGCCCATAAAAGAGGGTTTATTTTACTCGTTTAGATTATTTTCAAGAACAAAGTCTCAAAAAACAAAGGTTAGCTGATATCAAAATGTAAACCGCGACATATAAAATTTATTTACCTGTGAAACTGGAGTGAAAATGTGTTAGTTTATCAGGTTTTGTCTTCAGTGCCTTCAGCACTTTGATCTTATATGTAGTACAAGAAAACTATATCGTTTTCACCGAAAAATTATCAAATTCTAAACAAGTTTCTAATAGAATCATAAACATTTATTGTATCATAGTTTGAAGACATTTCTGTTGAAAACGTGTCAGAGTTAAATCGAATTCATATACATGCACAGTGCGTAACTGGAGTGCATGGTATGAATAAGATGTAATTGTGTGTGGAACGTGTATGTACGATAGCCTACGAAACGTCACTCATTACATACACAGATGCCCGTTTGTGCCAGAAACAATTTTGCAAAGGGCGCACATGAGTTCTTACTCCACCAGTAAAACTGAAGAGTCGCCAAAATGACCTACACAGTTTTGTGTTACGTAACCCCCACTTCATTCCAAAAACAATCAAATCAAATGAGACATGTCATTAACTGTATTTGATTTAAATAGATAGCGTTAAATACATTTATTAGTGTGATTACAATGTGCTCGTTATAGTATAAATATTACCGATGCATTATGTTTGCCTTAGAATATTGAAATTGAAACTGAAATGTCAATGAAAATAATTGTACATGTATATTATATCTTTCCGTTTTGTCTAGAAAATGTCCGCTTCGCTGGCGTTTGATTTTTCAAGACAACGAAATTGCTACCTTGATTATCTTTTATACAGTTTTTCTTCGTTATACTCAAGTTATATAAACATGATAGGTTACAGTGTTGAGAAAAAAATCAATAGAATTGTTTACCCCCGTTTACTCTGTTGTTCCAAAAATGTCCGTTGCGTATTTTAGTCATACCCGATGAATTGTGGGTAACTTCTGTACATGCCTGGGAAAACCAACTTTCATTTTTGCATCAAAAGCTAATGTGAAAATGCATTTTCTAGCATACTTGTTGTTAGAGGGTTGGTTAAAGTGTAAGTTATTGTTATTTTAGTTATAATATTGTGATTTGTGAGGAAATTTGTTTACATTTTTTTGGACACCAAATTACCTGTCAGACCTCAGTGTAGCCCCTTTAACATTTCCTCCCATATAATTTAGGATACATAAATTTAATCAATCTCTTATTGGAATGATTGAAGGGAAATAGTTGTGACAGAAAAATATGATTTAATAGAAAGACAAGTCTACTGCCACTCTTGGTTCCGATTTCTGATTTCTTCTAGTAGTCTTTTTCAACTTTGTTATTAACACACTTATTATAGGATAGAAGAGAAAGCTAAGATATGTGATGATACGCTGATATACAAATTATGCAGTATACAAGTACATTATGCATACCCTGTAAAGAATTTTCCTCAAAAATTTTAAATAAAGTAAAGCCATTCTAATTTTTTTAGAGGCTTTATTTGATTGATGTATTAAATCTCCTGATGTAATTGATTTTCAACATGAACGAATTTCCATCTCTATAACGTTTGAGAATGAATGCTAATTCACGATGATGAACATGATTTATTTTGAAAAAGTTTATCAAAGTGTAACCAATCAATAAATCTTTTCAGGCAAGCTCTCATACAGATTCAAAAACGTGGCAGATATCTTGAATTGAATATTTTGTCTTGGTATTTAGTTTGATAGATACTAACTTGGTTGAATTAGGCCAACATGTTTTTAATTAAATGTTTTACGGGACATTTTTTTTAAAAAAATTGGGTCGGGGGATAAATAAAAATTAAAAAAAAAATCAATTTTTTTATCAGTCGACCACAAAATAAAAATAAAATGACAAAAGAGGTGAACTTTTTTTATTTTCAAACATTTTTTTAACACTCCAAAAACAGATTTTTTATCCATAAAATCAATGATTTTATAGTTTTGAAGTATTTTTGACATGATTTTTAACAAAATAATTGAAAAAAATGTTTGAAGTCACTTTTGCTTTTGTTTTATGTAAATATTTAATGCTGATCTAGAATTTGTATTAGTTTGTATTTTGTTTGCATGTAGGGCAAACATGCCACACAAATTCATTGTTTAGTCCCTTCATTCCAAGAGTATCCAAACAAGGTTGTATTGCCACTCTCAAGCTTTACAATACTGACACAAGCTTGCAACCTGATAATAGTGATAGAACAACCAACCTATTATACGCTTACTGATATTTTCCTCATGGGAATCTAAATTAAGTTCCTGACAGGATTCTTATCAACAACATCACACAGGGAGAGTGATTTGAGGTCAGAAACCTTAACCATTCACAGAGGTACAAACATAATATTGTACAATGTCAGTTTCACAAGGTAAATTGAATCAACAACTTCAAATTATCTTTAAGAGAGTAAGTTCTGCATGTGCAAAAGAAATTGCAATTTCTGAAAATTATTCATATTTCAAATGATTAGTAAAATGAAAGCCATTGACAGTAAATAGAAAATCAAATGGCTAACATTGTTACAAAATCAGGGTTTTCTGCAGAAAATTTATTACAGGCAATTTTATACAAAAATGTCAAAGAGGACTTATGCTCATAATCTTACATTGAAAAAAGGACAATTTTCTCAATATTGATCTAGTATAAAACTTCTTAAAATACACATAACTACTGCCTTTAGTCTACTGGTCATGATATAATATAAACTTAATAAATGTTATAGATGACTGTGTTCAATTATAAACAAGCCTTGTATTTCAACAAGACAACAACAACAAAAATCTGTCCACCAAAGAACTTTCAGGAATTTATTATTTTGGTATTAGAAATTAATCAATTGTTTTCAAAGATTCATAATAAAGTTTTTTTATTATCAATTTACTCACATTCTACAATGTAAGTAAAATGCAAGTCCAGATTTTCCCCTTATATTTTTTCATAAAAATCTTTACATGTGTCTAAATTAAAGTGTCGAAGTTTTCTCATGGTCTGTGGTAAATAGAGCAATATTTCATTCTGACACCTTAGTCGATCAACGGCTTTGATCCCGTGCCCATTTAATTTTTACAACAGTTCTGAAAGTGAAGATGATTCAAATCAACTTATGCAATAGATGTTACTTCCCAGTCGTGCTTTCTAACAGCTTTGCAGGCTATCATGTGTGATAAAATGCTCTAATATTTATTACTCAAATTGCCATAGTTGTATTGAAAACAAGTTTCCAAAAAGCGAACTTTCATGACCCGGTGTCGCGTGATATTCACACGGGTTAATTTATTACAAGCTTGTTAAGTTATTGCCATTCCCTTTTGTTACGCCTTTTGTAGCATTCTTGTAAACATCAAAGGGCCTAACTTGTCAGTTCCTTTGCTTTACAGTTAAGTATCGTTAACAATTGAAGTGAAAAACGTGTACCATACCGAGTAACTTTTAATTTTGACAGAAGTGGGTAAGAGAGGTCGGCGGACAAAATGAAAATAAAAGTTCTTGAATGAACTTTTCTTTTTATTTGATTTTCTCTAAAAAAAATACGTTCGGCGGTCCCGTAAACATTTTATAAAAAAATGTTTGCCTTAAGTTAAATATTAGCATAGTTTTTAACCATATGTGACCTGCATTTAACGAATAATGGTAACATTGTTAATTAACAGCGCCATTTGGTCACATCAGTGCATATTTACGTGGGTCCTTTGCATTGTAATTGTCATTATTCATGGATTGTGTCTTTAACTTTGGATGTATTTATCATAAGGACATTACGACAGTTTGTACCAGAACAATTCACTTGTTAGAGAAATTATGTAACTATAATAATTATACTAGAGTATACAGCAATTGTTTTTTATTGCCGCGCGAATCATAAACATAATTCTAGAATATGTTTCAAATATACCAGTTTTAGTATATTGTCTTTCATGGCAGTAATATTTTACTATCTGTATTAATCAACAAATGGTATTTTCTCTTTCAATGCGTTTTTTTCTACTCCCTATTGTGAGATTATGTGTCAAGAATCATGATGCAATATCAGTAAAACATTATCATTAACTGATGGTGGATAACTTCTGATTGCTGCAATTGAAAGCTGAGTATTGATGCTATTGGATACATGTTTACAAAGGAAAAACTTTTTATAACCCATTACCTCATGAGCATTTTGTGAAAAAATGTTTTGTTTTTTTTCATTGAAGAGCATCATGTTATAAGTTCATATTGCTATGTAACTATAAAAAGGCTTTAATACTGTTCAAACTTGACACGACATACTCAATCTCAAATTTCCTGTTACCATGGCAACGAGAGGACATCTAAAAATTGCCAAAGATCACTATTTTGCACTGATTGTTTCCATCAGAACTGATTTCAAAGTGCTGGAACTTCTCAATGGATTGTAACAGAGTCAAACACTACTTTACACGTTACCTTAAGGTCGACCCGAGCCCATTTTTAGCCTCTCACAAGTCAAAATGTTCTTGGAGATGAGGGGGTGTACCGACCTCCTTCAAACCTCAAACAGAAGGGGGCACATTCTCATCTAGCTACCCCTTGATGTATCTATTTGATAGGGAATGGCGCCGAAAAAAACACCATTTCTTAAACGAAGTCAGGTGTTTGGGGTCGTAATAAGTCATTTTTTCACTATTTGAGGCCTCAAAAAGGGGGTGGGTGAAAAGGAGTGCAAATACGTCTATATGAAGTATTTGGTTATGTAATCGGTAAACTATATAGCAAGTAAACCCATTTTCATTCTGACTTTAGCTTATTGACATCATTAATTCCGTGTGATTGATAACCAACTTGTTTGCTTTTAAGGAGGACTGCGTAAACTTTGTATCACGAATCATTTCATCATTTTATTGTAATCTAAGAAATACAAGAAGTATGTTGAAAGATGTATCATTTAAGAATAGCGAACTCTTCTGCTATTGATAGTATGCCTACGTGGCATTTAATGTATAGTTGACAGGTAGAAAACATAGATAATGGTACATAATGACACTCCCAAACACATGGCTAAATGACGTTGTGAAATGTTATGAGAAAAAAATACATTATTTTATACAATTAAATATTTCTTAAGATGTTTTCTTTTTTCTTGAGCTTCTTTAAAATTGTGGTTGATATTCTTAATAAAATGATAATTATTATTCATGACATAGCCTTATAATTAAAATGAAACAAATTTAAATTCAAGGCCCAATATTTGTTTTGATCAAATTCCAAAGTTAAGCAATCATTATTGTATTTTTTAATCATATTAGTTAAATTACAACACTAAGTTGCTATTTTTTCAGTTCTACGTTTACATTCAAGTTCTATCGTTATAGTTATTTAGTTTTCTTTGTAGCATCGGTGTGTGAATTTGATTGTCCTCACATCCATACGACTGGCTTATTAATTAATAACTATCATATATGAGTACTACAAAAATTTTGCTGTCTATCCCATTTAGGATACTCTCTGGGTGATGTTAATCAATATTCATAATAAATAATGACTGACAAATTCAGGTTGTATAATGATTATCATTCTTTCATTACTTTTTTCGATTTATTAGCTATATAAAGTCGTGTTGTGTTCACTGATTGTACATCACAAAACAAATAATTACATACACAACAAATCCTAGAAATGCGTCGTCTTTTGATAAGGGTGAACATCATAAAAGCTAATCACAGCAGTCAGTCTGTAAAAAGTCTGCAATGTCGAGCATGAGCTCTTTGCCTTGAAACCCTTCTTTTGAATCCTTTCATTAGCTTTTATAGCGACTGTCAAGCTATATAAGAACATGAAATATAACTTAATTATAACATCACCATGTCTTATCTTTATGAGAACCTCAAATTATGTTATCTTGAA
The DNA here is from genome assembly GCF_026571515.1 of Ruditapes philippinarum. Lineage (NCBI taxonomy): Eukaryota > Metazoa > Mollusca > Bivalvia > Venerida > Veneridae > Ruditapes > Ruditapes philippinarum. Next base: position 442,528 of record NW_026857634.1, on the reverse strand, counting down.
GATGTTGACATTTCCTCCGATATAATTTAGAATTCATTAGTTTAATCAATTTCTTATTGGAATGATTGAAAGGATACGGTTTTGACAGATAAATATGATTTTAAAAAGGCAAGTCTAGTGTCACTCCAAGCATTTGCAGTAGTGATTCCGATTTCTGATTTCTTCTGGCAGTCGTCTGTTCTCAACTGTGTCATTTGCACACTTGTTATAGGATAGAAAAGAAAGCCAAGACACCGATACGTTGATTTACAAAAATGCAATACACATACATTTAATGCATAACTTGAAAAGAATATTCCTGAATATTTTAGACAAAAGAAAAACCAACGAAAATAAAGACGAGGAAGAAGGCTTCAGTTGATTGATGTTTTAAATCTTCTGATGTAATTGATTTTCAGCATGAAAGCATTTTCATCTCTGTATCTCTGTAACGTTCGCGTACGAATGCTAATCCACGATGATGAACATGTTTTTGGGGGCAAAGTGTATCAAAGTGTCACCCATGTCCGAATCTCGTCAAGCAAGCTCTCGTAGAGATTACATATGTGGCAGCTATCTTGAATTATATATTTTTCTTGGTATTTATTTTGCTAGATATTACGTGCTTGAATTATGTTCAACATTAGCATATTTTTTATCCATGTGCGACATGTATTATACGCATAATGGTAACATTGTTAATAAACAGCGCAATTGGGTCGCACAATAGTGCATATTTGCGTAAGAAAGGGTCCTTTGCATTGACAATTGTCATGATTCATGAATCCTGTTTTCAGCTTTGGATGAATTTATTACAAGGACACTACGACAGTACATTTTTATTTTTTTATTTTAGTGTTTGAATAAGAAGAAAACTTGTCTTTTTATTAAAATTATATCTTTATATAATTATATCAAGCGGAAACTATTCCTCCGTTATTGTCTCGACCTATGTTACGGAACTATTATCAGTTTTATGGTTCTATAAATTTTATTTAAAGATTATGTAAAGAGTTAAATTTCTGTTCATAATTTGGACTCGTCTGGTGGTATTTATCTTGTCATTTGTGTTATATCTTATCTGATACATTCCCCAGATCATCACAGGTGTATAAACTGATAAATTATGTAAACATTAAATATGAAGTTAATAATTGACGTAACCGACTGCTTCGTTTTCTTGGTTTATGTATAATATATAAGTGATATATCAACATGCTTTCCTTGTTGTAATTATTGAAAAGGCATATCCTGTGGTTTATCAATGTCCTATATTCTTTTATTCAACCGGTTTGTTGATGACCGAACTTCTTAATCGCACCACATCTTGTATTAAATGTTAGAAAATAAACACTACAATGTTATGCAATAATAATCGGCCATACATATAGGACTATATCTACTATAATGTAACCAATTCACGCCATTTTCGAAAATTTTGTAAATCTGAATTTATTTTATATGTGGTAGTGACGGCAAACAGTCAATGGTATTTTTTTATTTCAATTGCCGTGTATTGGTGTGTCATAAAAACGTCAGTAACATATTGTTGATGTAAAACTTTCAGTAAGTGTTCCTTCCAAGAAAACAATTCTATTATTTACGATACAGGTTTATTTTCTCTTGTTTCTAAACAGTTTTTTTGTCAGCAATAGATAAAGGGGATTTTGTTGTTAGAGAAAGATATTTCACATGTTTGACCAAATTTCGTCTCACCAATGTAAGTTTTATAGCAGAACTCGTGCTTAAAACGCCAACGTGTCTATACAACGGACTCTCTCGTTGACGCTCAAAGTTGTTTATACATTATATTACAGTTTTAACTTATATTCAAAATATAATCAACATTTTCAATGTACAACCAATAGATATTGGTACAATATTAAAAATGTTCTCCTTGGTGACACGTCTTGTAAAATGAAATACTATGCTCTACATGTATATCGTTACATGTCATTCATATTTAAGACACATACGGACAATGCATAATTTCAAATTTATGCTTTAAACGGTTAATATTTAGTTTAAGGTAGACGATGGGTAATGCATTACCAGTATTCAAATAGACTAGAATCACTTATCAACTACATTTAAATTGAGGAACGTAGGTTCAAACCCCAGAAGGGGCAACTTGTTTTCTTTCTTTCCTTTTTTCTTTTTAACATTTATGTATCTTTCAGATCTCTTATGGAAGAAAAAAATGATATTTTCAAAGTTTAATGAAATAAAAACTACACTGTAAAAGTATTTTATATTTCGCATGATCAACCAAGATACTTTTAAGAAAATTTAGGCAAAGCTTGAAAACAGCCCATCATTGGGTAAATTTTAGGGATATTTTGAATAAGGCTTTTTATATAGGGAAATGGTCAAATAAGTGTTTAAAGAGGGTGGGGTAGGGTTACATTTTTATACATATGAAAAACAGTTTGTTTAGAAACAATCACTTTGCTCGTTTAATTTGTTACCTGACTGTTATTGTTTTGTTTCTTAACAATGAGCAATAGGAAAACATTTTTCATAATGATGATATTATAAATTATTTAGAGTTTCCTCATTCCTGACAAAAGCCGTTCTAATAGCAAAGTTTTAGTTCAGAATTGTATCCATAACTCATGAACAACACGGTAAATTGTATTTAAAGTTTGCAACCAGGTGACCTATAAGACACATAACTGTCCTATGTTGTCAATTTTACAGTTCCGTATAGTGCTCACTACCCATTGTCTACCTTAAACATATTTATTTTAGCTCGATTGCGAAACAAGATCTTGCTACTTATATCAATTCCTTTTCTGTCCACTTCCTGGAACTAACCAGTATTGGTGTCATGTGAGGAAACATGGTCCTTACCAAAGTAGGGCTACAACCCGTGATCCCTAGGCCACAAGGCCACTGCTACCTTTGGTTATTTTACGCCTCAAAAAGACCTATTGTTTCAAATGTTCGATGGTGTTCAGGCACTTGTTGACCTAAAATGTAAGTTAACAATATGTACACCACTGTTTTGTTTAATTGTAGAACACATATCTATGTTTGATTTTGAAAAAAAATATCAACTGCATAAACAATATATTTGTTTATTTTCATTTGATACTATATAATTATAATGATTTATTCCATGTTTTCCGGTGTTTTACTGTTATATATCAGATTATTATATTCAGATAAACAGCTAGTAAAAATTATGAAATATAATTTTCACTGTAGCCGAACTTTATATGAATGCGGATGGAAAGAATATCATAACTAAATGGAATAACAGGCATAAAAATGCCGTCATGCGTAAATTTTGCTTCTTCAGAAAATGAGAGTCGATGTCACCACAAATCATGTTAAAAATGTAACAAAATTAGAGAAATTTAACAGAACTATATTTCAAAATTGATAATGTGACGTCATGATGTGATGACATAAAAAAGGAGAATGTGCGACGTTTCGCAGTAAAATCAGTTAAAATACTCAAAATCACTTATTAAACATGAAATTAAAAGAACATTTATGTGTTTTGCATATAAGATTGAAATATATTTCACTCGTGAACCAATGCTATACTATGCCACTCGTGAAAATATTGCATCTGGTTTTTCACTCAGTGATTATATATTTCAATCTTACATGCAAAACAAACAAATATCCTCTATATATATATTTTAAGTACGTCTTTTATATTTCGAAGAAGGTGTTTGCTAGTCTAAGAGTAAAATATGGGCTATAACAGAATGAAACTGTGTGATAGAAGTTATTTAAATTTTGCAAGACAGAATGCACTTAAACATATCATAAATGCAATTAAATTTCTTCCAATGCATAAGACGATAAAACACGTACAAAACATGAAACGTCTTTAAGTGTATTCTCATTCAAACGAGCTAATTTTATCTCTAGCAAAACCCTTAAATGTAAGACTATGAAATTATTTATGAGAATCAGAATATTGTTGTTTGAGCTAAAACAATGTACTTGATACAAAAAATATAACCATAATAATTATACTAGACTTTACAGCAAATTGTTTTACTGCCGCGTGTATAGTTAACATAACCTTGGTATATGTTTCAAATATATCAATTTTAGTATTTGTTTTCTGGCAGAAATATTCTACTAGTATCTGAATTAATTAATACATGTTATTTCCTCTTACATCGTGACACATTTATTGTCTTCCTTTTGTGCGATTATATGTAGAGAATCATATTGCGGTATCAGTAAAAGATTAACTGGTGGTTGTTAGCGTCTGCATTGATGCAATGGAAAACCTAGTATTGATGCTAATGGACACATGTTTACTAAAGGAAGTACAATGTTAAATGTAATCAGTAGTCTTTGAAGCAACCAAACCCGTTTTCATTCTAACCAAGGTGACATCATTAATTCCATGTGACTGATGACCAGAAACTCCGTTTTCAAGGCGGTCAGAAAAAACACGAACTTTGTATCACTAATCATTTCACTATTATTTCAGATGTATGTAAGGATAACGTCCTTCTTCTGCTGTTGTTAGTACGCTGACGGGACATTAAATGTTTAGTTGTTAGGTAGAAAAACATATGTAACGGCATATACTGACATTCCTAAGCATTACAACAGTGATTCTTGTCTTTTCTGTTATTCTATGACATTATAAATGGTGCTTGAATGTGAAGAAAACGTATCATTTTATTAAAAAAAACGCCATGAGCCTTGATATATATGCGTAAACCATTCCCCTTTGTTATTCCGACGTCGACGTTTGCACTACAAATTGTTTATAAATATTAAGATGTTAATTTTCTGATCAAAATCTGAACTCTTCTGATGGTATTTATTATATTTTATTTGCGTTATATCCTATTTGATACATTACTGTTCCCAGAGCACCTCAAGTATATGATTTGATATAAAATGTAAGTTATAGGTAATCTATCAATACGCTTGTCACATATGGAGGCTATTCGTTGCCAAAAATCCAGCCATGTTGATCTGAGTTGAACAGTTTGTTAACGGACAAAATATAATTGTATTTCTTGGTATGTAAACTCCCAATGTAGCAATACCAAGTGTTCATCATAACATGCGGAATACTAATTGTTCGTGTATACGCTGACAAAACAGAAGTTAGTTACTTTCTTAAAACCATCATGATTCGGATCAGCATAATCCAGCTGTACACGTTCTGCAATAGCGATAAAATAAGCTCTGCCCATTTTCCCGCCCACTACATCACCGTAAATAAACGTATTTATCCGCTCATTTTCGGTATTTACCGTCAGCGACTGGTTCTCGGGGAAAAAGAACAAGCACCGGCGTAGTTTCCGTTAACCACCGTTGCAAATCATGACAGTTATTCACCAAACATAAGTCACTTGCATGATTACCATTTTATGCCTTTATTTAATAAACATCAGCGGACTTTAAATGATCATAGGCTTAAATGTTTTGGAACGTTACAGATACCACAATTCCTTAAAAAAATAATAATAAAAAATAAATAAATAAAAAAACTCACCATCTAACTGGCCAACTTGAAATGGGGTTGTTTTAGGGTAAATAGTTTTCAAGGAAGTTAAAATTACTGCTAAGACTATTTTCAACATGCGCTTTTAAGGACAAATAAATTGTACGGCAGGGATTCCAATTGCATAGGAATGAGTAACATTGACAGGTTGCTACCTGACCACTTTCAAATGTTCATGTCAACATTTGATAGAGATTTTTGCTACGACCAAATACTAATACAGACCAAATCTTGGCTCTTGGCTTTCATAGAAGTAGCATTTACTATTACGTTAGTAACCTTAATAAAAGCGTATGACTTGACAAATAAAAGCTTTTTACAATAGTAAAATTAAAACCAAAGTGGTATGTATCCTTTTGTACAGAACTGTGTTTTTAACCATATTGTATAGATATGTTTTCCCATTTTTACCATATGTTTTAATAATAATATTTAAATGAGTCCAAAGGTAAGCATTTTTATTATAAATATTTGTAAACCTTGTTCATTTTATCTCTAAGAAAGTCACCCCTTACAGAACTTAATATAACTCATGTACAGACTCAATCAAACCGAGTCTGCAATTCTTATGTAATTTTGTTGTGATTAATGCTTCCGATGGATCACTTTCTTTCCAGATTTTAATTATATTCTGTTTAGTATTTCTTTCACATAAAAATAGTTCTAAGAGAGCAAATCTAGGGAATAGCTATGGACAGCATGTATACACAAATCTTAAAGCTGTCATTGATTTAGTTAAATGCATAAAAATATGTTCGCTGAAGACCCTAACCTACGTCAGCTTAAATATATTTAACAATAAAAGCTATGACTCAAAATATCTCCAAAATGGAGGGTAACTGCGGTGACACCAAAGTGGCATGTGTGTGTTTTTATTTATCTCGTGGGAACGAGATACTATGTCGTGACCACGAGTTACAAAGTCGTGGCCACGAGATAATTAAGTCGTGGGCACGAGATAAATGAGTCGTGGGAACCAGATACAATGTCGTTGCTACAAGTTACTAAGTCATGGCCACGAGATAATTAAGTCGTGGGAACGAGATACTTAGTCGTGGACAAGAGATACTATCTCGTGGCCACGAGTTGCTAAGTCGTGAGCACAAGATAATTAAGTCGAGGGAATGAGATACTTTGTCGTGACATCAAGAAACTTAGTCGTGGGAACGAGATAACTAAGTCATGCGTACGAGATAATTAACCAAACAGATTACACTTTATATATATACTGTATGATTTTTAAACTTAGAATAATTTCTGTCACATTTCAAGTCCCATACAATAGACATTTATTTTGACTAAAAAATAAAAGTTATAGCCCTTTGGATGGACAATTCTGTGATAGAATTGGTCAGTTTGTACGTACAACGGCCTGTTAACCTTGTTTATACGATAGCTTGAGAAGGCATAAGTCCTGGTTTATTTATTTGGTAGGGACATTGCCTATGGGCAGTAGATAGCCTATAAGGATGTTTTCAGGCAATTGTCAAAGTAACTATGACACTTCATGTAAAATCCTTGGCCGAAGGAATAAAACATGGTTTATGTAACCTAGAAAGATCATTGCACCTGATTAGTTGATGACACCTAATAATTTTGAGGTCATTGGGGTCACAAATCAGGGTGACAATGATTCTAACTGTGAAATCATTAACCAATCATTAACTTTTATAAATGGCACTTTTACAGGCAGGTGAAATAGGGGCATCCGTGTACTATAGAACATGTCCAGTTAGTAAGGAAAATTCACACGACTTCCTACGACTTAGCAACTCGTGGCCACGACATAGTATCTTGTTCCCACGACTTAACTATCTCGTGGCCACGACTTAATAACTCGTGGGCATGACATTGTATCTCGTGCGCACGAGATAAATAAAAAACTCATACACATGTCACCTTTGTGCAACGGTAGTAAACAGAGATACTATAATACACTGAATATATATTTCAACCTTGAAATGTGACAAATTCACAAGTTTTTTGTTATCCAACGGAATTATCAATATTAAACATTGTATGAGTACGTGGCCATACACTTCAAAATTTTGGAGTTTTTCTACAATCCAATACAGTCCTTTAAAGAAAGAAAACACAAGCTCACTGCTCAGTTCTCTTTATTCATGTTGCCAAAAATGAGATCCATGTATCGCATTCTAGTACTGACTGCTGAATGTAAAACAAATGAGTACGAAAATTTCAACAATTTGAACCGTTATAAGATTCAAGCGATTTAAGGCATGGTGAAAAGCTAGATCACCAGTAAGAGTGGTTTGTGTCCTTATATATGGGAAACATTTCCTGATGTTAATTCATCAACTTTAGTTTGCTCATTACCAGTATTATGACGTTCTGCCAACGTTAGTACATTGTTACATTATATCTTAACTACTTTTGCATTACTTGAATATCCTGCCCTAGAATACGTTTTAACAAAAACAGAGGAGAGAATATTCAAAGTAAACAATTGATGTATGTGACATATATAACAGTTTTATTTAATTTGAAATATTTTTGTACCGTACAGTAAGAATTGCCTCTCTTTATATTCTGCATATAACGAATGGCATATCTGCCTTTAAACCAAGTTTCTCCAGCAGTTGAATGGAGTCATACATGCTAATCCATGTTTGCAGAGTCTGGTGATCGATATATATTTTAGTTCTTGAAGGTGAATTAATTAATCTATTACATCCAGCACCCTTTCCAGGAATATGGGAAAAGCAAAACATATAAATGAACAGTGGCTTCACCTCGATTTGTATTATTTCTATCGACAGAGATTCCGTTAAACGAATCTTGAAACTCCCTGCAACAATTGTAAATATATTGGCAGCTGTTAAAGATGTTCCGTATTTCATCTCCCGTATATGATTTAAATACCATCAGCCAGTGGAAGGCGGCGCGAGAGATCTAGCATTTACAATTGTCTCGTGAACATACTCAAAACAAACCGAGTCTTAATTTCTTATTATTGAGAAATGTTCTCTTTGGGGAAAATGCTTAATGTAAAACAATACATATTTGTCTACAAAAATGTGACAAAAATATCAACAAATAAAGTATTAAATTTACCTTAATAAAATCGAATCTGCCAGTCGAAAGCAAAAGTATAAGTTACAAGTGCTCACAAACATATAATATACTAGTATTCTCACGACTTTGTTTTCAGTGGATTACAAATACATAGGAACTACTATGTAAGGCATCGTGACTTTGGTCTTGATTGTTTGTAAAAAAAACACTGTGTTATCTAAATACTGATGTTTACATCTGTTATGAATATGTATGAACAAATTAAGTTTCAGCCATTAACATACATCTGTTTGTTTGCTCACTGGTCAAATCAAAGTTTTCATTTTAGGATTACATTGTTGCATATACTCTGATTTTAACAATAAATTATGTTATATTTCATAACGTTACTATGGTTTAAAGGTGTACTAAGAAACTTATTTGAAGCTACATGATCAGGTATTGAGATAAAGTTTTTGCTGGTTTTAAACGTCTAATTACAGCTGTTATCAAACTAACGACATGCCTATATGTATATGGTTTATACAGAAAAATTAAAACAAAGTGAGAAATACGTATAATGGTACTATAACGTTGTGCAAGCAGAAGGTTAATTTTAGCCATTTAAAATTAAATAAGTTTTAATTTAATGAACTGAATATGTTCATATTATATTATGTTTTAATACAATATATTATACTATAAGCAAACCTGAAGTCTTTTGTGAGTATTTGAACGACTGGTTTATTATTTCCCAACTTATGATTTAGGTAATCTTAAGTATGCAATCAATTTTGAACAAATAACTATTTCACCATTCAGTTTGTAATACGGCTTATTAAATGACTGGGGTACATTAATCTAACTTCCTGTTGCCTTAATAATATTCTGCCGATGACATATGTTTAAATGGCATGAAACATTTGAACTGATAGAATACATTGATGTTTAAACATAAGAAACGAATTTGCTCTCTAACAAAATTTACGTTTTATATGTTCAATGTTTCAACTCTAAAATGACTTATTAACGAATGATTACCTGTATCCGATTTACTAGACAATCTATTTAAAAATGTTTGAACTTTTAGGCATAAAACTTTGTCCTTTCCTTATCAAACATGTATCCGTCCATCAGAAAACACATAATATATAACATGAAATTGAACTTAATAATATAATCAATTTAACATAAAACAAATGAAGATCTCAAAAGAAATTTTAGGGTCTATTTTTTTATTATAAACAGACATAATTACTTTCTCTTCAGATAACCATGTGACAAAATCAGAGTAAAGTCCGATAATTTCAATATAGATATAGAACTAATATGGTTTTCATTGACGTAAACTGTTAAACATTATTACAGTTATACATAACTTTATCACATTCGTATGTGAATGAAACATATATAATTATATATAATGAGTTACAATGACACTTTTATCAATATTTGTTTGTAAAATATTTCAAAGAATATTCCATTATTTTAAAAAGAAATTAGAGAGGCAGTCACGTACTTTGGTTACTCTGTGCGGATAAAATCAAAAGTTCTTCATTGATCAAAGCATAAACATTTGAAATCAGACTGTGTCTCCCTATTGTAAATGACAATTACACGTGCGCATGAACAAATTTAATTTCAAAGAAACTGAAAACTGAAGGTGCATAACTTTTATGCTTGAAAGTGTAACGTCTTTTACACTGCCTTGTACCGTTTTAATCAGTTTAATATTTTTATGTTAACTTTGTTATTTGTTGATTTTTTTATTTACTCATGTGTACAATATTGTATAAACTGTTACACCGAGCTTTGGTATACGAGTATCTTACATATTCATATGAACAAATAAACATAAATTATTGATATTTAATAGTTGTTTCCTTTAATACATAAGTTGATATCTCGTTTCTTAACTTGATTTATTTAAATAAATTTTCAACCCATTTGAGAAAAATATGAATGTTGTTTTTTTACTTCTTATATATTAACATGAAGTTAATAAATTCTTAATGAAAAATGATGAAGACATTTAAATATTTGTCACAACAAACGTGTGACATAATTTCAAATAGATAACAATAATGTTAAAACTATGCTTTTATTATAAACGATGTGTATTTACTTACACCTTTATGTAGTTTTTCATGTCATTTTTATGGAATACTATTATAATGACATATTTAGTACTTTAAGTACTTTTAAGGCGTACATAATGGTAAATATAGACATATAGCAGACTGAAACTATGTGATAGATTAGTTTAAATGTGCCTTAATCTTAGAATATGCCTTAAAACTATTATGAACGAAGATATATAACTTTCGATGTATAAGACAGACAATATAAAATCATACAAAGCTTAAGAGGTCGATATGTTACATCAAATCTAGCATACGCCTTTAATATAAGACGTTGAGATTAATCATGAGAATCAGAATAGTGTCGTTTGAACTTCAATTTCATACCAGATATAGAAATAATATAACTATAATAATACAATGTAATACGAATATATACAGCGATAATTATATTATCGCGTTTATCTTTGAAGATATATCTCTAGTATATGTTTCAAATGTATACAGTTTAGTATAGTCTTTTTTGGGGGACAGTAATATTTAACTATCTGAAATAATTAACAAATGTTATTTCCTCTTACTCCTGACACGTTTATTTTCTCCCTATTGTGCAATTATATGTAAAGAATCATAATGCTGTATCAGTAAAAGCATTCTCATTAACTGGTGGTGGGCAGCTTCTGCATCGATGCAATGGAAAGCCGAGTGTTGATGCTAATAGACTTATGTTTACTAAAGGAAATATAATTTGTTTAATGTAATCTGTAGCCTTGGGAGCAAGCAAACGCGTGTTCGTTCTGACCATAGTGACATCATTAATTCTATGTGATTGATAACCAGCCTCATTGCTTTCAAGGAGGACTGGTCAGAAAAAAGGCGCATGCCAATTTGTATCGCGAATATTAAACACCTTCGTATTTAATTAAGACATACAAGGACTATATTGAAAGATGAATGTAAGAACATCGCCCTCTTCTGCTGTTGACAGTGTGCTGACGTGATGTATAATGTTTGTTTTTCAGGTCGAAACACATAGGTTACGGCACAAAATGGCATTCTGAAGTACATGCCTACATGACATTGTAAAATGCCTAATTATGAGAAATATATACACTATTTTACACAAAAAAATATTTCTTAAGAGTTTTTAGCTCATTCAAAGTTGCGACTGATATTCTTGATAAACATAATAATTATAATTAATGTCATAGCCTTATTACTAAAAGGAACGAATTATAACTTTAATTGATTTTATTATATTCAAAATTTTAGCAATCATTATAAATGTATTTTATTGACTTCTTAGTTTAGTTAATCATATAAACACTGAGATTCTATTGTTTCAACTCTACGTTTAACATTCAAGTACGGACTTGATATTTCTATCGCATTAATTATTTGGTTTTCTTTGTAACATCGGTGACAGGGCTGGGAATCAAAACTGCGTCGTATCCTACAAAATGTAAACAAACGCCGCCATCTTGGAGCGAAAAATGTATGTTTTTGTTTGTAACTCTTTTTGTTGGAAATGACTGAAAACAAGATATATGTATTAACACGCTACACTATTTTCCGCTTCGTACGGTATATGTTGCTTGCACAACTATTTTGTAAAACAAAAGTTATAGCGAACTTGCAACTCGAAGCGGGGCAGAATTTTTATGAAAATGTGTGGATACGACGCAGTTCATATTGCTTTATCTATCGTTTTGCCATCAAATCAATTATATACTCGTTTTCAGAGTTCACCATAAACGTCAAAACATAATTTTGTATCATTTACTTAACTTTCATTTAAAAGAGATGTTTATTTTCCAAGAAAATAATGATTTTTACAAAATGATACGACGCAGTTGGAAATAAAGTATGATACGACGCAGTTGTATTTTCATTGCAGGCTGAATATGGGTTAAACTATTTAAATTATGTGCTAGGTATGCCAATAACGTCCTACAACATTTCTTGTTTACAACTTAAGTCAAAAGCAGAGGTCACTCATTTGTTTCGTAAAAAAAAAAAAATTTTGAAAAGGTCTCTCGCTATCGGGAATGCGCAAATTGCATGCCTACCGTTGTTACTTGTAATGAGCAATAATTTCCGTCAATTCCGTTATTACTTATGTCTTTTACGTGCCAATTTTATTGTATTCATTTTCTTAATAATCGACGAGGACAGATGAGCTTTATTATTTGAAACTGAACATTAAATTTTTTAAATTATATTATAAATGGTTAAGCTACAATGTATTTTTGCAAGTAGGTTATGCGTTCCGTTTAGTCATTTTATGTTCAGCGCCGCGGAACTTTACCCCTGCGTTTCTTTATCGCCGATGAGGAAAGGTCTACGGAATATATTTTTTCTATATTTGCACTTAAGTATCATTCTTCTCCATCAAAAACCTTTTCAAAATCGAGTTACATATGATACAACTACAAATTATTTTGTAAAAAAGGTGTCCGTTTTGCAAAGGTATTTTACGCTATGCACCGATAAATTTGATACAGATATAGGCAGACATGATCTTTCAACAGTATTGAAGAATTATTAAGTTTTCACAATATTGAACAGAAAATGTCAGATTATCGTATCGAATTTTCAACAGAAGAGGCATGACATCTTAACATCCCTTCATACTAAAGTGTGATTTTTTATTTGATAATGAATTGCCTGAAAACTTAAACTAAAGTTTTCAGAAAATGACTTCACAGAGGATTACCCCCTGTTTACATTGAAAATTTCTCTGCTGTTAATACCGAAATTAGAAATTTAAATTTTATTCTCTTTATAATTATTTCAAATATTTATAATTTTAAAACTTCACGCCAGAAGTTAATAAAAAAGCTGCTTATTTGTACAGCTGACGTTAACAAATTTTGTTGAAAAAACAAATCAGACAGGTGTGTCCGACCGAGGCCGAGCTGTTTATGTTTACTGAATTCAAATCACTTGAACTGAACTGCTATGAATTCGAAAACCACCAGGGACTTTTTATTCTTTTGTGTGGAAAACCTATCAAGCTAGTTTCAAAATGTCGACGGTTCTCTGCAGGTACAACATTTTGCCTGAAATAATGCATAAAGGCGCACCTGAGGTCTTCGCCCCTAGTAAAGCTAATGTGTGTAGTGAAAGTTTGAAAAGAAACCACAAAAAAACAGTAATTACCCAGAACATGCAGAACCACAGTTAACTTAGAGCGTAGCTAGCCAAAATGAATTTAAGTTAACAGATTTCTACATTTTTTTTTTTTGCGAAAAAAAATAGGGATAATATTGAACATACAGGAAAATATAAGAAATTATTTCAGATATTATGATCAATAAGGTAACGTTCATGTTTAACTGAAAAGTAGCTTCCACAATGTAAACTTTCAAATTAAATGTTATATTGGACATGACACATTGTATTCTAAATAATCAACAGAACATTGCTTTACACCGCAAATGATCTGGGTTTTTATCTAGCGCAAGTGATTATTCCATAAAATAGAAATACATTGCCAAAATTATCCCTGTTGAAAAGACTGCCAAAAATACAACTGCGTCGTATCATATTTTATTTTCAACTGCGTCGTATCATTTCGTAAAAATCATTATTTTCTTAGAAAATAAACATCTCTTTTTAATAAAATTTTAGTAAATGATGCAAAATTATATTTCGAAGTTTATGGTGAACTCTGAAACAAATATATAATTGATTTGAAGGAAAAAACGATAGATAAAGCAATATGAACTGCGTCGTATCCACACATTTTCATAAAAATTCTGCCTCGCTTCGAGTTGCAAGTTCGCTATAACTTTTGTTTTACAAAATAGTTGTGCAAGCAACATATACCAAACGAAGCGGAAAATAGTGTAGCGTGTTAATACATATATCTTGTTTTCAGTCATTTCCAACAAAAAGAGTTACAAACAAAAACATACGTTTTTCGTTTCAAGATGGCGGCGTTTGTTTACATTTTGTAGGATACGACGCAGTTTTGATTCCCAGCCCTGGGTGAGTAAAATGGAGAAATAGGAGACATGGCATGTATGATTTTAAAGGAAATACAGTGTTTGTTTTTTTGAGACATTATCGTCCAAAATGCATTAAAGATGGAATTGATGACAAAACGATTGAAGTACTTTCAAATTAGTATTCTGCTTAATATCACATAAATAGTATGTAGGTTTGAATTATTCTAACGATGGCGGAATAAGTATAATTGTTTAACTTTCTCTCATTCCTGTTGTAGAATAAAGATTATTGTTGTTATGGTTTACTTCAAAGATACTTAAATGAAGGTTGCTGGTCCTTTGTTTTTTTTATATTTTTATAACCGATTGTAGAAAAGTTGTTTTTTGCTTTGCTTTTTATTCGGCGATTGTTGAATATAGATTGTTGTTTCTTTGTCTTCAAAAACTGTTTATGAATAAATGTTGTTGTTTCTTTGTGTTCATCCAACTATTGAAGATTAATTACTAAATATAGAATATAGAACGATGTTGATGCTTTCGTTTTTATTCAATAACTAGAGAAAGATTGTTTTAAATACCGTTTGTAGAACAAAGATTGTCAATGTCATATTCTGGAAATATTATACAACCATAAGACACAAAATTAGAAAGTGAACTTTTCCCTATTTTACTTTGAATAGAATACTTATACTTGTGTGTTTGTCAGGTTTAATACAGAAAATAATTAAACGTTCAAAATATAATGTCCTTCATATATTCAGATTGCACCTGGGGTCCAGTACATTCTAAAACAATTCTGTATTCTCTATAAATATTGACATGAAAAAATATGTTTACAGTATTACTCAGATCTGCGTAAGTGTGAAAATACAATGTGAATATGACGTAAGATTAAAAACAAGATCAATATCTAAATATATTATTTACATAAATAAATGTCCTGATGATATTGTGAAACCGGTAGAGGTACAATTAGATTACATAAATTAAGCAAAGGTTTGTTATTTTAACTTTTACTGTTTTATTTTATATTATTTATATATCTATTAAATTTTATATATCTAAATATATTATTTATATTGTATTCGCAAGGAAATGTTATAGACTTGTGAATGAATAGCTGCTAATACAGCGAGGAAATTAATCAGACACTACGATATTTTCATTCAATTGATAATAACGTCACAATTAAATTCAGTTAAAATTAGTTTTTGTGTAAATATTTTATGTTGATTAAATAGAGGATATTTGTTTAGTTCAGTGTAAGATCGGAATATATTTCACCGAGTGAGCACCAAAAGGTATATTTCACGAGTGGCGCAGCCATGAGTGAAATATGAATTTTTGGTGTTCACAAGGTGAAATATATTTCGATCTTACACTAAACTTATCAAATTTTCTTTTTATTATATGCAAAGAAACATTTTAAAAAGACAATAAACCTAATACTGAATGAAAAGCGCGCCAAATAATAATGCAACGTGACGTCATTTACGACGTCATGTCATTAAGTTGGTACCCAGTACTGTGCACGCTTGTATTTCACTGAAACAACGTAAGGGGCTTAAATTCAAAACAGTGAAATTATCAAAGTGGTAATTTCACTGTTTCAAACAGTGAAATTACCAGTTTTACTTCACTGATATATTTCTATAAACCACCGAAAAGCATGTAATAAAAGGTTGCATTCAATAAATTGCAATATACGCACTTAATAATGGACGGAAAATCCAATTTGGTTATAGTACAATCATATACAATATTCTTAGTCTTATGGTCATGAAGTAATGTATGCTAATGATTAATGCCATAAGACGTCATCAATACAGAAAAAATGACGGTCGGAATAAAACCCATGAAAACATTTTCAAAGTTTGTTAGACAAGTAATGGAACCATTTAATAATTTTTTTCCACTGATTCTATATCACGAGAACATATAATTACACACTTCAAAAAATTCTAGAAATGTATCTTCCTTTGATAAGTCAGAACATAATAAAAAATTATTCACAGCAGTCAATCTGTATTAAACCTCAAACGTCGAGCATGTGCTCTTATCGTCTACTCTTTACCTTAAAATCCTTTCTTTAGAATCCTATCATTAGCTTTTATAGCGACTGTCACGCTATGTAGAACATGGAAAATAACTTAATATTAACATTATCATGTCTAAACTTTATGAATGTCTCAAATTATGTTATCTTGAAGATGTTAATATTTCCTCCGATGTAATTAAGAATACATTAATTTAATCAATCTCTTATTGGAATGATTGAAAGGAAATAGTTTTGACAGACAAATATGATTTAACAGAAAGACAAGTTTAGTGCCACTACAAGTCTTTACAGTAGTGATTCCGATTTCTGATTTCTTCTGGTAGTCTGTTTCTCAACTTTGTCATTTGCACACTTATTATAGGAAAGAAAAGAAGAAAGCTAAGACATATGATGATACTCTGATTTACAAAAGAAATGCAATACACATATATTTTATGCATACCTTGTAAAGAATATTCCTGAAAATTTTAGATAAAAGAAAAACCAGTCTAATATTTTTTCTAATGTCAACAAAAATATTTTTCTCAACGAAAATAAAAACGGAGTAAGAGGCTTCAGTTGATTGATGCTTTGAATCTTCTGATGTAATTGAATTTCTGCATGAAAGCATTTTCATCTCTTGTTACGTTTGCGAATGAATGCTAATCCACGATGATGAACATGTTTTATTTGGTAAAAGTGTATCAAAGTGTCACCCATAACCAAATCTCTTCACGCAAGCTCTCGTAGATATTACAAACGTTGCAGCTTTCTTGAATTTATTGTTTTTACTAGTATTTATTTTGCTGCTTGAATTATGTTCAATATTAGCATAGTTTTTATCCATGTGCGACATGCATTATACGCATAATGGTAACATTGTTAATGAACGGCGCCATTGGGTCGCCGCAATAGAGCATATTTGCGTGAGAAAGGGTCCTTTGCATTGAAAATTGTCATGATTCATGAATCCTGTTTTCAGCTATGGATGCATTTATTATAAGGACATTATGACAGTGCTTTTGTGTTTTTTTATTTTATTTTATTTTATGAATGGTGTTTGAATGAGAAGAAAACTTGTCCATATATGTATATATATATAAAACATCATAAGCGTTATATTATGCGGAAACTATTCCTCTTTTGTTAACTCGACCTTTGTTTTTATCAGTTTTATTTATCTATAAATATTTTATATAAAAAGTAATGAAAGATTTGAATTTCTATTCATAATTTGGACTCGACGTGTAGTATTTATCTTGTCATTTGCGTTATATCCTATTTGATACATTATTGTTTTCCCAGATCATCTCAGGTGTATGAAATAATATATTATGTAAACATAAAATATGAAGTTTATAATTGACGTAACCGGACTAAACAAGTACGGCCTCGTTTTCTTGGTATATTTATAATATATAAGTGATATATATCAACACGCTTTCCTTGTTGTAAATATTGCAAAGGCATATCATGTGGTTTATCCATGTCCTATATTCTTTTATGCAACCGGTTTGTTGATGACCACACTTTTCAATCGCACCACATCTTGTATTACATATCAGAAAAATACACTTCAATGTTATGCAATAAATCGGTCATACATATAGGACTATATCTGCCATAATGTAACCAATTCAGCCCATTTTCTCAAATTCTGTCAATCGGAATTTACCTAATATGTGATAGTAACGACAAACAGTCAATTTATTTTTTTTATTTCGATTGCCCTTGGTGTGCCATAAAACGTCACAGTAACAAATGGTTGATTTAAAACTTTAAATAAGTGTTATTTCATTCTATTATTCACGATACAGGTTTATTTTTTCTTGTTTTTTTTAAACATATTAAACACTCGATTCTTAAGAGTTTATGTCAACAATAGATAAAGAGAGAAAGAGAGTTCGCATTTTTTGACCAAATGTCATCTCTACAACGTTTTATTCCAGAACACTTGCTTGAAATGTTAAAGTGTCTGTACATCGGACTCTCGTTGATGCTTAAAGTTGTTTCAACTTCTATTACAGCCAAAACATAATCAACATTTTCAATGTACAAACAATAAATGATGGTACAATATTCAAAATAGCACGTGTTCTACATGGTGACACGTTTTGAAAATTGAAATAGTATGCCCTACATGTATATCGTTAACTGCCATTCATATTTAAGATTAATCCGGAATTTTCAAATTTGAAACTCCCTTTTGTTGTTTTAATTAATTTGCAGGTAAATATGTAAACATATAATTTCTGCAGCAATTTAGTTACATCGCTGGTGAAGTAATCAAGTTCAGAAATCCTTTTCTGTATTAAAGGTTCTGTAATACTTTTTTGTGTAGAAGTGTTCTTCAGTAAAAGAAAGACTCATTGATAGTATGCTGTTATAACGAATTTTTATAACATTTATCACAATACAAAATCAAAACAACAGTTGCTTTCAAATAATCAAAACAACATAATAATAATTTCATTCTTTAAACTTATATAATGGTTGAATGATTGAAACTGGAATTTTTTAATTAATGAATGAGCAATGAGAGAGATGAAATCATTCTGTACATATTGTGACGTTTATACCAGCTGGAGTTTCAAAACATATTTGCGCATTATCTTGGTCGGTCAAATCCTTAACTGCGGTAAGAGAGCTATCATCTCCAGATTTTGTATTACTTATGATAGCAAATGTTAACATTTCAATTTTATTCTTGTCATGTTGTGTATTGGTCGTAGAAGATGACTCCTCGTTTATTGCTTCCATGCTCGGTGCTGGTGTTAATTTAGACATGGGAACAATAGAATTCATTCTGCTACTCTCTTCATTAATCGTAGTGGGAATGCTTATGGTCGCTTCCATGAATGATTTCTTGTGATACGGTTTATCAGTATCAGATGTTTGGTTTTGAAATGTTGGCTGATTAATCAATACCTCATGACAGTGCCTTATCACAGGTGATTTCTTTTCATGTATTTGATCATTTATAAGCTCCTTTCGAAACATGTCTTTATAATTTCTTTGGTGATTGAAAAAATCGTTATTCCTATTTGACGTTCTCGTCGATGTTGTTGACTTAAAACTTGTTCGATTCGATCCTGATGTGGATTTAAGACTGTTGTTACTGGATCGTGAAAATCTTGATGCAGGTTTTGTGTTAGACAACATTCGTACAAACGGTCGTCTGGTTAATGCCGTCGTTGTGTTTGGATTATTTCTTGTACACCTTACAATCATATTCTCCTAAAATATAAAAGCAACAACAAATTATTGTCACGTTAAATCGCAAGAAAAACGCCATCAGAATGTCAAAGCATGGTTAACTGTTTGTAGCCAAGATTTACAAACATATCTAAGGCATCCGTAACGCAATTTTCATAAAATCATAAAATAAATGTAAGATTAAGATCTTATGAAATAATTAAGTTCCTGTTTACTATTTTAGATACGATACGATGATACAGAAACCTAACGTTGTGATGAATTACCTGTTCATTGTTTTAGAATACGATACATTGATTACAGAAACCCTACAGGCAAAACATTTCTGTTCTTATTGACAGATTCAGAAAAGCGATTGACCGGATTGTGTCCAGGCTCGTCTAGAGTAATGACATTGGATGTTCCATTCTTGCAATTATATTTGTTTACTATTAACATGGCCATTTGTAGTAAAATGTTACATTGAGAAATATATCAAAAGCTTTAACCGTAGAAGTTATATTGAGTATTTGTACATATATTGTATGGAAATTTACATTTATTTAATTAGTCTAACCAGTTTCAATTATTTTGCATCAAAGCATCATATGAAAACCTTTTAAAAAGATTTGGATTTTAATAACACTGGTAAGATTTTTTGTAAGATGAAACAATCCTATTATGATAATTACATGCCTAAGGTATTGTTTTGTCCAACAGACAATATAACAACCTAGTTTTATGTACATAAATGTAACAACTGCTTATGTTTTCGATTCAGACATAATGGCTTTCTCTATTAAGTGTTGAGAATATTGAGTACCGCTCAAACTGGTGCTAGGGTGCGTGAGGGATGTTGAACGTGTTCATTATCCGTCATGTACAGACTAAATCAATCCTAGTCTCGATTCTCTTGTAATTTTGTTGTGATGATTAATGCTTCCGATGGATCACTTTGTTTCCAGATTTTTACACAAAAATGAAAGTGATTGAAAAATATCCTATTTGCAATCCTGAATTGATTCACTGGTTTAAAATTATTTGTAAAAGGTAACACAAGTCTGTTAAAATTCATAACGTTGAAAAGTTGCAAAAACGTCTGGAATTTTCATTGTGATATTGACAACGCTATAAAAATATTGCTTAATAATTTGACAAATCGTAAAGAGCAAATTATATGTATAAAATGCTTACATTATATATGCAAATACGTTAAGGAAAGTAATATTTTTGGAAACCCAAACGATCATACATTTATAAAATGGTTCAAGTTTTAAGGAGACGGTCACTTAACTCTATATACTACCATCAAAACCTTAGTCGAAATTAGACGTCATCGGTAGATCCTTAATCTCTTAATGGTTAAAAGTGATAATTACCATGTAGGAAATAACGCAATATCTTGTCTGGATTACAGTTTATTGGACTAAGCCTATATCAAGTAATGAAATACTCGTATACTCATTAGGGAGAAAACCTTTTTGAGAGTACACTAAAAAAAGGCCAATTTAAGATATGTTTCACACCTTGTCTAGGTACATCATATAGCTATGATGTATAATTTTATTGTATGACAGCTTTTGTTTTCAGTTATTTACTGGGAAAAAATGCACTACTGCATTATATTTGACAGCTGAGAGTACCTGCATACATATTAATTAGCGTTGTTCATGCTTAAATGTTGTTCAGTTTATTAATCTTATCAAGTTATTACATATTTAATTAACACTGTGATATAATGATGGGTCACGTCAATATATAATAATAGCAGTATATATTTCCTGACGTTATAAAAACGACAATTATATATGAAATATAGGAGGAAATGTTTTGTACGTTAAATATGAACAAATATTTACTCATAAACATTAGCTTATTTTTACTCATTGCCATGCACAATATGCTGATCACAATGTGAAATGTATTTCAGTTTTTCATTCTTATTCGATATTTAACATTTGACCTTGACAGATGAAATGCTTGGCTATATTAAATGCATGATACGTATTACGAGTAAGTCACATTAAGTCATATAAAAGGAAACATGCTTTTCAAATTTCCACGCAATCTGTACATTTTATAAATGCATGTTAGCAACCCTGGCGTCATATCTAGGCTTTATTTTCATGACCTAATAATCCTCAGTATTAGTTATACTGTTTCCAGGAGAATAATTACAGCCAATGATTGCTTTCGTTAAATGAAAAAAAACATTTGTATAACCGAACTACGGTGATTTAAACTTAATAATTTCTAAAGTTGTATACAGACTTATCAAGGAAGCTTCAGTAAAACAGCGTGAAGCTAATAACGTTATAATTACCTGTCTGGCGGGTTTAAATCTTCTACGTCTACATTTAAACATCCTCAATAGAACACAGCGGAAGCTTTTGCTTGAGTAGAAGTATAGAATTGGATTTAAGGCACTATTTGAATGTCCAAGGAATATAGTGTAAGGCAAAGCTACAAGCAATTGAGTTTGTTCAGGGTAGAAGTCCAAATATAGACTAACACAGTAATAAGGTAACCAACATATGGCAAACAACACTGCTAAAGCTATCAGCATTTTTGCAACACGTTTTCTGCCCTTCATCATTTGTTTAGCCATAACTTGGCTAGTAGCGGATTCAGTCCTTTTTAAATCCTTGTTTTCATTAAAAAGTTCGCTTCCAATTAGTCCATAACATGTACAGATAATACAACCAGGTATTATGTAAACGATCGCAAACAGCGCCAAATCATAATGTTGACGTTGGGCATCGTCAGTCCAATGTTCACCACAAAAGTAAACAGGTTCTGTAGGTATTATATCCATTACAGATATTTCTCTCACAATAATAAGTGGCACCATCAATGCTATAGAGAGCAACCAAACAATAAGAATAAGTTTAATGGCAACTGCGTTCGTACTTAGACGGCGGAAAAGCATCGGGTGTCGGATGGCTAAATATCGGTCTATACTAAGAAGAGCAATAGTGAACACGCTCGCAGCAACCGTGACACCTGGAAAATAAATAAATAATTCCTTAATAGAAAAGTTATTCATAAAACAGTCTTAGCTTATAACAAGAATTCTTAAAACAGCAAGAGGATTATACACCGACATAGGTTCTTTCCTTCTTAAAGGCGAAGGAAGTCATTAAAGTGGGCAGATGGTTTCACAGCAGAACAATGACGGATACTAGATGCTAGCAATGACATGGAAACTCTTATAAATGTTTAGTACTATCGTGAATAGAGACATTTTTATCGATTAGTCTCTTGTAATTACTATATTTTATCATCTTCGCAGAGCAAAGATTTCATCAAACCCACACATCAAGGAAAATTGTGTTTTCTCCTATCAACAAATTGAGTCTCATTTGCACAAACTATTATAGCGCTGTTTCTCCACTTCAATCAGATATCAGAATAAGAATTGTTCACAGTTTATGAATTCAAAATATTTTTAACATTTGATCGAAACAAGCTTTATAAGGATTTAAATCTTAGGGCTTAATTTCGTTTTTATATATAAAACAATCTATATTTGGCAACTTGCAATTTATGAAACTTATATCGCGAAATTTATTTATTTACTTTAAAGTGTTAAATTCACATTAACATTTATTTATTTACTTTAAAGTGTTAAATTCACATTTACATACTAAATGACCAATAAACCAGTAAGAAGAACATAACAGGAAGGGCTGCTGAACATAGTTATGCTAAACAATTTAGTCCTTTTGCATGAATTATATCATATTTATGATACTTATCTTTAAAATTAAAGCAGCACGCCTCGAGATTCATGCTAATTTTCATGAAAAAATGAAAATGTATTAACCGTATAATATTGTGAAGTTACCAAAAGTATGCAAGTTTCACATTATCAATGGCACTTACAATCCGCGTAAATTACCATAAAGAGGTCAAAATGTGCAAAAATAGCCCTTACTGCGTTAGTAACGCAGTAGAAATATAGTTATAAATACTTAAAAAAATCGGTCATTTATCGCACATAACATGTAAATTATTACTCGAATTTTAAATCTTTATACTTTTTATAAAATGTTAGTACATTTTTCTCAGGTTTGATTTTATCGAAATATTTTTGCTCATCTAGAGGCGTGCAGCTTTAAGGTCATTTTGTGGACATTATGTTTATTAACATTG
This sequence comes from Ruditapes philippinarum, assembly GCF_026571515.1. Taxonomy (NCBI): domain Eukaryota; kingdom Metazoa; phylum Mollusca; class Bivalvia; order Venerida; family Veneridae; genus Ruditapes; species Ruditapes philippinarum. Next base: position 418,615 of record NW_026857634.1, on the reverse strand, counting down.
AGATAAAACTGTTTCCCAGATATGAAGTTTACAAATACCGAACATATATTTTTCTCCATTAACAAACTTTTGAAGAAGTTAAGCTTTGTTGAATGTTTGAAACACCGATGAATGACATAGCATATTTAGTGTTTATACTCTGTAATTTTTTACAGAATTATTTAAATCACGGATATTATACGTTCTTTAAGGTTTCAAGGTTTACGAAGAAGGATATGACATAGTGGTTAAGGTGTTTTTACTTTAACTTTAAAACGATAAGTCAAAGATCTGTTGAATAAATATAAGGAAACGGCATAATGAAAAACGTTTCCTGTAAACTCTGGACGTAGGGCTTTGGAAAGAAAAGGCGAAATAAGGTCCGACGCAGAAAATTTTACAAACAAATCTAAAAATATTAATCCCAGAAGAGGCAGTGTTAATACGATGTGTTTGACTCAAAGTTATGTTGCTAATAAAATGGTTACTAACCTTGCAGAAATCCCGTCATTTTACACATGAACTCTCCATACAGCCATATTCTATACAAGGCTTGACCGACCGCAACAGGGATACATATAATCGTTACTGAAATAAACAAAAAAACATTTTAATTTATTTGTATATTTGTACCTCTTATCCTTGATAGATTTCAGTCGTCGCTTTCTATACAACTGATCGTAGTATGTACGACAAATAAGAAAGATGACAGACTATGGAAAGAAAGAAGATGCAAAACAGCAACCTTTATGAGGGTATCTGCCACCAAAACCTGACATAACATTATGCCTGCAACATTTTCAATTTTGCCAGTCTAAGCGTTCTTCACAGATTTGTATTCCTCCCAATTTAGTTATAAGTAATAGAATGTTCAAAAACAGCTTTTATTGCAAAGAAATAATTGTATTTTAAACGTTTATACCTTGTTTTTAATTATATAAAAGAGAACTTAACAATCTACGGGCATAATCATTTAATCACGAATTAAATTGAAATAATTTTTTTTTCACGTCACATGAATCAGTTTATAAATAAGCAAAAATTTTTAATAAATTCATAAATACTCCGGTAATGTATGTTATAGTTTTTTTGTAAAATAACAAGAATAAAGATCAACAAGCCAAAGGCAACGTTCACAGGACGCTGCCCCCGGACACACCCCGGATTATAAGTTTGACTCAATTACCAAACGTCAAAACGTCAACGTTAAAATATTAAAAGATTATATCTTAAATAAATCAGGTGCTTGTAGCCTTATTAATTTTACTATGTCTCACATATCAAAAATCAGTGGCTTCTTCATATTCGGTTTCACACGTCACTTTCCGTTATTGTGTTATAAAGTAAAATTCAATATAAAATGTGATATCTGAAGGGACCGTCATTTCTCATCCAACGAATCGTTGGTGAAAGAGAGGTTTTGAGGGTAGGCCATATTCAAAATAATGACTTTCTACTTTTAAACTTGCACATGTTAGAATAAACATCCACTCTGTACAAGGGACAACAAAATAAATTATCTTGTTCCAATCAAAAAGGTTTATAAAAGAGAATAACTGAGCCCATCATAATAATATTATTTACAGACTACATATATGATAACATGTTTGAATGTAAAAATGCCATATATCATTATCAAATGTTGCTTAACTAAACCGCTATTAAATGGAAACTACTAAAGTATCACTTTTGTTTATGTAGAACACTTTTTATTTTATTAAATAACAAGCACATTGGCTTTACATGGAAACAAAGAGGTTTTGTAGATTTATGTTTTTATCCCCAAGAGACTGTTGCTAAGACACGTGAGAGTGTAACCATTATAAAGCTGCAGATCGACTACTAATCAATGTCATGTATCATTTACCGTGGTTGTTGAGAAACTGAAGACTAATGAAACGTAAAAAAATCGCCTTCATAGCCATATCAAGCATTTAACGTTATGTATTAGATCGATTCATTTATTATAGCAAAGCAAACAACAGATTTCATTTAAAATAACAATATTTCTATGTTTTACAGAAGTATCATTTTTGACGAACAACATATTGTCTGTATAACGGTGTTTGTAAAGTTTCAAATAATCGGTTTCAAGCGCTCAAAAACATTTAAATTTTGTAAAATAATCCCTCGTGAACCGACTCTGTCTTGAAATTTGAATTATTACAAAAAAATAGTTATCTAACTATTCTTAAGCTGAATTCAAATTATCAAATCTTATCTCGAATTGTTTTAGATACGAATTTATCTTAGAGGAACGATTTATTTGAGAGAAAAAAATATATATTCCAAACATTCATTAACGCCTGAAAGAAATTAATCCTAAATACATAACAAAAGATATGAAAATATATGAAGCATAATTATTCTGAATTTTTAATGTAATTTAATTATATGCTAAACGTCAAATAATTTCTATTCTGATCTATAAGAGCATGCATAGAACATAATAATTTTTATATATGAATCAAGTCCAGCAGTAACAAATATACATGTTAGGAGGTTTAAGTAAATATTATAAGGTTAAACGAAGTTTCCGTTTTGTTACATTGTATTGCATTCAGAAGCGATCAACTTTTTATGACAACTGTAAAATTATAGTAATTGTCTCACATTTTGTTACGGTATGTTAACTTACCAGATAAATCGGCTAGTGCCAAATTACACAGAAACAAATTTGTTAAATTCCGAAGTCTTTTTTTACTCAGAATAACCACAGTGAGAAAACCATTTCCAAGTAGACCTGCTATGAATGCAGGAATATATAATACCACAAGACCATATGCAACGGACTCTTTACGATTTATTTGTCCAAAAAGATGATTTTCCAGTAAGTTTCTGACAAAGGTTTGATTTAAAGTAAAATTAAAAAATGTTGAATTGGACGCATTATTAAAGCTTGTTTCTGATAACGAAATAAGATCCTGGTCTTCCATTTTTATTTAACTAAATGTGTATATAAAGTCCGTTAATTAGCTTATCTTCAACTGCGTTTTTTCATGGCAATGTCTCCTAAAACTATTCTGTCCACCTCGGTGAATCTGCGGTAAATGATCAAGTCCTATAGAAAGATTTCCGATAGTCAGATAGTAATCTGTCTTCACCATTATTTGTTCTCCTTCAACGTTCCAATATTGGAAAGGAATAAATCAGCGTTCTTTTCTACAGAGTTATTTTCTTAAGATGTGCAATGAGGGATTACTAATAAAATATTATTTAGAATCAAATGAGAAATGATGATTAACGAAGCCAAATGCAATGTTTGAAAAGATGACAGTCATATAATAACATATTATCTCTCGTTTCCTAATACAATGTACCCGAACGCAATGCATTCATTGTTTTGTAAAACAAGTATTAAGCAGCAAGTTTGGATCGTCACGTTATTAGTAAAACCGCAATATAGTTGTATAAATGTCCTTTACTTATATCAATGCTGACAAACATGACGTCAATTGTGTGCGCTTAGTGTTTTGAACTATTTCTGACATATAATCAAGCACCCACATGCAATTTATATTTCTCAATACTTATATAAAAAAAAATGAATAAAAAGAAAGAATATTATGTCATTTACAAAACAATATGCCAGCCCTATTTTTTTATCATTTTATTCGCTACTGATATTAGATTTGCTTGCCGGTTAAATTGGAAACTTGTAAAGTGGAACTTTAAGAAATAAATTCTGAAGTTTAATTATAAGGAAACTGTCAATGTTATGTATATATGATATTCAATTAATACTTGCAAGGTAAATAAAAGATTTTCAAGCATTTTAATGTGATATTAGAGCATTATTCACCATCAAACATATGTATGTAGTTTAATAAATGATAACAATTTTAAAGATAACATTAAAAAAGTTAATGAAGTAAATATCAATCTTTTTATTTAATTAGTTACATCTCCATGGTGACATTGTGTATTGAGGTTTGACGTTAGAATGAGATATATCATTTGAATGCTTTCCTCAGTTGATTGACAACAACGAGATATATAAATGACAATGTAAGAATCAATGAATGTTCTCTCAAAGCATTATCTGTACCAAGATAATTAAATTGACCATTGTTAGCTGAATCTATAGGTTTAAATGTTGATGTATCAGTAATGATGCGAAAAATAATAGCGTAAACACATCTTTCGTATGATATTTCCATGACAATGCCTTTTTTTCATCTGTTAATCTTTTTTTTATCTTTTTTTAGTAATTACTCAACATGACCTGTTATAAAATAGCCATAAAGATTTTTCTTGACTTGAATACACAACAAAAATGAACATGAGATTGACAATAGAGGCTTATAAAAAGAAAACCTTTAAAAACACTTTAGAAAACGTTCGGTTCTATTACTCCAAAACGATCTTCAAGCTTTTTGGGTTTTCAAATGGTCCGATTATTAAACCTTTTTTTCGATTACCATGTCCATTCGAAGTGTGATTATATCGGGATATAATAATTCATAATTTCATGTGTGTATTTTTTTTTAATTTATTTATCATCAACGAACAAAACTATATAGTATTTATGTAAGAAGGAGATTCTAATTGCCAACCAGTCTGGCACAGGAACACAGCCGTAACCTACATATATTTACCTCTGGTACACTTTAAATGTATGTATGTCGGCCAACATATTTTTTCTTGCTTTGGTTGAGCCTGTTCGTGAAAGAAAAACACTTCCAGTCACACCCTGTATCACCGACGTAAGCTGATATTTTAACATGAAAATAATTGCGATTGTCGATATAAAAATATCTGTTAATGTGATCATATAACGGTTAAGATGGAACATGCAATGTGACACTTTACTTGATTCATTTAAACATGATATGGGCAAGCAAACAATCAGCGGATGTAAAAATGTTTCAAAGTTAAAATCGGATTGGCCGCACGTGCCTAATAATGCAATCAGTCATATTCATTATATCATTTCTCTCTGTCTCTGTTTCACTAAGTGTTGTATTAGAAACTCCGATAAAAAAAGAATTGAAACGAATGAATGCAGCAGGGAATCAAAAATGCGTACAAACTTCGTTTTGAAAATTACTCTCTGTCTGATATTTACGCTAAGTCGATCTCAGTCCTGTCACGCTACGTTTAAACCAAGCTTTATTATCATGAAAGCTTTTAATGGACACGTCAGGAAATGACTTTACTTGTAATGACATTTTTTTCTCGTAGCAAGTCTTAAGGCTTTTCGATACCTTGCCTATCGTTAGTTCAAAAAGTCGTGTATAAATGCTTTTGACAATTAAAAAGACATTTATTTCGATTTTCTGGAGGGGGATATTTTAAATTTATGACAGCAAAATGGTTAAATAACCAGAGTTAAGCATAACGAAAAAAGTCATTGTTGTTATTTATATAGCATGCGCTTAAAACCATTCTAAGATACTTTAATGCGCTAAATGCTCAAGATTTATGATACAACATATTATAATCATATCAATTTGTCCAATATTTAATCAAACAGTATAAATACACTATTAATATTCAAAATATTAAAAATAGATAATAATTCATTCATTGACAAGTGCGTTTCTCTATTCACTTGTTTTTATTCCATTTGACAAACGCAATTAATGTGACATAAATTTGACTTCTTTTAACAGACGGAAACAATCATGAATATGCCAAAAAAGAAGATTGTTGCTTTAAATTTGCCTTCCTGTACAATTTGTGAAAAACATATATGTGGCGCTCATGTAGAAGTCAATTTACAAGTCAACCTATAGATTGAAGCTCCTTAATACAACAATAAATACAATATTTCCCAATCGGGGTCATAAACATGTGGATTTAAAAGGAAACATCAACATGATTGTTCGTTCCAATTAACATGCGAAGCCGTATTATAAGTCAGCAATAGCAGATTCTAGTCATAAAGTCAATGTTCTCCGTCGCTTTGGCGCTTGAAGGAAAACACAAATGTGCTGTCGTGTACAGCCTCGCAGAACTTCTAATGCGATTTTTAGATGAATTCGTATTGATGAATTGCCTGTAAACTCAGTTTTAAGTATTATTATATTTATCCCAAACTTATTCCTATTGGAATTAAATAAATCAAAGCCAAGGAATTCATTTCTTTTCTAATCCAGGAATTATAAATGACGGTAAACGAAAACTCAAAATTTTTATCTATTTTCTATCATCTCATTTGTTGTTGTTTCTTTTTTTAACATCTAACTTTATCATGACATTTTTTTTAAATTAAATGATAAACAGAATAGATAAATAGTCCTAGGTTTAAATTGTAAACACACTTATGTGGATTAGCATCAACATTATATTGCGTACATCTTAAAATGTTTTGACGTCAATGCTTATGACGTTGTGACAACGTTCATTCTGCACCGCTTGCTTAAATATGCATGTGGTGAGCATAAAGTGTTTAATTGTTATAATTATTGTTTCCCTGTAACGAGGATGTATTACGCATTAATATAGTGTTTGTTATATGAACATTTAATGTATACTTTTAAATTTATGGCTTAATTCTTGGTATTTCATAATTGATCATCACTCGTAAATATAACTTATCAGGACATGTTTAATCCCAATCTGTTTTTATTAATATAAACACTCATTTGTTTTACTAATTGGTCTGTCTAGTACAATATGTCATCTATCATTTCAAATAGAGAAGCTTGATTTCTTTTCTATTATGGTGTATATTTTATATAATTGTGGTTACTTTATTGGCCGTTTAACAATGCACATCCAATAACTAGTTTTCTAAAAACTTAATTGTATGGACAAGAGTTTTCTGTGCGGGTGGTTTAAGTTGGCGATAAGATTTGATTTCAGATTTGATTAATCAGTAAAACGAATAATTTGGTAAAAACTACGAAATATCTACAATAAGATATATTTGTAATGTTGTCCGAAGAGGTATCACAGACTTAATTACCAGGGTTTTTATTGCACACAGGCCAAAAATATGCTGTTATTGTCAATAAAAATAAACAATGCATCGGCAGTTTTATTCTTGAATGATGACTCCGAATTTTATTGTATACACAGCTTCGTCTTAATCGCTAAAGCAAAACAAAATAAAATATTTCAATAACAAGCTGTTAAGCCATTTTGACATTCAAGTATTTAAGGCAGGAATCTTAACTTTATGGTATTGAGGTGTATACAATGTATCCTTCTTTTTCAAATATGTCATTACAGTCCTAAGCAATAAAATAAATCACTGACAGACCGTCTATCAAAAACACACCAAACAATAAAACCCTTAGGAGTATATTTATACCATTCCATTGCTTTTGATTATAAAGAGGATGAACAGGCAGAATTTACAGTTGTAACAAGTGATCATTTATAACAACATAAAAAATTTAATAAATATAATTATACCTTTGTTAAAAAGCCTTAAGTAATTTGACGTAACATTTTTTATTACAAACCATTTCATTTTCTCATATAACTACCACTTGTTTGAAAGGGTAGATCATTGGAAACGCAAATGTTACCCAATTCAGTATTTTATTATTGTTTTATTATATGACCATCTAATTAAAGAATAGTGTAAGAGAAATGTTCGATACATGTATACAGTCATGTTTCTTATTTCCAACTGAAGCCGCGCATATCATTTGGCGGACAATAAATTAACTTAAACTTAAGTAAAAAATATAAACGGATTTTTTTACCTATTTTTCTTGCTTAGTGACTAAAAAAGCTGCCAGACATTATTTGTAAACGTTTATTTCGCAACGACAATGCTTTCATTTTTGCTTAGATGATATAAAAAAGTAGGCTCTTGTTTATCACACGTTAATAATCATATTTTGAACTTCACATTTGTTTCATGTTTTTAATTTTATGATTATTGTAATCAGTTGTAATACTCATGAAAATCTAAATAATATTATTATCTGTAAACTGTGTATTATATTCTTTTCATAATTGTAACACTTGTACATGTAAAACCAGTTATATTTGTCTAACTGCAGCGTCATATTTTAATCTATACCGAGAACATGCTTGCTATATTTTGTGTACATTCTAATGATCATAAAAATAAATCTGCTCAGCTAATGTCTAATTTAAAAGATTATTTTTTGTAATTATTCTAGGCAATGCTTGCGCATTATAGGTCTCATATCAAATTAAATGTAATATTTTGAGATATTTCACAGATATTGCTACCTTTAATTCATTCAAAAACAGTATATAATCGTATTTTTTGTCTGATTATCTGTTTTTCATTCCCTTAGATAACAGAACAGCGAGCATAAATGGAATATATAATGGAACTTATTTGGTTCTCAATAGACCATTTCAACAGGAATATTAGAAAATCGTTCTCTATGTGGGAAATCTAAAGTGGCAATAAGTTGAAAATTCAAATGACGTTTTGAATAAAGTGGCTTGTTCAACATATTTAACATGACATTTTTTTACACACGCAGAGGAATAGTGATGTTTTACTAGATTTCGTTTTTCGAGTCATTTATTGAGAGCTTAGCTGCATAATGTTGAACATTTATAATTTAGCAATCGTGTCTGTAGCGTTGAGCATAACATTACCAATACTTAACTTCATAGAAATATGTTTTAATGGTACAATAAAGGTATGGATTGTATTTCTTGTTTTTTCGAAAGAACACAAAGATTGTCACAGTAGTATTATCAATTTATATTTTCCTTCAACGTAAACTGACAATATGGCCAATTAAGAAAAAAGAGCGGATTAATGTCAAATAACACTCTGTGCCATTCTTTGTTTTCGCTTTATTTTTAATTTTAAATGAATGATGAGAAGCCCAAGTATTTTTCTGTAAACAGTATTTCAAACATAACCGATTAATTTATAAAGGGAATTGTGCAGTTTTTACGAGGTACAATAGCGGGGAAAAACGTCAAAAGTGTTTGCGTATTTTATTTTTTACCTTAACATTTGTCATTATTAAAGGTTACTATACAAATTTAGTTTACTATTTAGTTTATAAAGAGTTTTCTTTCGTTTGATTGTGTTGAAAGCTATATGTTTATATACACACTCTCAAAAGCAATAACTTTTTGTCAATAACCATCCAAATTGTCAATCTTTTGAAAGTTGTAGCTAATAAAGCTCCATTTGACATAGACGGAATGAGCATAATATTACTTTAATTACGATTTAAAGACGAAATATAGATATTAATTGAACGAAGCTGTAGTCAATAAGATCTTTTGTTGCAAACATTCATGTATTAAGTGCCCCGATCGCACAATGAAAAAAACGAAATATCACATAATGCTTTTCAAGCAGAAATATCAATTCATTAATTTGACGTACAAATTTGTAAGTGGTTGGCTGGCGAACAGTTTTTATAATTTAACACATTGGTATGAATTATTTATGCTTTTCGTTGGATTACTGATTTATCCGTGAAAATAATGTTTGATAATTTCACAGTGAAAATTGTCTAAATATAATTTCACACTTTCAATGACGAAACTACTTTTTTAAGATTTTCCCAATGTGGTACCTCAATTTTATTTTTGCTAACAATTCTGACAATGTCAGGCTGTTTAAAGAAAAAGCAAAGCTAAAATTGATAAATAATTTAAATGTCAAAAGTAATAAAAAGAAGAAAACTTACTTCTATTCATTCAAATTCCAATCACCAAATTCCGTCTTTAATTTTTTGTTTGTTTCATTTTTACAGTCCGAAAAATACATTCCTTCCACATGCAAAACTGCTCTTGATGACATTTGGGCATATTAAAGTATCTTACGAGCAAAAACTGCCGTATGCTTTATGAAAAATTGAAAAGCAATGACAGCCATCGGCTCGAAGAATAATAAAAAACAACCCAGCGTTCCTGAGCCAGCTTCAAAGTTTTCCATTTGCCTAGCTGCTTTTTATTTTTTGTCTGTTACAATCTTCAAATAAGTTTTCTTTCTTTTGAAAAGGTGTTTGACTAACAAATCCAAATGAAATCCCTCTGAATCAAACAAATTTTTTCCCTCCCGTGAAATACACATCTTTAAAAAATTGCTGCCGCTTACATTTAACAAAGCCAAGTCTTATATAAATTCGCAGTAAGTAACAGAAATATGGATGGATGGCTGGATTTTTTCTCCCATGAGAATTGTTTGTTTTTATTATTAAAACAAGCGATCATTCATATATTTTTTATAAAATGAATAATATCACCGTCATTTAATGTTGATTGTCGAACTTATTTTTCAGCTCAAGACTTCGTGTATTTAATGAAAATTTCCGACTAAATAGGGCTCTCAATGGGGAAATTTTAATATTAACGTTAATATTATAGACATTTCGTTTCAACTTGTTTTTAAGCATAAAATAAAAAGAAAATTTGTTTGATGTAATTTTATTTCATCTCGTCAACTTTAAAAACAGTATTCTCGTGGCTACGCCACTCGTGAGGAAACTGTTTTTGAAGCCCTCTCGATGAAATATAATTTCATCTTACACACAAACAAACAAATATCCTCTATGTAATCCGTCAAGCAAAACATTATTTTGTTCGTGTACATTTAGCATAACATAAATAATCAAAGGTTTTGAGACTTTGCCAGATATCAATAATTGTTAACACGACTTTGTACAAGATGTTGAAATTTAAATGTGCATCCCTTTTAGTAGTTAGGTAACATTACACTTATTTATTCTTAGAGGTAGGACAAGCTTAAATTGTTTAAGGACCATTTTAACTAATCAATCACAAAAGCAATAGGGGTCTTATACTCAAACATATGCAAACTTCCGTAAAAGATACATAAATCCTCATTTATTCTCTCTTAAGTAAATAATTGGGCAGAAAATGTTTTACGGACGTACAGACATACAGACAAACCGGTATGGACTGACTCCATCACAGTAGTCTCTGGGATGAAAGTTATGATAGACATTCAGCGTTCTGCTGTAAAATCAATTATTTATATAAAAGGTATAATCAGGATATTTAAGATTTTAAGCTTATACGTGAACTATTAATTGATTTCCCAGCGGAGTCATTAGCAGGAAACTAAATGCTGTCTTTGATATTTATCAGGTTGATGACCATGCTGTTGATTCTTCACACAAACCGTTACAGTGTATATCTAGGATTTCTTACCAGAGTGAGTGGGGGGTCACAAAATGTAATGTCGGCAAGATGTAATGCATATTCTAGACCCCTCCCTTTTTCTTTGGATCCGCGCATGCTAAATGTATGAGCATCAGAATTATGATATTTACATGCCTTTTAAAAGTAACAAGTGATGCAAACATAACCATACTTATATCAGCCTGCATTGTTATGTTCTGGGCTTAATAAAACACATATGTAACATCCAATAAAATCATATATTTAAAAAAATACGTTTTGGCCTTAACTTGTATATTTATAAATATTTATAGATAAAATTTTTTGTTTTTTTGTTGTTGTTTTTTTCCAGATAAAATATACACAAGTCAAGATAACTTTTCTTATTAACGTCAGAATAACCTAGATATTGTTGTTGATGTTCATAATTCATATCAACCTCAATGTGTTATTTCTCAGCTATTTGTATACCTGCAATTTATTTGCCATCAATGTGGAAATGTTTTTCATCTGAATACGTCATTAAATGGCACTTCTTTTGTTGTTATAGACTATTCAAACAGGAATATAAGCAGATCCTCCTCACTTTATAAAATACAATTTGTTGTACATTAAAATGATGTTTTCCACAATTATGTAGCAAGAAAACAGTTTTTCATACATATAAACCGTTGAAAACTAGGCTACTGTCTCTACAAGCAGACACAATAACGTGTTTATGCGAATGCAAATTATTTCTCTCTACATGTTTTTTATTTAAAGTTTAAAGTTTTAAAATTGAATTTTAAGATGCATAATGCTGATACATGTTTACCTCCATAATGCTTCTGGGATGTTTCATTACACGTAAAAAAGAATCATTAAAATAGCGGTCACGGTAATTTACTCTAAAATCATATGTTTTGAAAAGCTTCATTTAAAGAAAGAAATAACGTAAATTTCGCTATTTACTCTTGATGACATAAAATAGAAATAAAAAAATAGAAAAAAAGGAAAAAAGTACTTAAATACTAAATTCGAATACATGAAGTTTTTTTCTCTTTTTTTTTAGACTTAACAAACCGCATACTATCAGTCAGTGTAATATAAAACTTATTTCCAAATAGAGCTTAAGTTAAAATATCATGCTATTTGATGAAAGAAAATAAAATTATCTTATTATTATGAAAACAATTTTCATACAAAGTCCTAATTGTGTTTTAAATCGAACAATCCAATAAAAATAGCTTAAGCAGGCCTCTTTTAAGTTAATTTCCCATCTGAGCCATTAGCAATGTTGCCTTTGATATTTATCAGGTTGTTGACCATAGAATTATATTTTCAATCATACCTTAGATATAACATACGTAAAGTACACTGTATTAGCAATCAACAGCAGGAGATTTTTAACCATACTATTAAAGTATTTCTGGTCGTTTGTAAAACTAGAAAATCAAAGACTATGTGCCTTTAATCACGCGCTAAAGTTTCATATCATCCTTTTCAGGATAATTCTCCTTTAATGATAAAGTAAGTCACAATTAAGCTATTAAATGTGGAATTCTGAGAAAAAGGAGAGTACGTTTTGGCAAACTAATAAAGCAAAAATAAAGTATTTTTATTATTCTTTCAATTAGTGACTGAATATGAATTGGACGATTCATCGCTGTCTGTTATCGTAGTAACACGACGTTACCATATTTATTTGTAAGTTACAAAATAATTATTATTAATATTTAACTTATAAATCATAATTTATATATTATTTGAAAATGACTAAAAAAGACTTTCTTTCTTTTCATGATATGTCAGTAGCGATTATATCATATCGAAGCGTAGATGCTATGTAGCAACTTTATATATGGTATTGTTTTAGTCATTCCTGATCATTGACTCTCATTGTCTCGCCAGTGCATGTGGGGTGTGCATTTCGTATAGAATATGAATATAGAAATCAATAAAATTAAACTTAAATGTAAGGCATATATGGTGTTTAAGATACATTTAATTAGGCAGTTCGTCATCATGTTGTGTCAAGAGGTATCTGATACAATCATTTTGTAACCAAATAAAGTGCATGTCCAACAATTGTTTTTCACTGTTGTGTCAACCTGATAATCCTCTTTTATACATATCATATGATAGCTTAATTGAAGTTACAACAATTGAACAGGGCAGATTTAATTATTTTTTGACGGATTTTATTCTATAATTCATTATGAAAATGTTATCAATATAATTTTGAATATTCCATGACATAAAATGGAGGCGTGAAATATGTTTAACCTTATATTACCAATCGAACCGATAAAAATATGTATAAATCAATTCAATTCAATTCAATTTTTTATTCAGCATATGAACATTGCATGATCGTCGCCTTTAACATGATGACGGGGGTTTAAATATTTGAGAAGAGCATGGTAGTATATAAACATACATAATCAATTCACATTACACTATGTAAAATTAAGTATGTCTACCAATATCTGTACAAACCGGCTCCAGGTAAGTCATTAAAAAGGTATTAAACCTGTGAAATATGTATACACTTTGGATATTCATTTTAACTTGGTTACTTTCAAATTATCATATCAGCCGGTGTATTCAAATAATGGTTTATATAATTAGTTAAAGCTATGCTACTTCAACAGAGTTACTGTATAGTATGAGAAAAAAATAAGAACGATTTACTTATTGATCACAATTACATATAGAACAAAGTCTTAAACGAAGGGTGCTATTCTAGTATCTTTATTTCATTTATGCATCATATTGTAGGAGTGACCTCCCTTATACTTATGTGCTTATCTTATAAAGAATTGTAGTAACAATTGTATGTATGCAACAAAAATTACTGCAGCATTACTTCATGACTGCACTACCAATGTTTCTTACTTCTATGACATTAATACTAAGCAATAAGACTAGTACGTTTATTATCAGCCAAGAAGACGTATTAAGTTAGTTTACATAACAAGCCAGATTGACTGCAAGTTAACAGTATTTGAAATTTCTGAATAGTTGACCAATGGCAATAATATTTTGAAAGACATTGATTTCTTATGTACAATACAACGGACAGCCAAATACAAAATGATACTCGTCTTTTATGACATTCATTTAACAAAAGATACATTTCCTATCCGCCTTATCAGTTTAACGATAACGACCCTCTTCGATTGCAAGTTTATGACCAGAGCACCGCAGTTTAGTTGATGCTATGATATGCTTATTCATTTTAACACATAACAAGTATTTTTTCAATATCAAAACTTCTTTTTATAATTTATATGTACTAAGTTCAGGCATAGTCTCTAAAATGCCAAAATGTTCTGACAAAATTGACAATAAAGGCATTCTATTACTTTATTTTATTGAAGGTCAGAAACAGACATATCATTCCATAAATAACTGAATAAACAAAATAAAACAGTATACATATTTATTAACAGGCTACATATAATTTGTACGGACCTTTCAGTAAGCCGATGAATGATGAAAATTATTCAATTCTGTTTTCAGAATTTACCCTTCAAGGTGTGTTTATTCTATTTCCATTTGCTTTTAGATGTCGGAATTCTAAAATCCTTATTATGACATTTTGACTTTTAATAATTTATATCTGCATAAAACAATTAGTCTTTGGGATTTTTCACTCACAGATAATAATAATTATATCATTATGAAAGTAAGAAAAACAACAACAACCATAATAATAATAATAATAATAATAATTATAATAATAAATATACATCGTCATCATCATCATTATCATCAAAAACAAGAACTACAACATGAACATCATCAAAGTGACCACCATAATCCTCATTATCAACAACATCATCATAAGCAACAGCACCACAATCATTAGCAACAACGTCAGTTTTTACAACCATAATGATGTTATAAACCATCATAATTACCTAAATCTCTCACGTCTCAAATGTATGTATCATTAGCAAAGAAGATTGATCTTATTTTCTTATATGAATGTTTGACTTTTTTTATCTCTCTTCACAGTACAAATTATTTCAAGTCTCAGAAAAAAGCCAATGCTTGTCTTAAATGCATGCATTGCGAATCATGCTTCATACGTAATATCATCTGATGTAGACAATTAAGTAATGTCTGTTGATCTTTGAATCTCTTCCTTAGATTGCATGATTCTATCTATTATCGATAATGTGAAAATAAACACGAAAGCAACATAAAACGTACCACACTTTAGAAGCTAAGGTAATATATGACATGTATGATGTTGGTACTATGTCTTATATTTCAAGTTTAAAGTTGTTGTTATATTTATCTTACAGGTTAATGACCCCAGTCAGTTCCAAGCATAAGAATAATAGTAATTTTATTGAAACAAAAATAAAATACAGCTGACTTTAATGTTAACAAACTGTGTTTCACACCATCAAGTAATCAGAACAAAAAACATATAAAAAATATATATCATAATTATTTATTTATCACCCCGAAAAATACAATTTGGGTTTAGGGTTTGACTAAGCACTGTTAATTCCAACTTAATCGCTTATGTTTACCAAAATGTATTTGTAAAACATCATCTCTCAAAATCAAAAAAAAAATATGCACAAGATGAAAATATTAATCAGTAAAACTTCATACAAATTTGCAAAATTGCTCAATTGTTTCCCAATTATTATCATAATAATTAAAATATCGATATAATTGTTGGTGATAAAACTAGGACGAAATGCTTTCTTAGAAAACAAATCACACAATTACTATTTAATGAACCAACCTTTAAATATCATTGTAAATAAAATGTTGGTGCTTAAGTTCGTTTATAAAGAAACAAATTGTAAATATGTTATCATGTTATTGCATTGCATTGATAGTGTATTTTTGCAACACAAGATAGCTGTGAATAACATGTTTGTTTGTTTGATTGGCTAGTTGGTTGGTTTTACGGCGTACAAATACAATTTCGGTCATATGCGGGCAAAACAGAAAAAATGATTTTGATTAATCTCAGGTGTTACAAACTTAATGTAACACCAGGGGTCAAATCCACTTCACCTGCTGGACCTAATATACGCATAGACTCAAATCCTTCAACTCGATTTAGTCGCCTCCTACGATAACACAGGCATAAACAGTTGCTACAATTCTGATGCCTTAACCCTTTTAGGCAACCCCGAAGCCACAACATATTTAGCATTTGGTTGACTGAATAACTGTCATGTTGAACTGCGTATTTTCTTTTGTAATGATTAAGTAATATTAAGTATTTATATAATAAACTCACACTAAATCTAGTTAAGATCTTACCACGTTGTTAACAATATACATTTTAGACCAACCTGTCAATGACAATATTGTAAACATAAAAAAGTGGCACATGCCACATAGCTGTGAATATCTTGTTCAAATATACACACGACAGTTTATGGCACTTTTTATTTATAGGACTTTTTTCAAGCTTAATAACATTGAAAAGTTTAGAAAAGAAATTTTAAAAAAGATCACAATTATAACGGTGTTAATAAATTATTTTCGATATCTATATTTTAACAGTTTACATAGTCTGTCAAGTTCTCCGTGTTGTCTTTCACCACCCTTATATTCTAGTTCTACTCTGTATCTATCGTTATGTATAATGAAGTTTGCAGCCATTCAAGTGACCTTTAACAGCTTCCATATCTATGTTTGTATATGCAAGGGTCATTTCACGTTCAGTATATTATAAGATGATATATTATAGTTCAGTAGTTCAGTGTCCTCTCTGTTTATATGCGAATACCTATAAACGTGACTACATGTGATTATATTTGGAATGTTTTTCATGATCTACAATGAATCTCGAAATATTTATTTGAAATGCTGTATTATATCCTATTTTTCCCTTTACAAGGTGCAAAAAGAAGAACATTTATTACAACTGTGATTTTGTGACCTTGAAAAACCAATAAGCGGCTATACTTGCTTAGCTATCCGTTTGCTTACACATTTCCCCCCGATATATCGAACAGTTCGAAACCATGACATACTCACCCCACCGGTAAACAAATTTCTCAGAGTAACAGAGCAATGTGAATTAAACTATTTAACTATAAGCAATCACGGTCCCAAATTAGGCGCCAAATGTCATAAGGTGCGAAATATGTGTTGCCTGACCGGGACTCGACCCCAGTACCATTGGAATACCATTCCGCGGCTCTACCTACTAAGATGTCCGGCCGCTTATGCATCTCACGTAAATAGGGAACAATTCTGAACCGTGACATTTTTTGTCATAACTGTTTTGCTTAGTGTTACTAAATTTGGAGATCATATTGACATTGCCACTGTTACAATGTACTTTTATTGCTCAAAGGTCAAATGTAATCATTAATTTAGTAATATAAATCAATCAAAGTGTGTTATTCTTGTTCTTTGCTGGGTTTTAATTACCGTTGAGGGACGTCTTTCCTTCATAACATTTCTTGTATGAACATAATAAAGGAGTGTGCCACATTGTTTCTATTCGCAATTATTGTAGATTTTCTTAACAAAATACGGTCATTCCAAACAAAAGAAATGGACAATACAGAACATTTATTTGTCAAGCTTGAACATTGACAACTAAACAGTTCCTACAAAAAGTTAAATGTAGTGATACATCCGACCAATGTATGTGTAAGTTAGCAAAAACAGTGCAAGTAACCTGTAGCTTCTTCAATAAATTAATTAAATGAATCCAAAATGTCTATTGCATCTCACACGATTGGTATTACAAAAGTCATATTTATTTTACTCGAGCAAACCTATTAAAAAAGAAATAATACATTTATATTGGTGACAAGAATTCATGCTAAAAATATCCTTAATAGAAAACTATTACGAACTGCTATAGAAATTCGCTGTACAACAATGAACATTCGGGCGAGTTTAAATCCGTGCCAATGAAAACGAAATTTGAAAATGCGGGCGGATAGCCTATATTTTGGAGTTCGCTATAAAAGTGTTATTTTCTGTACTTTTAACTAAATTGGGACTAATTGGGAATTGGGAAAATTAGTTCCTTATAAGCGAAAATTCCCTATAACCGTGTTCGCTATAACCGTATATTTTTATATTAAATCAAGATGGGCAAAATTCGGGCCAAAATAAATTGTTCCTTATAGCCAGAAGTTCGCTATAACCGTGTTCGCTATAAGTGAAGTTTACTGTATTCATTTTCAGATTGACTATTGACATAATAAAAGATGATTTTGTGTTAATATTCAACAAATTCGTGTTCTCAAATGATGTAAAAATAACTGCAAAAAGTTATCCCAGCGTTTCTGTACATACATAAATGTTTGTATCGCAATGTTGTTTAAGCTAACAATACCTGACTTTTATTATTGACCGACCAAAATAAGGAGCTGTTATTTGGCTATAAATATACGAAGGCAGTATTATTGAAAATAGAATAGAAAATGTCCAAGGATTTATAACCTATGCATTCAACTGATCGATATAAACGCAACAGATATATGATATCTTCAAACTTGAACTTATTGAATTTCGCATTTACTTATTGTCGAAATAACCATTAAGAACAGGTAATAAACATAAATTTATTGGGAAAATAAACTTGTTTTGATGTGAGATAAAATGTTCACATTAAAAACTAATTGCAGTAGAAAAAGAAAAAGCGACAATTATCGTTCGTTAACAAGCAAGCAAATCATTCCAATGTCTGTCAAAAATGGATCATATATTTCAGAGCGAGACAACAACAAACCAACAACAAAAGTTAAGTTATGCTGTTGATACTAATTGAAACGTATTAAAATTTAGCGTAGATGATATATAGTGGTTGAGTTATTAAGAGATACTTTTCTGTTTTAATTAGCGTCTTAATGTTTCACTAGATAAACAGATACACATGTGTTTGTATTTTAAAGGGTCAAATATCGATATTGAAACATTAATGTCAACGATATCAAAAACTAATTTATGTCAGTAATGGATGAAAAAGATTAGGCAGTTTCAAAAAATGCACACATGAAACTATTTTATAAATAGGGGGCGTGAGGGATGTTGCACTTATTCATAATCCCTCATGTACAGACTCAATCAAACCGAGTCTGCAATTCTTATGTAATTTTGTTGTGATTAATGCTTCCGAGGGATCACTTTGTTTCCAGATATTTGTAAAAAAAAGACAATATTGAATTACGTAATAATACCTGTTATATATCATAAATACAAATCATATACCAATTCTGCAACATTTACTTTTCATCCATCCGCTATTTAAACGTAAACAAAGTTCTGATAATTATCAAATTTCAGTAAAATATCAACTATCGCACGTGTGTAGTAAAAACATTTTTACACACTATACTACCAAAGTTAGTATTTTACTCAAATAATTTACAGAATGTTCCAATTATTATAATTAATTGCATTTTAATAAGCTATGGAAACAAAGCTGACCCTCTTTTATAAAAGGTCGTCTCAATTTGTAACGTTTTGTACAAGCGTTTATCCGTAGTAACCTCTAAGAAACCATTGAAACACTCATTCAAGAACCCTTTTATAGTTATTAAAGGACAGACTACTCAAAAGATACTTTCCGTTCGGAGGTAATTGCCGGTTCTAATACAAATGACCAGTACAAAGTAATTAAACTATTGAAAAAATAAGAGAGTCACTGTTTTTATACATTAACAATGCTTTTATTAATAGGCACAAACGTTTCATATTTTCGCGACAGAAACCAGGGAAGAATATAACAACAGATATTAGTACTAAATAAAGAAGAATACCTTTTTACAGGCATAAAACAAGTACAAGTGCAAAAACAATCAAGGTCTCATATGAAACAATATTCTTCATCCTTTTATTAACTATGTGACTAAGTTGTGTATATAACAGAGAAAAAATGCACTGTTGCCTACAATACCCTAACTCACTTTTTAAATGATCAGTGAGACTTTATATGAACGAATAACAGGGAGTGTGAAGAAGAAATTATTCGTTTCTGTATATGGACCATTGAATAACCAGTTTGTGTAATTTAAACATAGCAAAAATTAATTTCTTTAGCAAATTATTTTGTTTCTTTTCGAGTGTTGATTAACGCGTGTTTTATGTACTCGCTTTGAATGTATAATTTAAATGCATAGTAAACAATTTATTTTAACTGACTTCAAATACAATCGAGAGATTTCAGACATGATATACTCGCACGTAAATGTTTTGGACAGGCGACAGGAAGAAACCTGTCTATTACATGAAAAAACTATTTATATTCAAATCTGTTTACAGTTCAATGCCATCGACCGTTGTATGATGCCAGACAGAACTCGCATGACTTGCATATCTTTACATTTATTACATCCGACTAATTTATATGTCATCATTTGCTAACTTCAGACAAAAACTGGAAGTACTTTGTAGCAGAACGTTGATAATTCTAAAGGGAATTCCATTTCCCTTTAATGTTACGCATGCCGCAGTTCAATAGAATAAGAAAATAAGCCACCAATCTGATAATAATACGTTGTGTCATCACAAATTATACAATCGTACAAACATTTTATACAACGGCTGTAACAAAATGCCATGTACAAGGTTTGCGCATGTACAGCAATCAATTGATTGAACTTTCACCTGAAGGTGATCCTTTGATCTTTTAAACACTTACAGATATCACACATTTCGTAAGCATGCGTTAAGGATTTTTATTTAACAATGCGTTGAAATAATTGGAACAATTTGTAGCTACCGAATGTTAACATAGACATAAGCTACATTACAAGAGATATTATCCATACAAGTTGGATTCTTCAGCTTTAATATTATGTTACTTTCATTAAGAATTTGACCAAAATTAATTTTTTCTCCGGGGACTTTCGCAAACTTGACCTTTTGTTACCCATAAGGTAGGTAACTACATACATATTTTGTTTCCATGTTTGCTAACCTTTCGATACAATAGAAAAAAAGATTACTTAATATTCAATAAAATAGGTTATTTAATATTCAAACGCTTTATGAAAAATCACGAAATAATTTAACGTTTATCACATATCTCATTTAAGTGCTCATATTATCTGAATAACTTTATATATCATTTTCAAATCAAATTTGTTAATGAGTATTTAATGATTAAAATATAACTAGAAATTCTATTCTTACAAATATTTTCTACCTAGGAAATTGTTCCAAGCTCCCTTATATTTCTGTTACGACTTAAGATCAATACTTTGTATCTGAAAGTGACAGTCGGTAGCTCTAGACACACGCTGTTTTATGAAGTAATGCTGTAGACAAAGGGAAGCAAGTAAAGGTAGACGCTAAGCAGTTTACAGTTACAAGTAATAGCATAACCTTATTTCAAAATTTAATTTGCAGTTTGACAAAAGCCTCTATTTGCAAAAAAGTACTTAATATGTAAATGTTATATACATATTAATGTGAGGATATATTCACGTTAAAGTACGTAATATGTTTATAATGTTTATAACTATGTAATTAACTGAATTGAAAACCATTAATTCAAAGTACATAAATTTGTCTTACACCTTAATTATTCTTGATATATAGTTTTTTCCCTCTCAAAGTAAGTGAAGAGAAAAGGTTTTATTGTGTTTTAAACGATTGGTCTTTTAGCAATTTATTTTAGTTTAACATGAAATAAATCTATTAATTTATTTTAATCAGACTGCCTCCTTAACAATTTGCTACGAGCAACTTATTTGATAAACTTATTTGATATTGAGCCATTTTCTCATAGTTTGATGATTAGCTGATACATCGATTTGATCATAAATTTTAAGATATCTTCCAATGCATCGAAAGAGTTTCAAACGAAACGAAATCAAAAGAGCAGTATTTAGATATGTTAAAGTGTATGAATCTATATCTTATGAAAAAGTTTCAAAAAGTTTATCAACAGTAAAATTATATTGGTTCCATAATTGTATGGTTGTTTCCCGAAACAGATGTAACATAGAATGTCTCTGTTATTTAATATACATGAATAATGTACGTAAACAGAAAAAAATGGTCTGGAACAAAGTACTATTTTGCTATTTTAATTAGGGTTATATCCGTTTAGCAATGACTGTGTGCATGAGCCACTTGCTTTAAGGCAATTTATTGCCATTTTTATTTCATACAAGCATTTTGGAAGTATTATTATATATAATATATTATACACTTTAAAATATCAATTGTTTATCTTGATAAGTGATATAAATTGTTTTATAAAATGTTGTGTTTAACTACATCTATAGCATTTTTCATTTCATGTATTCATTTATTCTTTGCAAAAATATATGGCTTGGTTGAAAGACAAAATATGATATTTGTTGCTGTTTATGTTCTACACTGTAGTAAGCGTAGTTTTTATTAGCGAATAATTAAAGAAATATACAGTGTTACATTGAGATGAATTGTATTTGTATCATGTATTTGTTTTAGAATTTAAGAATTTAGTAAGTCTATAAGACATATATTGCTTAAAAACTTTCAGCAAGAAACAAAACATAATGATTATAATTACAATAAAGAAATAAAAATAACACCCTCATCCCAACCGCCCCCCCCACCCCCCCCCAAAAAAAAACAACAAATGAATAAAAGAATAAAAATAGTAAAAATAATAAAATCAATAACGAAAAAAGAACAAATAAAAACAACACAAGTAAAAAACAACAAAAAAACAACATAAACAAAAACACTACATAGATAATAAATATGATAGATACACATTTAGATTTTGTTAATTCATAGGAAAAGATAAGATAGTCTGAAATGTATGAGAAATCTTCAGCACTTTTGGCGTCTATATGTATAGTTAAATGGCTATAAACATTTTATAATCTTTATTTATGTTACTTTAATGTTATAATAATGTAAAAACCTATCTACTTGTCTAAAAGCAAATGTGAAAATCGATAGAATAGACAAAATTTTCAAAAGCATATAAACACATATATTGCTGTTTTTATACATGAAAGCATTAATTTAATTGTGACAAGCTTATATCGGTAATGTCTTTCAGATTTTAAACACATTTTACCGAATTCGAATTCCTTATTTTCTTTGTTCTTCTCTCAGTGTATCATACATGAAAAAACACATGACGTATATAAACAGTAATAATTTGATAAAACACAGCGGCCTATAGCATATCATTTTATGAACAATCAGAATACATAAATGCTTTTTGTCGATCATATAAAATGTGGGATTTTAAATGTAAAGATTCTGCAGCACAATAGATATAATTATATGACTATATTTCATAGTTCATGTAAAGATGATATTCATTACATTTGACCTCTTGTTAATTAACTCATTTATGACACATATGTATTATATCATAGTTAAACCGATATAATTAACAAGGTATGATATTTCGCTAGAAAATTCATGTAAATTATGAATACTCGTAAATACTACGATAGTACAGTCGAGTTGAGAAATATCCCTTTCAACAGAAAAAATGTTTATTTCAAAGTTACCAGGCATGGACAGAAAAAAATAAATTAGGCTTCGTGCATGTTTATTTACTGAAAAGAAAATTTTTTGATTATATATTTTATTAGTTGTTTACCCAAACAAAATCATGGTGAAACAAATCACGTGAATGATGAACTATCCTAAAGTCATTACGAAAATATTATTGTTATTAATATCAAGTTGAAATTAAATGCGCGCCATATACATTTTTAGCTATCATTTTGTCTTTTAAAATCAGCACATGAATCTGATAATAGATTTTAAAGACGCGGTCCATTCTCGTAACGCACATACAGCCACTAAAACCAACACATTTCAGGTAATGTTATTAAATCTTAATACCATGATGCCTCATCTTATTCCTTAATAAAAAAATAGAGATGTTGATGACCAAAACCTGGTCTGAATAAACAATTCAAAACATGATTAAAACACCGCTTTTTAGTAGACACAGTCAGTTCGTCATTAAACTAAAATTGAAAAGGAATTTATAAGTATAACATCATTTAATGTTTAAGCTTTCCAAATACAATTTGATTTGTATAAGAACAAAATATATAGCCTAATTAATCTACTATTTGCTTAAATCACTGCATTGTACTTGGTTGCCTTTTACGTATTATTTTTTGTATTATAGTTTGATGCTCACGAATGATTTCGTCCATCCACTTTCCCCGTTACAATGCATATGTATGCTTTCTAATGGAAAGCTAATAAACCTGCATGGTCAATTATGTAAACCAACCACCCCCGCTACAACATCAAGAACAAATATGCTAAATAGATTTGATCGTTGTATTTATTATACAACTTATTATATATATCTATCTTTTTAGATAACAGTAGGTTGTATGTTCTGATAGTTTGTAATTGTGACGGCTAGACAGAATTATTTACATAAATTGTAACTATGGTTTATAATATCTCTAACAGAAATAAACTATATTACATAGAAATTTTCTCGAAGATAAGTCGGCATTTAAGGATACACAGTGCTCATCTCTGAAAATAATACTTTTATTGCAGAAATGTATTAAAATCTAGGAAATACGTACTAAAAAATCAATGAAAAGTTAACCATCGCATATTTTCACAATTTATTACACTAAATTTGTCAGTATTTTCCTAAACTAAGTATACAGAATTCCACTATAGTCAATTCATTTTAATAAGCGTAAAAATTCAACGCTACCACAATAAAGCGGACTCTCAATTTGTAACGATTGTACAACCGTTTATTCATAGTAGCCTTTATGAAACCATGCAAACGCTAATTAAAGAAACCTTTTCTATTAATTAAAGAACAGAACTGGAAAAAAGAAGTCTGTTACAGAAGTAATCGCCGAATCCAATACAAATGACTAGAAGTATTAAATAGTAATAAAAATGTGTATAAGTAATGAAAATTGTAGAAAAAACAACAAATAACAGAGTCACTGTTTTTATACATTAACGATACATTTATCAACAAACACAAAAGTTTGAAATTTTCGCGACAGAAACCAGGGGATAATACAACAACACATACAGATATTAGTACGAAATAAAGAAGACTACATCTTTACAGGCATAAAACAAGTACTTAAATCACTTACCAATTTTGGGATCACTTATGGAACAATCAAGGTCTCATAGAAAATAATACTTTCCATCCTTTTATTAACTATGTTATGAAGTTGTGTAAATAACAGAAAAAAATGCACTGTTGCCTACAGTACCCAAACTCATTTACTAAATGATCCGTGAGACTTTATATGAACGAATAACATAGAGATTGAAGTCTGAAGAACTAATGCGTTTCTGTATATGGTCCATAGAATTACCAGTTTGTGTATTTAAAACATAGCAAAGATTTCTTTTAGCATTTTTTTTATTTTCGAGTGCTGATAAACACGTGTTCTATGTACTCGCTTTGGATGTGTAGTTAGATGCATAGCAAACAATTTATTTTAACTAACTTCAAATACAATCGAGATGTTTCAGACATGATATATTTGCACGCATATGTTTTGGACAGGCGACAGGAAGAAACCTGTCTATTACATGAAAAATCATTAATATTAAAATCTTTTTACAGTTCAATTCCATCTATCGATAGCTGTATGATACCAGATAGAATTTGCATGACTTGCATACTAGCATAATTTATACGTCATCATTTGCTTAACTTTAAACCAAAACTGGAAGTACTTTGTAGCAGACTGTTGTTAATTTTCAAAAGTGAATTCCATTCCCCATTCAATCTTACGCATCAGTTCAATATAATAAGAAAATAGCCACCAATCTGATACTTATAATACGATGTGTCATCACAAACTATATAATCGTACGCACATTTTATAGAACAACAATAATCTCAGACTGTACGAAAAGTCATTTACAAGGCTTCCGCATTTACAACAATCTATTAATGGAAATTACACCTGAAGGTGATCATTTGATCTTTTAATCACTTAAATTGTCATTAATCAAACTACCGAGTAACAGATTGTGATCATAAAATATGATAGCACACACTTCTTCAGACATGCATCAAAACTTTCATTTAACAATACGTTGAAAAAAAACAACAACAAAAACAATCTGTAGCTACAGAATGTAAACATAGACATAAGCTACATTACAATAGACATTAGCAATGCAAGTTGGATTGTTCAGCTTATATATCTTTCTTTGATTACTATTTTGGCCAAAATATTTTTCCCGAGGGACTTCGGCAAACTTGACCTTTTGTTAAATATATGGTTTGTTACTTCATTAATATTTGGTTTCCTTGCTTGCAAACATTTCGATACAAAAACAAAAATAAATGTCAATGCGTATTTACTGATTAAAATATCACTAGATATTTTATTCTTTATATTATTTTTTCTGCCTCGAAGGAAATTGTTCCAAGCTCTTTGCTGTTTCTCTAACGACTTGAAAGCTCTAGACACACGCTGTTTTATAAAGGAACACTGTAGACAAAGGGAAGCAAGTCAAGGTAAACGCTAAGCAGTTTTCAGATACTAGTACATGTAAAAGAATTGCCTAATTTCGAAATTAATTTTGCAGTTTGACAAAGGCCTTTATATGACACGTGGATTTATCTGCAATCAATTACTAATGTATTTGATATATACATATTAATATGAGGATATATTCGCGTTAAAGTACGGTATATGTTTCTATGTAACTAACTGATTTGAAAACCTTTAAAGTATATAAATGTGTCTTGGACTTATTTGTTTTCGATATATTGTTTTTTTCTCTCTCTAAAAGTAAGTTACGGGAAAAGGTTTTATTGTGTTTTTATACGATTGGTCTTTTAACAATTTGTTTAAGTTTAACAAGACATAAAACTATTAATTTATTTTAATCTGACTGCCTTCTTCACTGTTTGATACGAGCAATTTATTTGATATTGAGCCATTTTCTAATACTTTGATGATAAGCTGATATACATCTTTTTTTTAACATGAAGAAATCATAAATTTTAAGATACATTCCTGTACATCAAAATAGTTTCAAACGAAACGAAATCAAAAGAACTGTGTTTTAGGTATGTTAAAATATCAATTGTTTATCATGATTATGATACGATTTGTTTTACGAAATGTTTTTTGTTAACTTAATCTATATCATTTTTCATTTCATGTCTTCACGTATTCTTTACAAAAATATATGGCTTGGTTAAAAGAGAAAATATGATATTTATCGCTGTTTATTCTTCTTTTTATTTAGCGTAGTTTTAATAACTGGAATATTTAAAAAAAATACATACACAGCGTAACATTGAGATGCATTTAAAAAAAATGTATTTGTTTTTAAATTTAAAATTTAAATAAGTCCATAAGACATATATTGCTTACAACTTTTTAGCAAAGAAACAACAAAAAAGCACAAAAATAATAAGCAACAAAATAAAGAAATAAAGATAATACCTTCCGCTCCACCCGAAAAAACAACAACAAAAAAACAGTAATAAATAAAGAAATAGATAACGAAAAAAGAACAAAAACAACAATAAAAAGGCACTACATAAATAATGAATATGACAGATACACATTAAGATTTTGTTAATTCATAGGAAAAGATGCGATAACCTGATATGTATTAGAAGTCTGCAGTTTTGTTGGCGTCTGTATGCATAGTTAAATGGCTATAAACCTTTTGTAATCGTTATTTATGTTACGTTCACGTTAGATAAACGATAGAATAGGCAAAGTCTGCAACAGCATATGAACACACATATTGCTGTTTAAATATATGAAAGAATTATCTTAATAGTGACTAGCTTAATTATATTGGTAATACTTTTCAAATTAAAAACAAATTTTACTGATTTAGATTCGAATTCCTTATTTTCTTTGTTCTTCTCTCCGTGCATCATACATGCAAAAAATGAGACATAGAAATAGTAATACTTTGTAAACACAGCGGCCTATAGCAAATCATTTTATGAGAATAATCAGAATTATTATACATTGAAATTAGATTTTTCCGATCAATATGAAAAATACCGGTATTATGACATTTTGAATGTAAATATTTTGCAGCAAAATGAATATAAGTATATGACGTTTTTCATATACAGATGGTACTAATTATATTTGACCACTTGTATTTTACCCCATTGATGACAAATAGGTATTATATCATGATAGTTAAATCATTAACCGGGATAACTTACTAGATATGACATTTCGTAAATTATGAATACTCTAAAATACTTCAATATGCAATCGAGTTTAGAAATTTCCCTTGCAACAAAAATTGTTAAAGTTACCA
Organism: Ruditapes philippinarum; assembly: GCF_026571515.1. Classification (NCBI taxonomy): domain Eukaryota; kingdom Metazoa; phylum Mollusca; class Bivalvia; order Venerida; family Veneridae; genus Ruditapes; species Ruditapes philippinarum. The sequence goes on along the minus strand of NW_026857634.1, from coordinate 390,355 downwards.
GGCATGGGCAGAAAAGTATCAAGTTAAGCCTAATGAATTTGCAAAGCTGACATGGTTATTTACTGAACGATAAAAGTCTTATTATGTAGTTGTTAGCCCAACAAGAGATCATAGAGGAACAAGCTTTAAGTCATTGCGAAAACATTATTGTTTATAACAACAAATAATTATTAAAATATTATGCACGATTTATTTTTAGATATTTCATCTTGTCTTTGAAAAATCAGCACATAAAATTAAGAGGCCTAGTAAAAAGACGCGAAAAATTCTCGTAGCACACATAAAGTCACTAATACCATCACATGTCATGTAATCTTATTAAATCTTAATACCATGATGCTTCATCTCGTTAAACAAAAATACAACAACATAAAAAGGAATGGAGATGCTGATGACAAAAACTTGCCTGAATAAACAATTCAAAACATTTTTAAAACACCGCTTTTGAGTAGACACAGCAAGTTCGTCTTTAAACTAAACTTAAAGAACATGCTAGATTAAATAAGAACTAAAACTCACGGTGTGTTTACACAATAAAACTTGTTGAGTAAAAATAGTTTGACTTTTTTTAACATAATTACCGGTTTTCTTTAAAAGACTTTTTATTGGTTTATTGGAGCTCTTTGTGGTGATTTCAAAACAGCTAACACTCGTGACTGGAAATGCATGTAATACAATCATGAATAATGGACTTCCTATGTTAACTTATTATGTCTTCTTCTGATAACTGTAACAGGTAACTTTTATTACTTCTAAAAAGAAAGAAGTGTAACATCATAATTTTAATGTATATGTTTCCCAAATGCAATTCGATTTCTATAGGAAAAATTATAAAGTCGTACAAACCAATTAGTTGCTTAAATCACACTACATTGTACTTTGTTGCCTTGTGCGCATTATTTTGTGCCAACGAAATAAATCGTTCATGCACATTTCCTGTTATAATGCGCATTACTTTTAATGGAGAGTTAATAGTCGTGTAGTGTTAATTATGTAAACACAAGAACAAAACATTTTACATCTACCACCCTCGCTTCCACACCAAGCAAGAACATGTATGCTCAATATATTTGATTTTTGTAAATTTGTTGTGATAAATGCTTCCGTGGGATCACCCTCCAGATTTTCATTTGACAACTAATTATATTCATTTGCCTATTTAAGACAGAGTTGGTTGCGTGTTCTGTTAGTGCGTAATTGTGGCTAGACTGAATTATTTATAGAAAATGTAATTATGGCAAAACATATCTCTAATATAATTTAATCATATTACAAAACGATATTCTCGAAGATAGTTCGGTATTTAAGAATATACTCATCTCTGAGAAAAATACTTTTATTGCAGAAATTTATTTAATTTTAAGAAATGCTTAAACACTTGTTTAATTTGAATAAGACAATATAAACACTTTGTTTGGGAAGCTGCATTACCTAATACTAACTAGTCAAATTACTTTAGTCCTTTCGTTAAAACAACTCTCAGCTTTTAATTACACTATTTATCTATTCTGTGTGACCAACAGTGCACAAAGTTAAACATATCAACACTTCTTTGTTTAAACTCTGTAAATTTTACATGAGAAAAGAGATAGCAATAATCACCAATTTAACATATCACATTTTAGCATAATTGATCTTTAAATTTCAACAAAAATAGTGTGTCTACATAAACATATACTAAGTTATGCAACAGATATACAAATTAAGTTAGAACTTTACATGATGTTATTTTGATATTGGTTTATTTTTATTTATTTCTGCATTAAAAACATTTTTGACAATTGAAATTGTTGCAAAGGTGTAATTTGTTGATTTTGAAAGTTGTGAGAAATACAACCATTTTACTTTTGATAGATAATTTTTACTCCCATTATCACGCGCAGTAACTCATTTCAATGTGTTTTCGAGAAATACAATTTTACCCTTAAAGGAGACGATATGTTATTTGTTTAACCTACAGATAGAATAATGTATGTGAACATAACATAATAATGCTGATATTGACACATTACAAAAACTTATGACAATGAAATATATTTTTAGATACGGAGCAGTGATGACAATAGTATTGTTCATATTGTTAAGCAATACTAGAATAAGGTAGTGTCAGGAGAAGCTTTTATCTGACAAAGACATGATAAAGGGTTTCTTGTTACGAAAAATCACATTTTTTTGCAATAATTTTAGCAGTTCTTATTTCCCGTTTTATGTTCTATGTAAAGCGATAAGAGGTACAATACAGTCGTTTGAACAATATTTGAATTAAAATATTAATTGTAAACAACATTTTACACACTCGTATTAGAATATTTTTATATTGTTAAATGTTCACGTAATTGTGCCGATAACACAAATCAGTAAATGTTGTAACGCATATTGACTAATCAAAAAGGATCTATCATCACAATAACTGTTATTTTCAATTAGAACAAAGCTTACTTGTTTCGTGTTAGATTTGAGTTTACTAAAGATGAAACAATAACTGGTACTGTTATGAATATAAACTGCAATGTAAAGAATACTATTTCTTATTCAGAATGAACATTTTTCAGATTTTATATTATTAAAAACTGGGTAGGAATGAAAAAAGAGAATATGTAATAACACACAAATAATCAAGCGAGCAGGTGCCGTTTTTACAGGATTTTAAACATGCGTGATTCAGGTGTCAGGTAAAATAAGCTGATTGTAGTATGCCTTATGATGCTCGCGGTAGTTGTATTATCAAAGCAAAACAAAGCTGTGACATAACATGACATTGCGCATTTAAAGCATTACGATAAAAACAGTGTATATTTAATAGAGAAACAAATAATATAACACGAAATTTCCGGCTGTAACGTTACTTTTATGCAAAGATATTACTTATTCATTTCTTTTCGTGCAACAACATCTGCGGAAACCCCCGAAGGATTTATTTAATCCGTCGCCCTGTGGGCTCATGGTCTTAATGCTTCATTGCGCTTCCGCCGATGTTATTACACGAAGACAGGTGCAATAATCCACTACAGAGAATTGATGTATTTGAAGGATGATCAGTATTTTCAAAGTGCATTTTTAATGATAAGATAATTATCGAGAAACAGTCATGAACTTAACCATAATTGCATTATGCCAATTAAGTTGAAAGATATTTAGGCAAACATTCAAAAAGAACAAATTAATCAGGTCATCTCTAATTATGATACAACTAAATCAGTCTAATGTTCCTATAGATTTGATTCCTATTTAAATTCCGTATTGTAATCCCCTCTTGTTACATATTTATATTTATACCTGGCTACAAGAAGACTGGTATTATATGCATTCTCTTTGTAATACTTCGGATTCCTCTTTAACTCGTGGGCGATTTTACCAATCTTTGTAGTATTAGCAATATATTACATTTAACTACAATTTAGATTTTTAAGAACTTTTGATATTGATTGATGCTTTGCAAACAGTCTAAAGGTTTCAAAACATTCAATCCTGTGAAAAGATGTGTATGCACAGAAGATAAAACTCAATACAAAAAACAGCATTTCTTTATGAAATAATTTGGTGCATGCAATTATAAGTTTCCTATATACAAAGCAATGACGTTTCAGTTAAATATAATTATATGTAATCCTAAAAAATATCAAGGGTTATTAAACATGGTTGTATTTTTAGGGTGAATAAACCTTCATTAAAATGTATCCGAGGCGACAAGGTAAGTTAAATAAAAAATGTTTCTCATTTCTAAATAATAGTTAACTGTTTAATTGTAATTTAGTTTGTCACATTGGCGAAGACTTAGCAACGTATATGGCGTTTTTTCTTCCTTTATTGATAAAAAGTTGAAGTAGATAAACAAGTCCTTAAACAATCATCGTCGTTAACGAACTATCCCTTTTCGTCGTGAGTTGTACATGTAATATGTTTTAGGTAATGAAAACATAATTTGCATATCAAGCAAATGACTTTGATTCAAATAAAGAATCACTATTTTGACTCACGGCTTGATTGAAACGTAAACGTATGTGACTTGGTTACATGTTTACTGATAAATTCATATTTTGAATAACATCGGGACATGTTATACGATTTTTTATAATTAAAGAAACCCACTAATCTTCATCTAAGAGGCATATTGCTTTCCTAAGTTAATTACTCTTTGACTCTTATGTCAAATAATGTCTTTGAGAGAAGCATGAAAGTCAATTGTCTGGGGAATATTTGTAATAATGACATTACGTCGGAGTATATTCTTAAGAAAGGAGAATGAAAAAGAAACGTAATAACTCTGAAATTGTTTTAGTATTTCGATAAAGTTCTCAATGGAATGAAAAGATGTCTTGTCAGTCAGGTAAAGATAACTAGGGTTATTTGGAAATCAGTGTCAGTCTAGCTTTAGTTCGTGAAAATCGTTCAATGTGTACGAACCCACCATATGTCAGACGTATGCTGACTACTTTCACTCCCGTTTGCTCTGTGTAAATATATTGCATAACGTATATATTGCACTAACCATATATTAGATACTAGGTGTGTGTTTAAAATAAGCGCATAAATAAAAGACCGGTCGCAACTTGACCAATACTTCTACATCAGTTTACTGTGATGTAATGTGCCTGTTTACCCGTTTAAACATTATTCGTAGCTGTACTTCTTACCTTAATTTACTTGACCACTTGTGGTTAAAACAACATTGCGTAAAGCCATAACAAAAAAGATATGAAAAACTTGCATTTATTTACAATTGTTAAGCAACAAAATGCAGCAAAGTTATACGAACATAACTACATAAACGTGACAAATACACAATTAAATTTTAAGTTTAATCTAACTTAATCTGCAAATATAACATGATACATATCAGATGTTTGCAGCCTTATTGGCGTCTAAATACATTGTAAAATGGCTATTAACATTGCTATGAACATTTAATAACCGTTCTTCATTTAACAATACTGCTAGAAATATATAAACACAATTTCTTGTCTAAAAGCGATGTAAATAACAGAGAGTCGAGGTAAGTTATTTAATATATATACTCTTTTTTACAGTAAATGATAAATCGTATATCGTTTAATTTCTCTATGAATATAGTGTCATAATTGCGACTGGTTCATATAAACATTATGTACTGGTAATGTTTTATAGTCGAAATGGAAATAATTACAATCATAACGAAGACAGCTTACCTATTTTAGTATAAACTTGACTGGAATACCGATTCTCGATAAAAATGCTGCAGAATCAATATATATATAATACATATAAAAGTATAATATGTTTGAGTTTAAATGATCTATTTTTATCAAATTTGATGTGTAAGCTTTGAGGTCGTCAACTCAGGCTGACTGTGTATTTAAAGTTATTATGGAACGGTTAAGCCTTACAGAAGCTGCTATCCTTAGAAATGTTGGTATTGAAACAAATCACATGTGAAATGGTAAAGAATCCCAATTCATAAAGAAAATAAGTTCATAAAATCATATGTGAAAATATATTTCTGCAAATACAAATTAAACGATAAATTTGGTTTTTGTATTCTCTAGTAACTGTAGAATATCTTCCCTTGCATTGTTTGCAAATACAATTAATACCAAATGTTGAAGTTCATATTTCAAAAATACTGAAATGATTCATGTTTTTTTTTATTATTTTTCTCTTTTCTTAAAATACAGCAGCGCTCAAATCTGACCGCATAACGACGGGTTCTATTCTCGTTACATACATAAAGCCACTAATACCAACAAATCTCTTGTAATCGTATCAAATCTTAATCTGGATGCTTCATCTTATTCCGTAAACAAAAATATTATAGGAAATGTTGGTGACAATACGAAATGTCCCTGAAGGAAAAGAAACAGCAATTCTTGTTGATGTCCTATCTTCAACGTATCTAACACAGTGTTTAAATCTTTTCTTAAAATTGAAAAATGTAATAAGCCACATAAAAAACTGTATATATCATAAATATGTTTGCAATGATGAATAGAATTTAACCTTGTTGACGAGGAATAGTGTTGAATTTTTCAGAATAGCATTCTAAGTAAAAAAAACAGTCACACAATTGATGGAATTCCTCTGATACTTATTATGTTTTCTTATGATGAATGTTACGCAGTACGTGATGATCGTCAGAGAGCCTCTTTGATAACAGTATACTAGATTAGAAATCTTCTTTACAATATATTAATTAACTAAAAGTTTTAGAGGATATAAAGCTATATCTAATGCAATGTTCTTATGAAATCTTATATGGTAACAAGTATGTTGTTTCCATAATGAATTGGACAATTTGCAAAAGTATTGTGAAATAAAATGTCTCTGTTTTTTCTTACGCATGAAAATCGTTCATAAACTGATAAGAATGTTCCAGAACAAAATATTGTGCAGCATTTTTTGTAAGTTTATAACCGTTGAGAAATTATTTCCTGCATGTACCTATCCGCTCTTTAGGAAATTTACAAACATATTTCTATTACACAGCTATTTTTTAATTCTTCAAAATCAAATAATAATAATACAGCACATATATGGCCTTATACAGTAAAAAAAACCTATTTTGTCAAATGTAACGTAAGTTACGTGATCAAAAGAGCTTTATCGTCTTATATAACACTTCAAAATAAGCGCATTACAATGACTGGAACATAGAACCTTTTTTGACGAAATTTATGCTAAAGACTTTAGATTTAAACAGTTTTATCCAATGTTATTAACATTGGAATTCCTTATTTGTAAAACATGTCCAATGGTAGTCTTTAAAACAAGCCAAGCATGCGTGCAATCCATAATAAAACAAACAGGTTTAAGTTGCTTTAAAGTCTCTGGAATGAGAGAGACTTATGCTTCAATATTAATACACTTTCAATGCTAGTGTTTTTATCTAAGCAGGTAGCTTCATCAAACTAACAGGTTTGTATTGTTTTACAGTTGCAATCATAAGACGTTGCGTTGTGACTTTTTGACCATGTTAAAATGCATTCATTCCATACGGGAAATATAACAGAGCTTTATTTGTTAGCAACAGTAATAAATCAGTGATAAAGCGGTATTACTAGTAGAATTTGTACGCCCACTGTTCCTGTTATAATGTAGTATTGTCAGGAAAAGATTACAATAATGAAAAAGACAAAAACAACAATCTAACAAATACATCAATTAAACCTCGCTATAACGCCAAGAACGGGTGTGTTCTGTGACCTTAGCTTTTTGTCCGTCATTTCAAGGTGTTTTATAAGGTTGTTAAAATACTTGAGATATCTGTTCTTTTGAATTAACTCAAATTAACTATCTTTGACTCTGTTGATATGACCAAATATATCTTTCAAAGTAGTAGTTGCTCGATAAAATGGTACTTCATTAAGACAAAAAATGTAATTAATTCGGTTTCTGAATTAACGTTTCAAAATAAAGCGTGTAAATGTAGGTATCAATAAAAACATGTAACTAATTGAGTCATAATTCATGTTAATGTCATAACTTCGTTTAATATATAATTAATGTTTTAAAAGCAACCAAAACATGCAACAAAAAGATAAATTTCAAGAATTTTAATGTGCTGGAGTATACTATATGTCTTATATGGTCACTTTAAAAGTTGTTGAAATAAGTGCATATGCTGTCCCACTAATTATTCTTACTTATATAAACCAAATATCTTATTACATTCAAATAGTGCTGAATGTGGGAGTCCGTGTTGTTTTTATAACTATCATCATTAATCATCAGTTGACTACATGTGACGACAACTGTACTAACAATTTGTATCAACAATGTGTACCTTGAGACAAAAAATAATATACGTGTGTGCATATGATTCATTCAAAGTTGTCATTTGCAATAACGATTCCTTCAAAGTATATATAATTTTATATAAATGAAATTGTGTCCCTATAAATCTGCATACACGAGGCAACGATCATGATTATACCGCTAATACTGTAATACTTAACTAGAATTTGGCTGTCAGTATGTTTCTGTCTGTAGCCGAGGATGAGATATGATATGTTTCTTGTTCTATTTATATAATTTACAGCGGTTTCTTTTTCACGCCTACTGAAAACAATTTCATTTTGACAAATTAAATAAAAATTAAATATACTTCGTTTCATCATGAGAGTGAGAACATTATACATATTCGTATTTGGTTAACGTTTTTAAAGCTCAATGACCTCCTTTTTTTGCGTTTGGCAACATTGAACAATTTGTAAGGTAAGTTTGATTTATCAATAAAGGAAATTGTATATTATTCTTAAAAGGTTCCCAAATTATTGAAATTATTTTTAATTAAAGCAACACCATATTATTTGTCTTCTAGACAAATGACTGCTTGTTTGGAAATTAATATGAAATGTTTCTATAAATTAGACATGAATGAAATAGATATGTAATGTAATACTGAAAAAAGTACCCTAAAATTATATTCTTTATATGCTTATAAGATGATAAGCTGAGATATCATCATCTTTTAAATCTATAACAATATCGTTCCAAATTATTTGAGACATTTGTTGACACACATTGAACAGATATACCAATATACAATTTTCAATTTTCATTTATGACCAAACATACAAATTTCAGTTTTACGTATTGTATTCGCATTTGTTTTTATTATATCTTTTTTGACAGAACATTACTGAAAACTTCGTCCCTCCTTATTTGAGTATGTTCAATGAAAGTAGTATTTAAATTCAAATTAAATCTTGTTTATGATTGACTTTTGAAATAGTAAAATAGCATTGCTCATAGTCGAAATACGAACATTTATTTGTATTTGATGACAAATTACACCATTTGACATCGTTTGTTTGGATACCTTACTGAATATGTATTATTTTTGGTTGTTGTTTTATTATTGTTTTTGTTGTTTTTGGTATAAGTTGTGGTGTGGAACATCACAATCTTGAATATTACAATCGTTGTCGTCCTCTGTTTTGAAACTAAATATTTGTTGTTGCTTGTTGCTATTTTTTTTATTAAAAATAGATATAATTGTTTATTATATATTAAACAGTAATAATCATATTTGCTTGCCATAAGAGAATGAGATATGCATCTTTCTAACAAATGTTTTAAATTCTATCAATTATGTAGCATAAGTGGTTTATGAATGAAAGCAATAAGTCTCAAATTATATCCAGTATTCCAGACAAATTCGGGTTTTATAAACCAAAACTCATCTTAACTTTTACTCGCTTTTACAAAAATACTGAAGATATAACTTTAGACCCGTTTTAATTCATAACATATAAAACTTAACCTTTACAGTATACATTCTCTATCCAACATTTAATTATTTGTTTTCAAAAATATCAACAACATCATGTCAGTAATGCTAAACAAGCTTTTACAACAACGCATTTTATTTGTCGTGACTTTTACGTTGACAATGTTGCATGCAAGTAAAAGTTTTAGTTTAGTTTTTAGACGGTGTAATCTTTATGAGGGGTGTATTCAGCAGTACTGCAAAAGCAAACATATTCAAATAATTTTGTTTATGATATTACAAAACATATCGTACGTTAAGGAGTGGTGCCTGGTGTATTGCGTGAGTATAGTTGTTTTTAGATCCATCCTATATGTATCCTGTTACGTCTTATGCAAGCACCAAAGTTATAATAATCATTCATAAACTAATAGCATGCTACTTTACTAGACACATCTATGTTAATTCTAAAATTATTAAATGTACACTTCGTCCTTCTTCAGAGAGGTTTCTTACGTATTTGAAATACAACGTTAACATAATCAATGACTCTTAACACTTCTAAATGGTCTTTATATGTTGATTTTTTTGAACAGCAAAGGCTCTATTCTAAAAGAATAATTACACTTTCTCTGAAAATCATTTACACCATCAACAATCAACAAACCTTATGATTTTTTGCTACTTTTTACATTATTCTGTATCCTCTTCTTTTGTAACAATTTATGTGAAATCAAGAAAAAAATGCCTAACTTTTGGTACTTTGTTAATTTTTGTAAAACATGGTGAGGTAATATGCTAAAACAGAAAGAAATATTTGAGCGTGTTTAAAAAAAATCGCGAAGTATAATGATGCAACTAATTCCCAGTAGATAATTACGAACGCAATTCTAGAATGTTTAAGAACCTTCAAGCTAAGCAATAAAATATTTTCCTTTAAGAAACAGAAGAAAAAGAAACAAGGGTTTTTAAAAGGCATGTATCTTTTTATTATTGAAATGATAAAATATTGAATATCATTTTAGACGGTGCTAGGGGCGTAGTTAGTGTTTCACATTTCTTTGTTCTATTACATGTATAACCGGAATAAGACGATTCTAGAATTTTCACATTTTTAAACTGTGCCCATTGCACTTGAGAAAATCTCCCCCGTTTCATATGTTTATTTAGCATATTTATACAATATGTTACTGAAAATAAATCTCACTGTGCTTCACGGTTCGCTATTGCTGTTACTGGTCATTGTTTGAAAGGGGGTTGCTGAATAGAAAAGAAAACGGGTTTTAGTTACTTATTCACTACACAAATTTTCATAAAATACAAAAGACAACTGATATTATTCAAGCATTTTTATATAAGCTTTAAGACAATTTCTGTGCTATATAGAATAACCACTCATTTTTTTACAATTGAATCTAGGTTCAAAGCAAAATACTTTGTGAATACAGTATTGAAAATGTTTCCAATGTTATTGTGACAGAACAGATTTCTTCTGACGTTTACAGTTCAAACATCTAATGTGTAAAAATGTTAAATTCTATTTGCGGACATGTAAGCAATAAATAAACTTTAAACGCTATATTATAAGAAATTACCTTTTCAGAGTCGAACAACAAATGTAATAATTTACAAATTTGCAATAAAACGTAAGCTACAGGTCGACAGACACTGTATCAATTCTATGATTTGTTCGCCCACTCTTGATATCGCAATGCTATTTGTGGCAGAGAAGAGGTATTAATCGATCAATTTAATGAAATAAATGACACTAAGAACAATCTGGTATATCTAATTAAGCTTAATCATTACGTCGGATGAATTATACGTTCTTGTTTTTTATGTTTAAACTCACCTGGGTGTCTTTAGTATTTTTTGTTACATTTGTTACGACTATTATAAATCATGAGTTTCGTATTTGGCGAAATAAGGGACAATTACATTGAGTCTCATAATAATATGCTTAATTTTTATTTGAAAAAAAAATCATGTTTGTTACTTACACTATGCATACCATATAATTATCAAAACATAGAAAAACGAATGAAACTAAGAACTTTGCAATATGATGTTGTTTCTACGTAAGAAACTCAGTGAAAATTTGTTGTTTTTCTTAATAATGTGCTAAATGTGTTGCATTTAATGCAGTAAATACCTTTAAATTCGCTTAACAATTTGTTGGTGTTTATTTTCTTGACAAGGTTTTACGGTACCCCCATTTATAACAGAAACGTTGGCCGAAGTATTTAAGTCATCTGTCGTTATTATATTTTCCTCCATTAGTGATTACATCAAAGAAATAATGACTAAATTATTATGGAAATAAGTAAAAAAGCTTTCATAGCATATGAATCCGTAATTCATTGTATCATCCCAAGGGAGAAAGTTTAACTGATAATATAATGCTATAGTTATTGCTTAATGATCTTCAGGTTTATCATCAAATGCTTCTTAAGTTTTTATTGGAAGTAGGTCGATAACACTACGAAAAACAACCAACTTTTTTTTCAAGGATATTTATTTGAGAACAATATTTTAATCGAGTATTGGATTTTATAGTTTTGAAGATAATTTCTACAGATATCAGTTTAATTACTTCTGAAATATAGTTATTAGAAGTCTGAGAGAAAAATTATTACAGTATGTAATGAACACTCATTATCGGCTACTGTTTAGAATTGTAACTGAGCATTATATGTTATATCGTTTGTTGCATAGTTTGTTTTTGTTAGCGTTAAGCTAAATATATTTCTTAGACTGAAATAACAATTACTATTTACCCATTTTCTCATAATATTCTGACTTTGTTCGTGAATGAAAAGTATCCATGATATCATGCTACATTTAATGTGAAACTTTGGCAATAAAATGTTTGTGAAATATTTGAACATGCATTAAACAAATAAGTGTCTGTGTATGTGCGTATAAAAGGTTGTAACAACCTTACAATTAAACGTATATGACTTACCCGACAAATCGGCAAATGCAAGGTTACAAAGACAGAAATTTGTTGCATTCTGAAGACTTTTCCTCCTCACAATAATTGTTGCAAGAAATATACAACAATATTAATCCAATGTGGACAGAATTATTCTCCTTTTCCAGTAAATGATCTTTAACAATTTTTCTTACAAATGTTGCATTTAACGATGTATTACTAAATTCTTCGCGAAATGATGTAAAATTATACGCTTCATCTTTGAAACTGTTATTATTTTCCATCGTTTTCATAATTCCGAATTTATTCGATGACTATTTTGATTCATCAAAATTAACTTATCCTTTTTAAGCGTTTTATATTTTCATCCTTGCACACGCAAATCCAGTTCAAATCGATTAATTACAGAGCCCAATAAAGTAGATAATGTCTAAAGCATTATTATGGCCTGTGAGATACACAACAGAAGATTTCCAATACTTGTTTCCGCCACTAGATGTTCTTTTATGATTACAAAAAGTACAAACGCGAAAATACGCAATGAAATTATCAAACGCAAATGATGGTTTATGTTTTGCCTTTTATAATTCTTACAGACGGAAATCAAAGAATTCTAGAATGACAGGTATAGTGAAAGCCCTCTATTGCAGACTGGCAAATTGCTGCAATTTTATGTCACTGGGGATTCAAGAAATATGTTGATTGGCTGTTGATGTCAATACCTGATACCAGATTCGTTTAAACCTGTAAAATTATCTTAATGAAATTTGTTTTCATTTTTTAACATTCCAGATCATAATGAAGGTCCATTGTAGCTGAGATGAAATTATAATTATTTTCTCTCTTTAGTTAAAACAAATGATGCACCTTTTCAATGTCGATTTTCATTGCATAATCAGTATATATTTTCAAGGCTGTTGAACATTTGGAAATTGACTCGTAAAGGAATGTCAAAGAAGACAGACTGTTGATAGGTCACGTGACCGTGTAAAAGAATCATTTTCCATTTTACAACCCTTTATAATGGGCTTTGAATTTTAGAACTTATGTAATGTATGTTTCGTCTTTCAGGCATCACACACAATTGTTCTATTTTATATGATACAATTAAGTAATAATTCATAGACAAATGTTGTATATGTAAACGCATGAACTTTTTAAACCACACTAAATTGCAAAACATAAACGACAGAAAAGCACCAGCTTATGAATGTTTTAAATAAACAAATAAATTAAAAGTTTAAACCCCGCCTTTCCATATATTAACCTGTTACAAAAACCTTCAAATTGCATATTGTTTGTACATGTAATTGTTGTGGACAAATACTCTACTCAAAGAAAAGTAAGAAAGATTTAGCCTAATTAAGATTTAATTTAAATTAAAAAAAGAACATGAATTCAATAACTTTAATATCGAGTTCCATTCATGTTGACCTTTTCTTAAACAGCAGAACTTCGTTTTGATTGACCAAATGATAACTGCATTGCTTTCTATACGACAGCAATTGTTATTCCAAAAAATAAAATTACGGAAACGATAATCGCGTCGTTGGCATATTTATAAAGCGACAACAAAGAATTGAGTATCCATATCTCATTAACTATTTAGAATTACAGAAATTTCCTACATCGCATACTTAGTAACTATAAATGGTTATAAATTAAAAAGAAAGACTGAATCAGTTTAAACTCATATCATTCCTACTTCTTATCGAACTTGAAACTATGAAAGCTTATATAAACTGCCCTTTCTAAAGATAATGTTCAGTTTAAAGTAAAGTAATGAAAGTTAATTTCGTGTTAAAATGTGGATGCAATTTGTTCTCAATTCATTTTTGTTGACATTTTTGCGATAACAGTAGGTCAAGAAAGACTTAAACAAAAAGCCAGAAATTATGTATGTTCGTATAACGTGAAATAAAATTTAAAAGTAAGTATTAAAAAACGAAACAGTTTAATTGAAACTTATTTATCAGTGTAATTAACACGTCTAATGTCAATTGCACGTTGGAAAAGTAATTTATATATTCACAAGGCTATAGCAGGACATATTTCCATAGTTCACTAATGGAACTTTCAATGTAGTAAAAAGCCATTGTGTAAAACATAATTGATGGATGCCGACTATGATATTGGTATTGTAGAAAACAGTGTATGCAGAGATAATGAATAGAGTGTAATAGAGTGTAATAATAAAATTATCGAATGTCAACTGATATTTTCATAATGTAGATACATTTACATTAGAATGAACTTTAGAATATAATATAAATCTGTAATGCATACCAAAATTTAAGATGATGTCATACAATGTATAAAAAGATACTGTCAAATGCAAAAAAAAGTTTATACTGATCACATATGAAGAATGGTTTTATAATTAATGATATATAGAGAGTTTAGAATAACAATTGTTGGATGAGTAATTTTACATTGATTGGTTACGGTGTATTGTGTTTCAAGAAAAAAACATCAATGGGGATAAATGATTCCCATACTTAAAGAACTGAATTTTTAATACTGGTAACATACTATTTTATGCTTTTTTCATGAAATCTTTAATGAACAAACTTAAACAATTCGAATCTGCAATTTTCATCTTTTAATGTTCGTTTTCATTGATTTAACATTCTAATAATCAGTATCGATGCCGCAGTCTCGGAAATATCTAAATGTTACTATAAATAATAAATTATTTATATAATATTTGGTAGATTGTTTAGCTATTGATGAAATTACAATGTACTCGTGTGCTTGAGGAAAAGAATGAATCATCTTATACACCTTAGATTGGGTTAATTCAATTTCAAGTCGATAAATCGCCTCAAAACCCGAGGAGACCTACTTTTCTGCGACATGACTTAATTGTAAATCAATTAATTTGATACTATATGTCTAATTCTTACTAAAATTGAACAATTTTCTAGGCGGATAAAATTATCAAAAGACTGGTGTATTATAGTTTAGGCGTTGCGTTGGCGGATATTACCGGAAACAACGACATGAGACACAGACTGAAACTTTCAATTTAATAAATTTTACCTTGCAATTTATATCCATGTGAACAACTTTTTATCCCACAAAACTTTACTTGGGGACCATATGCCGCCATGATAACCGCCATATGAACACATCTGCGGATGTTTCTAAATTCAAAATTGTACCAGTTCATGTTAAATGTTGAATTATGCTTAAGCCGGTGCTAGGGGGCGTGGACGGTAGTTGCACTTGCCAGTACCGTCAATGAACAGGCTCAATCAAACCGAGCCTGCAACATTTTCAATTTTGCCGTGTTTGGCTTTCTTCAGGGATTCTTGTTTTTCTCTATTTTAGCTTCATTTATTGTGGCGTAGGAGAAAATGATTTACACAGATTGGATTTCAAACCTTATTTAGCTCTGTTGCCAGATATGAAATGGACAAGAAACCACTTTAACAGCTTTGGTACAGCATTTTGCAATAAATATACCAGGTAATGTTTTTATAATTCCCGACGTGGTGACACAAAAAAGATGTTATGATGAAAATGTGTTTGACGGAAGACCGGCTGACAGTTCAGTGTGCTAAGCTGAGCATAAAGCGTTCATAGCAAGAACGCTTTTAAGAAATGTTTTGAATTTGCAAACAAACAGGGCCAATAAATTCTAATTAATTTCTGAGTACAAAAATATCAGAGAATTCTGCGCTCAAATTTTGTATCGTTTTAATAATTCTAGAATCGAAATCGTAACACTTATATTTAATTAGGCAATCTCGTACTGAAGTTATAAGGAATATTAGTATAAAAACAAATACCAAGTTATCAAAACATTTCTGTTACAGTTCGGCAATAAATATTATAGTTTTCCAGCAAACTAGGTGTTTTATTTTCATCTAAACCTTTAGTTATTCTCGTTATAAAATATGAACACAATTTTTAGATACTATTATGCGAAACATCAACACTATTGTTGCAAATTGAGGAAATGAATTGAAAATATTTATAATTATATGAAATCTCCTATGAACAGTTCAATGAACGCCGATTGTTTTAAAAAGGAAGACAATGCTTTTAATGGAATTGGATTTCTATTGTTCTGAGTGTTCATCAATAATTTTTTGATTGATAAATTGGACAGAATTGGTTTATTTTTGCCTCATTATTAAAGCACATTAAGAATAAAATGCTAATTCTTTTATTTGTCACAACCGTTTCATTTTTGGTGTCATGTTTCAGTTTCCAAAACGTTACTCATTGACCATATGGAGCCATTTTTGTAATAAATACAGTTATATTGATTTAGTGGTTTGTATGGAAGTAGCAATACTACTTTGATTACAATAATTGTGTTACCATTATTACTTATCATATCACATTTCGTCAGTTAGTAAACATCCGACATGTTCTAAATTTGTTAAAAAAAACTTCATTTAACACACGTTTGTCTTTGTACAGAAAGAAAAAGAATACTTATTTATGAGGTCTTTAATGTTATAAATGTTATGGTCAAATTAACTAAAGTGACTCAAGTTAAATGACTACAATATGAGAACTACAAAGGGATGTAACCAACAGTCGTTTTTGCCGCATAAAGTTCTAATATCTTAATGGTTAAAACAGACCAGTGGTGAAAATGCTTTCAACAAAATCATCAAACGCAAACTATTTTATATGTACAGCCTTTCATAATTACAGCATAAGGAAATCAAGGAAATCTAGAATGACAGATATAGTGACAGCATCCCGTGGCTGTCTGAGTTTGGCAAATTACTGCACATTAATCCCACTGGTGATCTTATAAATAATTTGATTGTCTGCTGATGTCAAAACCTGAAACCATATTTGTCATGACGCGTTAAAATATCTTGATGAGATGTTCCCAACTTACTTTAATTGTATCAAAGTTTGGAGTACCTTCTATTGAAATGTATCAAAGTTAAATCGTATACCCATAAATGCACAATGCGTTAACTGGAGTGCATGTATTAGCTATCTGCACTCGATAATAGTTATTTGCACGCTAGTTATCACATTGCTTGTTTGGAATAAAAATAGAGCATGCTCGTTGATTGGCAACATTGTGTCCGGGGTTTAATTATTGTGACGACAGGAAAATAGAAAAAAGATATTAAAGTCATGTTCAGATGCTCGTACATTGGTTCATTTATTCTGGGGTTCCATATTGCTAAGCAAAAGATAAAAGTCAGCATTGGAAAGTAATATTTGACCTATCTAAAGAGTATTTTTGGTTTACAGCTTTTTCTAACGTCAATATTTACGTTTAATTTTGGACGTACAATCTTTTATAACTACACATAGTGCAATTTGTGCTGAACCAATGTCTTTATGTCTGTATTGAAAGTGAAAGTAGCCATTTTATTGCAAGTGTCATTTTAAAGAATATAGTAAATAAAAGGAAAGAATAATTATAATAGCAAATAATTTATCGTCTTATTATATATTTTATTTTTTAATGTCTTGTAATCCAAAAATTAATTTTCATTTTCAAACATCATTAATAACAGAACACTTAAATGTCCTTTATTTCCCTATTAGTAAATATATGATATATATGCATACCATTGTTATATATTAAATATGTGCCTGCATAAATATTCCTTTAAAATGCAAATTGCTGTAACATAAATATGGATGACGATTTAATTGTTAATGTTATTGAGATTAACAATAAAAATAGAAGTAATTTTCGGACAAGAACCTTATTATTTATTATTATATTGTGTGGTTATTACATCAAAGTTCTCATATTGTTCTGATATTTCCAGATTACTGATCATAATTTCAATAGTATTGAATAATAAATATGATTTAGGCATTTTCGATAAATCATATCAGCAGACACAATAAAAAATCAACTTTTGATTAATGGTCTCTTTGCCCTCGAAGAGTTTTTACTTTCTTTTACGTTTCAAATGCTTTTTTGTTATTTTTGACATTTATAATTTATCTAAGTAGACCAAAGAGACCTGCCTTTCAGAGACATGTCTTAACTGTAAATCAATTCATTTATTATATGTCTAATATAATTCGGTCTAAAGTCAATTATATTTTCTTGTCTGTTAAATCATCAAGAGACTAAATTGCAATATTTATTTTACGTTGCGTTGGCGTATATGACATGCACCGAATAAAAGAAAAATTGGCCACGGGCTTATGTCATTAACTAAAATAAAAAAAATCAGTTTAGAAGTTTCTTTTAAATCAGATTATTTTAAGATTTATATTACAATACAATTAATGTGTTATATTGTTTCAAGATGAATACTGCTAAATTATCATGTTTTAAGGGAGTTACATTCTACTTCATGCATCTGGTCTCGCCTTTTATCCTTTATTCCTTTAGAATCATAGACGGAGCTGAATTGTACATAAATAGCTTATTTTTTCACATATATAAATAATATAAACACATGATAATATAAACACACTGTTATCAAATCTAACCTAAAAGTCAAATACGATGTACAATTTAGTTATAATTCGGTTCGGAACTGTTATATGTACAGAGAACAAAATAGCATAATCGTTTAGGTGTTGACTAAATTACTTAAATGGGAAGAGGCATTATTCAATTTTTGCTTTTATGTTTAGATCAAAATCAACAGGGCTGTCGTGAAATTATTACTTTACATACACGTATCTGCGTCGTGGTATGTAGATATTAACAATTTATTCACGCTTTAAGCTGAATAAATGACACACAAAGCCATCTGTGGCGCCTGTAGACGAACACAATGAACACTTGATGTGATATTTCTAAACGCAACCTAATTATATAAATAAAAACGTATAACATAATATTGTTAATGGAAATGAAACATATCGTACAGTTTGGAATATTGTGTATTTTGCCGTAACTTTATCAATTATGATAGACGCGTTTTACAATCTGTCTTTTCTTACCAGAAACACACATACTGAATGGGAAAAGAAAGCATCTTAACTAACAATGTTCAGTGTTGTAACGTTTTACATAGTTATGTTATTGTAATCTTTTAGGGTACATAGACAGGAGATTTATTTCCATTGAAATCAGAATACCATCTTTAGCTAGTCACAACTGATGAATGAAACAATGTCGTCCATTACCTTGGAACAAAAACAAAATAGGGCGCTTGTAAAATACTTTTTTTGAACAAGTAAGCTTTAAAAGTTGCCAATGTATGTCTGTGTACCTAAGTATCTAAGTATCAAAGGATTTCTTAAGGCCTCAACAGACGGTAGGATTTAGTTGTACAACACTTATTAGAGATATGATGTACAATTTATAAAGCAATACTACACTTGCATTCAGACTGTAATTCTGCATTGAAGGAATCATCAGGTTTCCCTAAAAAACAGTTCCCTCCCAATGGATACTTTACATACTTTACTCACTAAAAATATATATTTTTTTGTCCATGAGAAATGATTAAAAACCTCCATTTTTTATAAAAAATAGTGTATAATTGTAACAGGGGGAGATTAATGTGCAACCTGACCGAGACCCAAACCTGGGACCCTCGGAATACCGAACTGCAGCTCTACTGACTGTGTAACAGGGGGAGATTAATGTGCAGCCTGATCGAGACTCGAACCTGAGACCCTTGGAATTCCGTACTGGGGCCCTACTGACTGAGCTATCCGGCCGCTTACAAACTACCCACCACCTCAATTAGTGAACAGTTCAATACCGTGACATTATCATTTTCTGAATGATTTGGTATTTGAGCATACCACAACTTTGGGTCTTCTGAAGAGTTTTTCAACATCATTTTTACTCCATCTTACTACTTTGTTTACATTTTAGCCCTAATTTTTCTGGAATTTCATTCATTAAATTAAAAAACATTATCAGGCGATAATTGGGAAATATGTTATCTGTCCTCGTGGGAGATCTATACAACAAGTATTAAGAGATAGAACATGTCCTATCCTGTAAATCTTGTATTAAGTTGACAATGTATGAATTCAAAAAATAGTAGTCTTCACACATTAAGATTTGCTTGTACAGCTTAGTTTTAATTGGTGTTATACCGCAAAATCCTACCGTCTGTTGAGGCCTATCATTTCTTTTTCTCCAGAAATGGTTATCTTATTAAGCACGTATTCAAATGGGCAATCATATTATCAAGCCTTAACACCTGGTGTTTTCTGCAAAAATCATAACATTATCAGAGATTAAAATAAACTGTATTTTCATTATGTAACGGTACTTTCTATTATTATATTCTATAAAAGTGCTGCAGTACTTTCTCTTAATATGACAATGTGTGTATCAATAACATCTGAGGTTTAGATATCGGAACACGCGATATGAAAAGTACAGACGAAGGCATTATAGCAGCATGCCTCCAGATAAATGCTTATTTTCGTGAAAATTTTTGAAAATGTTATTAAAAGTATAATGTTATTAAGTGAACAAAGAAAGTAGTGATTTACACATTGCAAACCGCATTTATAATACACGTCTAACTATATATTTGAATTGTTTGCAGCATTTGGTACGTTTAGTGGGTAAATAAATTCCTCCGCCCAAACACAAACCCTCAATCCCAGATACCTAGATAGCAGTTTTCTTGATAATATGATTTATATTTTAATATATTTTTACATGTTTTAAGGACAAATATATAACAGACACATATGTTACGAAATGTTGCTGAATCATCATCGTCATTCTATGCTATGTTTGATTTGCTACCATTCGTTGTATTGATTTTAATTATTATACTATGAGTAATTGCTTTTAATTACATTATAGTGACTTTCCGACAAGAAATGCTTTGGTGAAAACAAAGTAGATTAATAACTATAACGATTGTAACAATCTCAATCGATACACCTACATACAATAATTTAATATGCCCCTATATATGTGTATTATATAAAATTTACAAAACAGAACAGAGCTCTTATAACAAAACATAACAAAACACTAATCATAGCTAACGTTTATACATTGCTTTCATACATTAGCATCGTTTATTATTAGCATCACCAGACAATCTGTCTGAAGCTTATGCAATACCATTTAATGTCAACGCAAATAAAGTAGGGTTAAAATGACAGACTTAATGAGAATTTACTACCGCTATCAAGACTATTTAGTCAGTGATCATCCAGCAAATGTTTTGATTTGATGCAACTGTTGCCAAAGATTGATTCCAGCTATGTCTGGGTGTATCATTTCTACACTACGTTTTTCAGCTGACATTTCTTTTTTGAGATGCTACATTCATAGATTTTTTAATCTTTATTATTATCATTTTTGTCAACACCAAAGAAAATTCAAATGAAAATGATATCAATAATATTTGCGTGTAATAGTATAAAGGCAATGCTTGTACTGCCAATATTTATATCAAATGCAGACATCCTTCTAAACATTGTAAACCTTTGATCATATAAACTTTAATCATATGGAGAACATCAAAGCGAAGCAAGGTTATTAAATTTCAGGACTCATGATGACTTAAAAAGAGTAAGCTTTGATTTCTGAGAAGGGAAGGTGAACATTATTATTTCCACTTACCAGCTGATAGTTTGTTGATATACTATTACATGTATATCAATTTAACATGTACGTGTATCTACAAAACATGATTAATTATATTTCATATTTAGTTTAACAGATCTGAAAATGTCTTCACAGAACACATCTATGTTTTGTCCAATTATGTTTCCCGTTGAACTTGTTTTTACCCATTAAATATCACATTTGTTGACAGAAAACTATATTACATGTCATAAACAATTTAATCAACCACAAAAACATTAAAATTAATACATTCACGTTGTATAACTATAACTTGAATTTTATGTTAAGATATTATATTTCACTTCTTAGTTCTATCCAATGTTTTGCAATTGTTCTTTATAATATGATTCCTCCTCCTTTTCTGCAGGAAACTTAAAGTTTTTTTTTGTGGCTCACACATTTAAGATTTCAATATAGCGTTATGATTATTCTACGCACGTTTGGATATACTCTAAAATGTCAATTACATCGTTGAAGATGTATCGAAATGTTGCTAAAGATTAAAAGGGATTGACTCTAGACATAGGTTTGAAAAGAACATGAATGCATTACGTCATAGCAGTGTCATCGATCATGTTAACTGTATACACTTAAGTTTCGATGTTACGCCAGTACACGTATCTTGCTGGGATATGATAGTTAGTAGAACTACATTTTATTAATAAACACTGGTTCGAAAACAGGGATATTTTAGTTATAGATATCTTGAAATTTGACTTAATTGACCTATTAATTTTCTACGGAAATCCTCTAAATTTTCCGAAAAGAATAACAGAGGAGGCTGTACACAGTTTCGGCCGTTTTGTTTCGAATTGGCTAGGGTCAAATTTACAAATAAGATACCATTTTGTAATTGAAGTTGATATTTGAGCTTCTAAATATCTAAAATATGATAAACAAGATCAACAAGGAAAGGCGGCGTTCAATGAACGCAACCCCCATATGACCCAGCAACAAGAAAGTTGCCATATTTTAAATTTGAGTGGCTAGTATTGTGTTTCAGTTATCAAGTTAACTTTTAGTGGTGTTTGACCAATACATTGACCAATACCTGTCAGATTCGAATGTATGATCCATAAAGCTAGCTCGGTAATCAGCTCTTCAACCTAAAAGGTATGCAGATAATTTAAAATAATGAAAAAAGTAGCTGCATGTCACCCCATTTGGGTGTCATTTTTAAGTTGTGCATTGCTTAAGAAGGAAAACACACTGTAGCTTGTGATTTAATTCTTTAACGTTAATATTGTGAATCCCCTAATCCACTCATTTTGTCGTTGAATTTCGCGACCAAAACAATGAAAAACACAGGGCTATGTGTCAGAAAACTAAAAGGTGGACATGCAATTTTAATTTTTTGCTGTGAGATACAAATGTATATGTTAAATATGAAATGCATTTATTTCAGGTGTATGATTACAGACTTGTGTGTAAGGTTTGGATTGTTGCGCAGTCAGTTGTTTGCCGAGAAGCCTAGAAAACTGTGAATTTCGCCAAGATGCTATCACAAATCGTTTCAAATACATAAATCCCAGAGTCAGGCTCGAATATACACGTAGGCTCACAGCTTTAGAATTATAAAAAAAGAAAACCAAAGGTAAGCATGGCCCAGGATTCATTTTCAATAACCATGTTACCAATACAAAGTCGGTCCATTTACCATTTTCTACATGGCTTTTTAAAACTTTCATAATTTGTATGGGGACAAATGGAGAGGTCGCTCCCCAATACATAGTCTATTCTTCTTTGAAAATACAATCAGTACATTTGTCGTACAATATCTGATTGACCAACATGTGGTTGAACTTAACAACAGCAATTTTTGCCCCAAACATTTAAGTATATTTTTTTATTTTCATTAGAATGAGCAGCTACACTACACTTTATCCCATTTAATACAATAAATAAATAAAATATTAAAAACAATGTGGTGAAAGTGGTACCTGGACCTCCTTTTGAATTGTTTTTTTTTTTGTGTCATGTACATTACAAATGTGGCATGTTTTATGCACTGTGCCTCAGCATCTTAAAATTTTCAAGAACCATAAATTGTACTTTAATAGAATACACAAATATTTTATAATGTAGTATGTGTTACTGTGTGGTTGGGTATTCGCTTTCAATAAATATGAAAAATTGTAAGGTAAACACATTTTTATGTATTATGGAGTCATACACAAGCGATTGCTTGAAAAGGTCAAAGCTTTTGTAGTTTCCTATTCAAGTCTAATATGTCTGGAAGACTGGACAATGTTTCAAATGATATAATAATGATAAAAACATCAATTTGACTACGAGAGAAAAACGGCTGATGTCCTAAGCATTCGGATAATGGAATCTTTATCAAGACTGCATTTCGACTTGATTGCAAAGAGTTATATAGAGTGTCTTCTGTGTTGTATAAACGAAAATAAACATCGAACATAATGCATGGATCAGTGAAACAGTCATTATTTAGGGCCCCTCCCCTAAAATACTGTCTGTTATGTTCTTTAAAATAGAAGGGAAATAGACATATGTAAGGTATGATTTATTAAATTTAAATCTTATTAAAAATTACTAGAGAAAAAAAATGTGATAAAATACATTTTATGATATTTTGAAAACCACCCGGCCTACTTACAACAGCAATTATTACTATGAATTTCGACAGTTGTCAGTAGCCTTACTAATTTGTGCAGAATAATAAAAACAAAGTATAAAAAAGATCAAATTTTGTAAAACAATCGAAACTTGTTCGTCCTTTAATAAAATGATGAACATGATGAAATAAAAGCATGTTTGAGAATAATCTAATGTATTTATACCAAAAAGTAACTTTCGTGTACTGAGAGAATGGAATTCTCTTGTATTACTAAAACGTTCTATCTTCTGATGACAATATTTTTGGCATTGAAATAAAACAAAAGCGTCCTCTTTTAAAGCACCGTATTCACATGCTGGATTTTGTATAATATGATTGTTATATAAGTCTGAGTTTAAATATCTGACCTGTATTGTGTGCTGTTGGTGAACACTAACCGTTTAAAAAGTAAGACGGAATAATGTGAGTTTATATTGCCTGACATTTCATGATGAATTTTTAAGATTTAGAAAAAAGGAAATCATTCAGGTTTTCAGTGTTAAACACGATCAAAGCAAACAATAGATAAATACAGAATCCCTAAAGAAAGCCCAACACGGCAAAGTTGAAAATGTTGCAGGCTCGGTTTGATTGAGCCTGTTCATGGACGGTACTGGAAAGTGCAAATTACCGTCCACGCCCCCTAGCACCGGCTTAAGCAGAATTCAACATTTAAACGTGAAATAGTAAAATTTTGAATTTAGAAACATCCGCAGATGTGTTCATACGGTGGTTATCATGGAACCTTCAATGTGACACTACCGTGCCATTCCATGAAAAGCGGCGTAAACCATTTCCATACAACATCGTGACGAAATTTGATAGGTGTAATTTGTCTTCCCACTGCATTTCTGAGGATTCTGCATTCAGTTTAATGTTACAACACAAATATAATATTACACTTTAATTACGATTTCGTGACACGTAATATTTTGATATACCCAAAGCATTAGATATTTTAAAATAGGTTGTGCATTTGTTTTAACATGTGATAATCTGTCAAAGATGAGAAATGCACTGTTTAAGTACAGTCTAAATAAACACGCTTCTAGTTTATGATATCCAAGAAAAGTTTGATTATAAAACAAGTGCAAAAAACCCATTAAAATGATTGCATATATTGTCCCGTTAGACAGAACGAAATTGCATTTTAGAACCGTTTGATTGATACGTGTCTTTAAAGGCCCATGAGGATTAAAAATGCAACATCTTTATTTTCCATATGCTTTTTATTTCGGTATTACAATTTCTAAAAAAAAGTAACTCATTGACCATAACACTGAATCATTTCTTCTACTTTTGCGTTTGTTGGTCAGTTACAGTTATAGTTATTAAGCATATTGTAAGGAAGTCAAAATACAACTTTGCTTTTATTTTGCTACCTTTATCACAAATTATTTAAGCTCCATTCTCTACAGGAAATAAACATCTCACATGACTGCTCTAAATTCATTCAAAGATCAACAAAGCAGAGCCTCATTCACCAAATAGATAAATACAGAATCCCTAAAGAAAGCCCAACACGGCAAAATTGAAAATGTTGCAGACTCGGTTTGATTGAGCCTGTTCATGGACGGTAATGGAAAGTGCAAGTTACCGTCCACGCCCCCTAGCACCGGCTTAAGCAGAATTCAACATTTAAACATGACATAGTAAGTAAAATTTTGAATTTAGAAACATCCGCAGATGTGTTCATACGGCGGTTATCATGGAACCTTCAATGTGACACTTCAGTGCCATTCCATGAAAAGCGGCGTATGGTCCCCAAGTAATAAAAAGCGTGTGCCCTAAACGAGAAAACAATGGGCGGAACTAAATAAAATGGAATTTTGAAAGGGGATCAGAGGTTATGAAGCCTGCGTATCACAGATAAGACGTCAAAAGACAAATTTAAAAAGCAGGCAACATATCCTAAGGGTGATTCAACATTATTCAAGTAGGAATATTGGAACCACCCAATTAAAAAATGCCGAAAAGTTGAAACTAAAAATACCACAAGCACAACAATAATGTCGTGCTGAACGATCTTCAAGGATCGAAAATATAACATCATTGATTAAATGTACGGGGAGACTTTTTACAGCCGCCACACGGCACAAATAACACGGATGTGATCATAAAATAGATAAATACAGAATCCCTAAAGAAAGCCCAACACGGCAAAATTGAAAATGTTGCAGGCTCGGTTTGATTGAGCCTGTTCATGGACGGTACTGGAAAGTGCAAGTTACCGTCCACGCCCCCTAGCACCGGCTTAAGCAGAATTCAACATTTAAACATGACATAGTAAAATTTTGAATTTAGAAACATCCGCAGATGTGTTCATACGGCGGTTATCATGGAACCTTCAATGTGACACTTCAGTGCCATTCCATGAAAAGCGGCGTATGGTCCCCAAGTAATAAAAAGCGTGTGCCCTAAACGAGAAAACAATGGGCGGAACTAAATAAAATGGAATTTTGAAAGGGGATCAGAGGTTATGAAGCCTGCGTATCACAGATAATACGTCAAAAGACAAATTTAAAAAGCAGGCAACATATCCTAAGGGTGATTCAACATTATTCAAGTAGGAATATTGGAGCCACACATAAACATTACCATAAACATATCTTTGCCCTTTCCACAGAATGAGAAACTCATACATTACTGAGGCTAAATACACCTATAAGTAGAGCTATGTCCAATATAAAGATTTTCCTTATTACATAAATGTCGTACATTGTGGGAAACATTTGTTATTAAACTATAATATTCCTGACAGCATTACAAGATACAGCACAAAAGAAAAGAGATTATTATATTATCACAGGGGGGAAATTTATTTGGCTTTTGATGTAGAGTACATAGCAAATTAATCTTTCATGCAGAGTAATTTAAAATTGGTACAACAAACTATACACAGTTTTAACTTTTTATATGTCTGCATGTATTATAAATAACCTTATTTTAGCTATTTATAAGACACATGCATTTGAATACAAATCCAATGGACCATAAAAGCATTAGGTCACCAACATTATATAAAGGATACTTAGGTGTATGCATTGTTGTTAAACCAACCTTTGTTAATTAGCCATGATGTTAAGACTATTCGACGTAACGAGAAGGCGAACAAATTGATCGAGAAGCCAATGCATTTACAGTTAATTGCCTTTCAAAATTGCTAAGGTAAATAAAAAAATTAAAAAAATAGTTAAAAAAAAAAATAATACAAAAAGATAAATTTTTAGTTTAAAACCAGTGTGGTGTAAGTGTCTTCTGTATACTTCCAATATAATTTTGAGTTTTAAATAGTTGAAATTGCAAAGAGGAAAAACAAATAAACCATTAATCAAAAGTAGGTACCTAATGTGATTATAATAAGTTTCCAGACGGTGCTAATGTATCAATATTATTGTAAGAGGACTAGTACTATTTTACAATTAAATTTCTTTTCTTGTTTGTTTTACACTTAGATAAGTCAGGTTTATGAATTATATTGATAACATTCTCGAATTATTATTTACTTGTTCACGAATTAGTTTCATTTTACCTGTTAAGGGCGTTCTTTAGGGAACCTGTTTTTTTTCTTCTCAATTTTATTTACAAATATGATTTTTAACTAAGTAAAGGAGGGGCCTAGAAATTATATTGATAATCGATGAATCCAAATTAAATTGTTTTTGAGAAATTAAGACGGTAAAAATGTTTCCTTATATCACTACCTTGTAAGTAACAATTTCTTTGGCTTGGCAAAAAACTGCTTTTAAATTACTCTTAATTAGTAATTAAACGATCATAATGAACACATGACATTGATGGTTAAAGTGAAACTCCGACATTGAACAAATATGGCTTTTCCCAGCCTTGCCCGGGGTGCAAACAAACTTTTACAGATACAACATGGTATATATTTCAGTAAATAACTCACTATCTTTCTATTGTGAACGTTTGTGCATCTTAAAACTTTTATGGTAACACTTCATTTGTAACCCTGGTTAGGATTGAAAAAATGCCAACAATTGTTGAGTACCGGATATCATGTATTATGTCTCAGTTGTTAAAATACATATTTTCATTTATGAGCGGTCATTGTATTATCTAAGATCTCAACCTAAACATACTCTAGGCATGGCTTGAAAATAAAAAGTGCACAAGGTTGACGTCTTATACAGTCTATTTATTCACGCCTACAGTGTCTCGAGGACCGGACACTGTTTCCTTTTAGTGCATTGTAAAATGTTAGATATTGGCAGCTAGAAATGGCTATCTATTTAATTAAGGTAAGCATTAATCTGCTAAGCGATATCTTGATTTCTTGATAATATAAACAAGATGACTGTATTAAACCTAAAAAATTTGTTAAAAGGCATCATGTGTTTTAGACATACATAACCAACAAAATATTAACTAATTTGATGATCTGAAATTTCTTTCCACAATTTTTGACAGAATCAAAATATTATTATTTACATACCACATTTAGTAGGACCAAAGCAGTCGCCTATATATTCAGATTATAACAAACAGTTGCACAACTGCATAAAAATATTTAATTTACATCTCTATTCGTGTGTTTACTGGCAAAACAAAAACGATTAATTATGAAATTAAAAAATATCCGGATTTTGATAATGAAAAGTCATAATCTAACAAAGACAAACATCTGCCTGAAGTAACATATGCACAATAATATGTGACTTAATTAAACTAATGATATATGCCCATAAAATCGCTATAAGTACATAATTATTTATTTGATGCAAGTACAAAATGAAAGGGCCTTAAACTGTTATTAGTTCTATATATATATCATCATCATAATCTGCGGGGGTATTAATTAGTATTATTTTTATTTTCAAACATGCATTGCTCATTTATCAAGACTGTTTTGATTAAACAAGGCTATTTTCATTAAATATTTTGTAATCAACAGATGCCAACTATTAATTTTCCGTTTTCTTTTCTCGATTTACGACAAATAACTAACACAATTAAATTAAAAGAGATTTCAAACCATTACTTAAAAGATGTTTCAAAAGAAACTCTCTTGTGCCTTTCTTTACAAGAAATACAACTGTTACAATCAAAACGCTAGTGTTGTGAAGAAAACATATTTTGTTCAGTAGTCAGAAAAAGGATTTTTTTGTATTCAACACAAAAGGATATTATAGACATACTTTGTAATGATACAATGATAAAATATACATACTTTGTAATGATACAATGATAAGATACCACATGTTTATCTCAGATTCATAATCATTTTATGATATTGCTTTGGAATAAATTTGAATGAGCTCAAATCTAAGAACACACAAAGACATTTAAGTATGTATTTTCAAATTTGTATGACATTTTAGAAGTTTATTTTTGATCACCATTTATAAAGTTTAATTGTTTTTGTTAGATTATTTCAAAGAACGTTAAGTCGTTTACAACTATTAAAGTATGTTTAAGAAACACAGTATCAATATTCAATACTTATAAACAGATATCATACACTGAAAGTATTGGCATGCAAGAAGGAACAATGACTTGCAAATACGACCATTATAGAGCTTAGTCACAGTCCATTTTGTTATTATTAAAATTTTAACAATACTCTCTTTGTTTCCCGTTTTGAGCATTTTGATGTTCTTTTCACTAACAATAAAATGAATAGTTAGTGCAGATCAAAATCAATTCAACAAGTAAAGGAGTTGGGAAGTATGTAGACATACATGCGTAATTGCATAGAGGTAGGTTTTACACATCAATTTTAGAGAGCTTTACAGACGGAAGTATCGCTGGTTAATAGCAAGCAACAATTTGTAGCACTATACTCATGTTGACTTATATAGTAATAAACAGTTTGTGACGTTAAGTCAAGATCAATAAATTTAAATACAAAATTGTTTCTGAAATATCATTTGTGACATACATATATTAAATGGCTTAAAACGTTCAATGCCCCACAAGCAATTTTCAAAAACAGATTATGCTGACCTAGCGGGTTAATGCTTTAAATAGATTATTTAACACTTGTATTTATAGAATGGAAACGAAATTTAATTATTTACGACACAACAACTTAAAACAAAAGCGACTTAGGACTACAAAGAATGAAAAAGTTTGCTTCTGACGGATACCAAAGACAGTATGTCTCTTTTAATTTCTTTAGAAACAAAATCTATTTTAACAATTCCCTGAGGTTGTATAACAGCAATTGCAAAACGTTTCTTTATTTGAAAAGCATTCACCCCATGTTGAAATCAAAAAGTCAAGTGTGAACTTTAGATAATGTACTAAGATATGCGATTTAAATTTATAACTAAATGATGTTTACATATAAGAAGTTGTTTAAAATTTCTTCCAGTAATATTTTACTAGAAATTCAATTAAAAATTTGGATTGTCCGATATACTTTATCATATGGACTTTTCAATCTTCTATATAAGTTATTTCCGTTATCAATTTTGCGGATACAATGATGAAACTTTCGGTGAACAAAGAGTAATAACGCCTGGTTTACCATTCCTAACAATGGCCACAATGTCGGTAAATTTCTCAGTTTCATCAGAATCCCTGAATATAGTGTGCATATTTTGCTTTCCTTGAAGTATTCCGATATTAATTATTCCGATGATAAGTTGAGTGTTTTCTGTTTGTGATAATGGTTCGTAATGATTTATTATAATTGAATAGAAAATTATACGAAAACCAATTATTTAGAAACAAACGGACAACGGCAAATTTTTTTAATTTATTTTTAAATTTTTAACCACGATGACAATTTGTTTTAACTATATGTCCTTATCGTACCTGTGTACATTGCTGTATATAATATCTACAATTTCAAAACATTTGGTTTAAAGTTCACTTTTACATCGATAATTTTTAAAAAAGCACTTTCGAATTGCGTAAGTTTTTATGTTTTTTTTTTATTTCATAATATGTTTTTATTGTTGAGTACAATTCTATAAATACATGTATACTATCCGTGATAATAATTTTAAAAAGTGACCACGTTTATTATATAAAGAAAATATGCATGTGAATATGTTAATAATGATTATGATGCAAAATAACCACATGAGTATGACAACTTTAAGAAAGCATGTAAAGCCTGTTAACTTCTACTTAAATTTCTGACATGGACACCTGAAAGCAAGGAAACATCATTTATTACAGAACAAATTAACTGAGGGAAAATTGAATTGATTTTGGCAGTTAATCCCTCAACTCATGCAAACAACGTTGAAAAACACCTTGTTTTAAACAATTGTCGAAATCAATAACGTTACAGATGATATATATCTCAGCATACGCATGCACATAAATTCATGAAAGCTAAGGGGAATATATAACTTTTGTTTTTCTAAAATGAGTTATTGCAGCTTGATAATGATTCATAATTTGAAAATAATCTAATCGCACATAGGTGTAAAACAATTGTTCATTACAACAAATGACATGTTAAGCAGTAGAAAGAGTTCATAAATACGCCCAAATCAACAAAATGAATTTTGAATATTGTAGGACCGATTTGAATAAACCTGGTCACAGACTTAATTAGTGGTTAATGCAAGCTTCCGAAAACATCAACATATGTGTTAAAATCAAATTTGAATTTCAAATAAATCACAAAAATTAAATATTAGAAGCACTTTAAGGGATGTTGAAAGACAACCAACAGTTGTTGTTGTTGCAAAAATATTCCTTTTTTCATACTAACAAATTTCATTTATTTCAGGTTTTGCCTACAACTGATACTGTACTAACATACTTTCTAACATGAACATGTTTAAAAAAATATTTGTTTTACCATACATCGAACAAGTATATTCTGCTAAGGTGTTCATATATCATCACCATCTTTCCGAAAGTAAACATTTGACTCGGTTATAAAATATGAAAACAAAGACCAACAAGGAAGATTGGCATTCAAGTAATGCACTCCCAACAAAAGCAAGCAACACAGGACCAACAGCGAAAAGCAACCCAGCAGGAAACAAAAATGATAGCTATTCTGATATAGCAATATATTCATATAATTATGTGAAAGGGTTTTTCAATTCAAATAAAACAATTTTGTATGTAAGTTTGTATCATTTAGTGTCAGATATCTAATATTAAATCATTCTAAGTCAACATAAATGCAATTCATAGAATGTTTCTAAACGGTTTTTAGAAAAGTAGTACAAGATAAAGAAAATGCGAATCTGCAACAAGTCCTGACTTAATGGATACTCACAGCATAAACTGAATTATATAATGATGTGCATAGATATCAAATACTTCACTTATTTCACTCTAATGGTAAATTCTTATAGGGTATTGCAACATAAATATTATCTTTCCATTTATGAATAAATTATGCCAATTAATTAATAACGTTCATTTTATTACGCTGATGGTTAATTTTTAATATTGTGCCATCTGCTTTTTTTCTGAAATGTATGACAGTCTGACATTCAGCCTCTTGTCAGAATTAAAGGGAAAGAAATAACAAGAATTCTTTCATCAAAACGTCAATAGGAGTTGTCGTTAATTGATATACGGAAGATGAAACTACTTTCTACAAATTTCGATAACACAGTACACATACGTTTTCTAGTTTTGTCTCCTGTTGAAGTTTCGATATATCTTTACGAAATAATGCTAGATGAATGAAATGTAGAAAAAGAAGAAAACAAAAGGGATAAAAAAAAATATGTTAAACGTTTTTTCTATTAATTATCAAATGTTATACATGTAGTTACACACAGAATTGCAAAATAATTCGTTATGCAAGTGTCATGGTCTATTCATAAACCAATCAGTATACATTACTTAACTACACCCGTGAGAATTATACTGTTTAATTTTAAAAAAATATGTGTTGTTTTAGTGTATTTTAACTGACTGTTTGATTGAAGCATTTACAGTAACATTACAAATCAATATGCAGTTGTAACATAATTCTTAAAACCATTGTTTTTTTTTTAAATTTAAATGATGACTACTGCTTCAGCCGGTGAGGGCTTGGGAAAGACTGCAGAAACCTTGAGTTACTACTGCCGTATATTATGAGAATCAAGTGTTTTACTACCTTTAAGATTATTTTATTATTGTGTTTTCATATTACTAATTTTAATAAAGAAGCTATGTATTCTTTGATCAAGAGACATCTAAGTTACTTTATAGAGTGCACTTAGTCTTGTTTCTTTTACGTTAGGACTACTTATGTCAATACACCATAGCACATTCCAATTAATCTAATCCTTGCCAAGATGATAAGAATCCATCCGATCGTAAAATTAGTATGGTTGTCTAGACTAAAAACATGTTAGTCAATAATGTTCCCAAAGTATTTCTTCACAAATGCAAAACAACACTAATTGCATTTTCCATAATCTAAGTTGTTACATTCCTTCAAATTTATTCCTATTATTGTCAAGACATTATACTACCGTTTTTTTTCATCATCATCAGCATCATCATCATTATTATTGTTATTATTATTATTATTGTTAATATTATTATTATCTTCTGCAAACATTAATAAAAACACCATTTTATTTACCTGAAAATGAATGTTATAAATGCTCTCATTTCGAGACATAACAAGCACTGTTGTTGAAAACCCGAATTGGCCTTGTTCACTTATAATGGTTTACTACGATGAAAACAGTTGGCGTATATCAATTTCCTGTTATTGGTGTAATGAATCTTTTGAAGGTAAGATAGAGAACTGCAAATCACTTGTTCTTGATTAATTTAGCAGACAATAAAGTCGCAGCTATGAAAGGCTTTAGAAAGTATTACACAATTAATTATTTGTAGCCTGTGGCGCATAAAGTTATCGGAATATAGCTTTTATAAGAGGAGCTATTCTAACTGTCTCCTCTGGCTATAATTTCATCATTTTATCAAACCGATTAAGATGTGGTTACATGCATAGAAATCTGATATGTATAGAAGAAACAATATAATCATATAAAGCCATGTTTAATTTTAATACACACACCACTTCACAACTTGAAGTGATGCATTTATTGATTTTTTTTAAATAAACTTATATAATTATGCCATATGTTCTATATACAGAAAAATAAAAGTAAACACCAATGCATTAAGAAGTGCGCTCAAAACAAATGATAGAAAACATTAAAGCCTAATAAATACAGTTTCAAATAAGTATTACAGAAACTTTGATTACATGAACATTGAAATAGCAACACGTTTATAAACTTTGAATCTTACGATTATTAAAGATCCTGTAACACATTTTTTCATGGTTTTATTTCATAAATATGATGCTTAAATTAAGATTTGTCAATATTGTAAGTTCCAATAACCATTATTTATAAAGATATTACCGAACTTAACATTTCATGTAAATAAAGGGAGGAAATAAGAAATTTATTTTCTAAAAATTTTAAGTCAAATTTTCCTATAAGAAATGAATGCATTAATTTATTGATTAAATATAATGTGCACAAATATACACAAGTACACATTTTACATATTCTTCGATGTTTGAAATGAAAATTGTTTTATTTGCATAATTATATAGTATTACATATAATTTTTGTGTGGTATACATACAGTAACAATATCAATCACAAAATATACAAGATCTTTAAATGTATTATCCTATAGACCTGTTTTCAGGTTTCAATATATAACAAGTTCATCATCACTTTAAACAAGGTCATAGCAATGAACAATCGTAAATTGACAGTCCCTATTTTGTAAACTCAACAGAAATGTTTGCTTGTTTTACAAATAACATGCATACACACGAAACTGTATCGTTGGTTTGGATGTTATTTAGATTTTTATTATTCTGCACGTTTGTAAAGACGCTTTTCATTGGCTAATCGTGACGTTTATACACGGGTGAAGAAATATATTTTTTGTTCGTCTTGAAAAGGAAGTGTCTTGTATACTACTTGTATACTACTCAAAATTTGCTAAGGATCACCTTTTTGACATTGCATATTTTAGTCCTATTATCATCATATTAAAATCATATTTCCACTAACAAAACACCTGTACGGGGACCTCATAATCGTGTACTTAAGTTATCGATTTGTCACGTACACTTTGCACGATAAGCACGTTGAAAAGCATACCCATGGAAATTTGGTGTTTTATGGTCATGTGCTATCACTTAAACGTGTACAAGCAGCAAGACTTCTCTCGTTTTATTGTGAAACTGTGTTCAAAATTAATAAACTATGGCAAATCGACTAGTGAAGATGAGATGGACAAGGGTATTAAAATGTTGGAGGCTGGCCGGTCACAAAGACAAGTTGCCCATGTCCTTGGGGTATCCCAGTGCG
The DNA here is from genome assembly GCF_026571515.1 of Ruditapes philippinarum. Classification (NCBI taxonomy): domain Eukaryota; kingdom Metazoa; phylum Mollusca; class Bivalvia; order Venerida; family Veneridae; genus Ruditapes; species Ruditapes philippinarum. The sequence continues at coordinate 354,805 of NW_026857634.1, read as the reverse complement.
TTTTCTCCAGGATGCGGTTCTCGAACGCTACGACCTTACGTACCGACTTCCAGAATGCAAGAGGTGTACGTATAAGCACACAAACTGTTGGAAACAGGTTGCATAATGCTGGGTTGAGGTCATGGTGGCCAGCATTTGCATTCTTTTGACACAACGCCATATTCAAGAGCGTTTGCAATGGGCGCAGACTCATGTTACATGGACAGTTAATGATTGGACCCCGGTTCTCTTCACTGATGAGTCGTTATCAGTTAAATGTTTTTCTTCCCTTGATATTAAACTGATCTGGTCGTATTATAAGTTTAACAACAAAACATATAATCCTGTAATCCAGTACCGTTAGCATTCAATGACCTTAAATATCACCGGTTTCAATGACCTTCAAAAACGGGATTTTCAAATATATTTAGACTTAAATATAAATATGTACTTTTTTACAACTTTGACACCTACACACATCTGTATTATCATAGGATGTCATGACATTAAATAGATAGAAAACTATTTATGGATATTTGACACCGTACCGTCCTTTGAACCGTCTTCTCGCGAACTGATTTCGGATTGAAAATGCAATGCACATGACATTCAAATTAAATTGCTGACGATCTCGTTTGTCTAGAAGTGAACGTAGAATGATTTTTCTTTCGAAATGTAGGCCGTCAAGTTTGATTCTAATGGATGTTAAAAGTTGGTTTCAGTAATTGGAAAACAATTTCAATAAAATTTAGAGAGATTTAAGATGACAATTTGCAAATATAGTTTTTGAAGATTAGCAAAAATGCTGATTATATGTTGCTGAAGTTCCGATGTTAATGGCTGGATTTCCGTGTTGAATAGGAATAAGACAATTTAAATCAACGATATTTAATTCTGAAAAATAAAAAAAATAAAAAAAGAAGCAATAAACGGCAAAAACATTTTTCCGTCAAGGTCCGTTCATTTGTTCATTTCCAATGCACGATTTTCAAGGCCATTTTGTTAATTACGTTGACAGCGAAGTCTTACAATGGCTAGTGTTTTACTTGAGCAACATATCATTATTCCTTTCAGTATTGACCGATACCTTGTCTCATTAATCGTTCACAATGTTTGACCCTATTACTCCTATATCAATATAGATTTATAGTTTATCTTAAAACATGGCAACCAAATATTACCAGCTTACAATCTGCGTAGGCATTTCTCAGCACTGAACAATACATTACAAGGAAGTCAACACGGGTGTCATATTGAAAAAACACGTATCCAATTAATGTAACCTGTCGGACACTTTCAAATTAAATAGAAAACCGTCGCACATATGTTATTTTTCAAAGCGTCATCTGTATTATGATGATACAATTAAAGGTCACCACTTCTAAAGTTTTGATTAATAATTAGAATAGGAAATGCAGCATGTATGCGGCGTAATAAGTGCAAAGGAATTGGGGTATAAAAGGTAAAAGCATTGTGCAAAACATTAGATATTTACTGCATTAAAGAGCTTAAGGGCTATGCATTTCGGTAATTTTTTAGTAACGCATGGATACCAACTGTGCTGTTGATGCATAAGTCAGTACAATTAAAATATGTAAAAGTTAATAAAATATAGTGTGTTGACATTTGTTTTACATCAAATAAAAATACTGCAACTGTTAAATGCATCTTTGCTTTGACAATGCAACTAAACATATAGCAATATTATAAAACAATAATCATTACAATAAATATATTTTGTCGCATAACTGAAAACACATAATTTATAGCAAATCAATGCAAAAAAATGCAAAGTTAGTTACAAAAAAAATCAGGATACATGTTAAGGTGCGTCTTTGTCATGTTATAATTTATTAATACCAATGGTGGTATCACGTTTTGCACGGTATGCATCAACATGTGTATTTTAACGTGCTATGGGAGACATGCTAGCACGCATGTTGTGTTAGGCATTGTAAAACAATACTATATAATTTGTTCAAATTTCAAAACGAATGTAGTTTTGTGCACCTACTGATCTGATTAAAATTCTGAGAACATTCTCTTATTAGTTGATAAATGTAAGGTACAGGCAAATCAAGCCAGACTGACGTACAGTTATTATAAACGGTCACACGTGTAAATAATGCCGAACGAATTTCAAAACATAATGTTAATGCGGCAAAATAAAGTTTGATTTTGCACATATACTTTATAACATTATTTCCACTTTATTACCACTTTAAAATAATACGTAATTATAAATATTTGATCACTATATTGTTGTTTAATGCAATATCTATCAAGATAAATCTGTAAGAAGGGTTAAATTGGTGAAGCCGACATGAAGATATTTTAGTTTAACAGTATTAGCCAAGATCAATATAAATTACCCCCCTCCAACGGAATTTTGAACTATTGTTAGAACAGCTCGAATATATCAATGAAGTCACAAGTATCAGTTTTAATATCCTATTCTGAAGAAGTGTTGCACTCACGTCCTATAAAAGACGCCCCACTTGTATTCTGTGATTTCTGTTCAAACATTAAATAAGATAAATGACATAATTCTTATCATAGGGTAGTCTGTGTTACAAATACATACAAGTCGATTGAAAATTACTAAGCTATACATACTACCTTCACAAATTTCTAATAAATTAAACAGGAATGGACATATGTAAGAATATTTGACATAAATTTCATATATATGTTGCATACACTCGTTTTTAAGGAAATGTCAATACGATGAGCCAAAGTTGATATCTCTACACTCCAATTGTACCTTTTTAATTATGTTATCAACAAATCTGATTTAAAAAACGATACCAAGTAATTGCGTTTGGTGAATATACTGTCAACAATTTGTCCTTTTGGCATAAAAAAGCAAACATTTTAATATACACTTTATTTTATATTAAAAAAATCATTAATACTTCTGTATATCTACGTATGACCCCATTCACTCAAAGCATTTTACCACGTTCATCGCATCAGTAATCCTATGAATCATATTTCCAAAAGGCGACCGCGCCACAATTACTCTTATCGATTGTAATAATGCTATAAAAGAGGAGTTAAAATATCAATGACTGATGACGTTTATGTAGCGATAGATATACCATTAAGTTAACGTATTAACTTTTAGCCGTATGGTATAGATTGGCACAGGATTTATATCAGTATATTGTCTGTCTGAAGAGCAATATTCTTTCTATCATCAAGAGCATCGCACAAGTTTAGTCTGCACTAAGTGAATGGTAAAAAGAAGTTTATATAAATTGAATTACGTAAAATACTTTTATTACAACTATGTAAAAACTGCGTTGTAATGCGAAGATAGCCTTTTGAATCATTTACAAAGCATAACAAGTTTAAGCAATTTACGTTCTACTAGACATGTAACACAGTTAGTATACAATATTTAAACGAAAAAAGATGAGCTAAATAAAACAACGTTCAGAATTTCTTTTAATAAAAACGGAAAAGAAAACTTAAACTAAAAAAGTTTTGTTTCTGTCCCTTTTCGCATAAGATGTACCCTTCCAAAAGATATATTTGTAAAAGGTACAATACAATCAAATATCGTTAACGTCTCATGTATCTTATAGAATTGTAATAGACCTGTTGAAACGCACTATTAATAGAATATAGAATTGAAAACCATATATTGATTTTGATGATAACTTGATCATGCATTTTAACGGAATAAATACCTTGCTACCACAAAAAATTGGCAATGCAAAAAACAAAATAGACAATGTATAGTTAGTTTGCTTTTGAGTTGCTAAATGGAATTATCTCATTCAATTTAAATGTCAGAGAGGGATTATCTTCTTTCATATCTGAAGACAAAACTCAAGTGTCGTTTATTTCTGTTGATGTATTTATTGATCATGTTTTTAATCTTTAGAATAGTGATTAATTTCATTTTTCCATAGAGAATTAATATTTTCTGTCAAATAAATAAAGAAATGAAAATTTACTTATGGTCCTTTTACCTTTCAAGTACAGGATAATTTTATTGTAATCATTTTCGAAGCCTTATGTGTTATGGCTTATCAAATGTATCTTGACAAGATTTAATCACTTTATTGCAAAGTGTTCTGTTCAATGTTTTTTTTTATCTTTTTCAGTTTATAACAGTTCAGTCTACAATGATCTACTTAACATGCAGACGTCCTGTAAAAAACAATATTTTATACGTTTTTGCCGACATCAGACCGTGATTGTTAACGTTCCCTAATGAAATCACTGCAGACTTTCCCAGACGGAAAAATATCGGCTTCCTCTTTTTGAAATTTAAACTTGATTTAGAATTGTCGGATTTATTTAATCTTACGTGTGTTTATGAAAAGTTGTCAAAGTCTATGTCATGTGTCAGCAACGAAATGTCAATAAATCTGAAAAATCCTAGGAAGAAATGAAAACATTAGTACCATATGAAAATTGCAGATTCAGTGTCATTGTGCTTTTAAATGAGAGTTAACGTGAAGGTGCAGCATCTAATACGCCACCTAGAACTGGCCTAAGCCGAAAAGTAAAATATAATAAAAAAAACATAAATCTTATAAAATGATTGTTTACAGCATGTATACTTTAACTCAAAAGTTAAATAAAAAAATATAAGCATGACACAAGTAAATAATTTTATGACATACCATAATCAATCTTGTAAAACAGTAATGAAATATTGGTTCCTGTAAAGGTGTACATTTGTAATCTAAATATTTAGGACAATGCAATAAAAATTATTCGGATATTAATAGCATATTTTATCTTATTGTCAGTGCTATTTAGACTTATACTAAACATTAATCAGTAAAACAGGTAGTTCATGATATGAATAATAACATTTTTCTTCACTTAATTAAAAGTTGCTTTCTGCTTAAATAAAAGCCGGTGCCATGGAGGTAAATTTCTCACCACCTTCTTTTAAGTGACTCAGCCAAGCTGAGTACATTTCTTTATCTGGATACATTTGCGTGTTCTGATATATAACAGATAAGTGTCCAAAATATCATACTCAACTCATCTTAACAGTCGACTACTTATTTGTTATTACATTTGGCCACTCTTAAGAATTACAGTTCCAAGCAAACTGGTGAATAAATAGGTAATTAATATTTGTTACAATATCTGGTTGTAGGACCTGTTACATGTACAAGGTAAGCATGATGTAAAATGAGAACTGTTGGCACTTTAATAAATGAAACAGATCGGTATGTCATTGATATTTACATCTATTTGTTGACATACGACATTTATCATGGGGGGGTTGCGTTCATTGAACGCCGCCTTTCCTTGTTGATCTTGTTTTTCATATTTTATACTGAAAGGCATAATTGACGTAGGAACAATAAACGCGCGAAGGGTTTTAAAAAAGGGTGGCGGCTGTAAAAAGTCTCCCCGTACATTTAATCAATGATGTTATATTTTCGATCCTTGAAGATCGTTCGGCACGACATTATTGTTGTGCTTGTGGTATTTTTAGTTTCAACTTTTCGGCAATTTCTAGTTGGGTGGTTCCAATATTCCTACTTGAATAATGTTGAATCACCCTTAGGATATGTTTCCTGCTTTTTTAAATTGTCTTTTGACGTCTTATCTGTGATACCCAGGCTTCATAACCTCTGATCCCCTTTCAAAATTCCATTTTATTTAGTTCCGCCCATTGTTTTCTCGTTTAGGGCACACGCTTTTTATTACTTGGGGACCATACGCCGCTTTTCATGGAATGGCACGGAAGTGTCACATTGAAGGTTCCATGATAACCGCCGTATGAACACATCTACGGATGTTTCTAAATTCAAAATTTTACTATTTCACGTTTAAATGTTGATTCTGCTTAAGCCGGTGCTAGGGGGCATGGACGGTAACTTGCACTTTCCAGTACCGTCCATGAACAGGCTCAATCAAACCGAGCCTGCAACATTTTCAATTTTGCCGTGTTGGGCTTTCTTTAGGGATTCTGTATTTATCTATTTTATGATCACATCCATGTTATTTGTGCCGTATGGCGGCTGTAAAAAGTCTCCCCGTACATTTAATCAATGATGTTATATTTTCGATCCTTGAAGATCGTTCGGCACGACATTATTGTTGTGCTTGTGGTATTTTTAGTTTCAACTTTTCGGCAATTTCTAGTTGGGTGGTTCCAATATTCCTACTTGAATAATGTTGAATCACCCTTAGGATATGTTTCTTGCTTTTTAAAATTGTCTTTTGACGTCTTATCTGTGATACGCAGGCTTCATAACCTCTGATCCCCTTTCAAAATTCCATTTTATTTAGTTCCGCCCATTGTTTTCTCGTTTAGGTCACACGCTTTATGTTACTTGGGGACCATACGCCGCTTTTCATGGAATGGCACGGAAGTGTCACATTGAAGGTTCCATGATAACCGCCGTATGAACACATCTACGGATGTTTCTAAATTCAAAATTTTACTATTTCACGTTTAAATGTTGAATTCTGCTTAAGCCGGTGCTAGGGGGCATGGACGGTAACTTGCACTTTCCAGTACCGTCCATGAACAGGCTCAATCAAACCGAGCCTGCAACATTTTCAATTTTGCCGTGTTGGGCTTTCTTTAGGGATTCTGTATTTATCTATTTTATGAAACAGATATGGTTTAAATTGATGTTAAGAGGAGAGATTTTAATTTAGACATCCAGCGGCAGGCTATCGTTTAACTGATTCTTAGTGCCCGCCAATTTTTCTAAGCCAATCACCGACGAAGATTTTTCAGGTTTCAAATCTTAATAAAACAGATTTTATATAAACTGGACGTTTTATATCATAAACGCAAGTGGGCGCAGCTAAGTTTCGAAGAGCGCTAAAGTGCAATATACGCATGTGCAGAGATCTTGAAGTTTACTCCTCCTACTAATCAATATTTATGCATCATGTTTTTTCCGTACACGCACATGTATATCGTCACTACGGCATAGATTTAACAAAAAAAAGGTTCAAAACAGGCAAAATAACAGTACAAAAGTTTTATTACCTACGGAACCAGTATCATTTTATAATAACAGTAAAAATGTTTTATTACCTACGGAACCAGTATCATTTTATAATTTCCAAATAAAAAGTTCACTTTATTCCAACAATTTTTGTCACTTTAATCCAAACATTTAACACAATGTAAACATATGTTTATTTTCAGTTATCATAAAATCCACTTGATTTTTAGCTAAAGATCCTGTTTCAAATAAAGTTAAACATCCATAGCAATTTTGCGACCATCTTTCATCAGAACTATTTTTTTACAAATTTCGGCACTAGAGTTGTGAGTGTACTGGCACTTGAATCGTCCTCGGACCCCGTACGATCAGAGTGCAATGGCACGGGGGATTCTGATTTAACGGGCGGTAGATATAACTAGATAAATATTTCAGATCAAGTAAGTTTGTAAAAATTGGTTAGTGAAATAAATTGTCAAGAATTCTGTTTTAACTAATGTGTAGGGGTGGTCGCTATACGTTTCCATTTTTTACCTAGACAGAAAGCGGGAATTAGCTATGCAAAACACGTAACCCGACAATGTGTACCGCTTCCGTCTTCCAAATATGGTTATACACATTTAGGCTATCGTGTGACGTCACGCAGTGTGTTGGGCGGAAAAAATTGGGCGGAGCACTAAGCCGGTTAGAGTGCATATTGGGTGTTCTTCGTAAATAAGAAAGCTACAGTCGCTTCGCAAGCTCCGCTCCTTTTTAGCTTTCTTATTTACGAAGAACACCCAATATGCACTCTAACCTTTACTTCTAAAGGAAGAGAAATGAATAGTTTTTCTTCATTAAAGTGACCTTATGCAAGTGCAAGAGTAAATAAATTTTTACTCATAAAAATTCAAAAAACTTGACATTTGGCAAAACATGTTTTCAAATTTACATGTTTGCTATGGTGTGACGTCACGCAGTGTGTTGGGCGGAAAAAATTGGGCGGAGCACTAAGCCGGTTAGAGTGCATATTGGGTGTTCTTCGTAAATAAGAAAGCTACAGTCGCTTCGCAAGCTCCGCTCCTTTTTAGCTTTCTTATTTACGAAGAACATCCAATATGCACTCTAACCTTTACTTCTAAAGGAAGAGAAATGAATAGTTTTTCTTCATTAAAGTGACCTTATGCAAGTGCAAGAGTAAATAAATTTTTACTGGTAAAAATTAAAAAAACTTGACATTTGGCAAAACATGTTTTCAAATTTACATGTTTGCTATGGAAAAGAAAAACACACACAATAACCCATTTGCCCAATTGAAAGTGTTATACATACAGGTAACGTTCAATTATTTAAAAAAAAATGGGCAATCATTTTTATAATTTAGGTAGTTTTTATTTTGTATCAAAAACAATTTTCAATTATTGATCAATCACATTTAAATATTCAATCTTTTGAAATACATTTCCAATTCGTCTCAACTTGTCGGCGAACAAATAAGCATAGAATTACTTTTCCTGACTATCGTTGGTTTGAGTACAACAATCTATACACTTTATTAGTGTAATGATATATTTTCATAAATTGATTCAACATTGAATAGAATATAATTCAAGTCTTAATTCAAAGTTTAACATTGACTTTTTCAAATACTTCCATTACTTACAAGAATAATCGTTAAATGTGTTTCAAATTTATGTTCATGTATATGTGTATCATTTATTTGTTAAATAAGCTATATGTGCTGCGAAATATTATCAATGTAGTACATGTATAGTTTAACCTTAACGGTTTGAATGAATAAAAAAAGTTTCCAACACAAAAGTTGATAAAGCGAAGTGAATGAGCGAGTGAGTAGGCGCTTGGTCAGTTAGTTTGTCAGTAAGTTTGTAATTAGAAAGCTTGAGGCCGCTTGATCAAACTCGAACAAGGTGATATTTCTCCCGGGCATTGAGTGAATTTTGTGGAGAAGTCTTTGTAGAAATTTTATATGCAGCATCCTTTCAATTAATGTACGTTAATATGAGTCTTGTCAATATTAATACAGAGGTTCAGCCAATAACTGACAATTCAGCATAGCAATATACAATTTAATAGTTTGATTATCTTAAAATATAGAGACGTTAATGCACCACATTGACAGATTTGTCAAGAACATGATATGTCAGCCTAGACAAAACGTCTGCTATAATCTAATTTAAGCTATAGTATGTATTTAAAAAGGCTTGCCCCCGGGCATGGACATTTTATTATTTGATATTATTTTTTAATGAATAATGAAATTGAAACTAGATGTATTTACAACAGTAGTGATCTAACAGACACTTACCGTTCATCTTATATTCAAACTTGCCTGTTCGGTCTGTGTTAAAAAAAGGCTTTCTCATGAGCATGAACTTTTTATTGTTTGATATTATCTTTTTTTTAAACAAATCATAAAATAGATACTAGATGGGTTTAAAATAGTAAAGCATTAACAGAATCTTACTTTCATCATATATTAACATGTGCCTGTTCTGATCGTGTTAAAAAAGGCTTGGTCCTGGGCATGAACTTTATATTATTTGATATTATTTTTATTTTAAATTAATCATAAAAAAGATACTGGATGTGTTTAAAATCGTCATGAATTATCAGACGCTGATATTTCATTTATATTTAAAATTTATTGACGGATGATTATTTTCCATAACATATTTTAGCTTAATTTTACTGAAATGAATTCATTAATGGCTAAACAATTTGAAGCACTTCCGTTTGTAAACTATGTTTTGCAGCTAATAGATGAACAATTGTTTTTAATTCTTTAAAAAGGTAAGTGACAATGTTGCAATTGAAAAATCTTATCAGTTTTACATATAATGGCAAATTATAATGGTAGTTTGGGTGTGTCGGGGGGGGGGGGGGCGCTACGTCCTGTGAACGTTACCTTCGCCCTGTTGATCTTTATCCTCTTTTTTTTCTTCCCGTTAGGATTTCCATTTTTTCGTAATTGTTGTCGTATTTTATAATAGTGCGATTTAAGATTTTGATTTTGAGAATGAAGTTAATTAGCCTAATTAATTCGGCGTGAACGGTTTGACCCATTTTACAGATTTTTTTTTCTTACTGTCAAACCGTTACGCCTAATTTTAACTGTCAGTTTTACGCACGGAAAATCATCGATAGTTTGGACTGATTTTTACCGCTTAAACATGAAAGTAACTTCAGTGTCCTCTAAAAATCAATAGAATATAAATTCTTGTACTAACTTCTCCTAGAAAAAATATTAGATTGTACCTGTCTTAACGCATACATGCGATTTATTTCAAATTTGTACTGTCTACATTATCTTTGGCGGACATGTTATGACGTCATCGTAAAAAATCGATTCCGTGAAAGCTGGTAGTACCTACCAGTGTGTCTAGCAGGTAAGGGTAACGCAGGAAGATTAACTTGCAAAAAATAAAGGGGAAATAAATCTTTTCATTATTTTGTAATAAATTTGTTTATTATTAAATACTAATGAAAAAATGCCAATGTGTTTAACAAACAATGCAATGGTAGTAAATAGGCTCTGTACAAGTACTGTTGTTTAATATTTTTTAAATGTTTTAATTTACAGTAACATATGTGCCTTCTTGTTTACTGCTAATGACTGCCAATGTCACTCTCGCATAAAATACTGACTTCATTTATACATGCATATTTATATGAAAATTAAGAACGTAAAAGAAATTTAATATTTATGGAAACTTTTTGAATGCACATCAAATTATTCAGTATTTGTACAAATAATATTTCAAGAGTTCTGAAAAACTTTTTCACCAATTGCCGATAAATAATACCATATCAAACCTACTGATGAAGATTAATGTCTTCTTGACATAGTTACTTTATTAATTTACTAAAAGGAACTTTATTGTGATCCAGCCATATGCTGTGTAACTACTATAAGGGTTAATTGAAATAGATTTTAAAAAGAGGATATTAAAAAAGGTCATTGAGAAGATAAAAATTTTCAAATGAACAGATTAAGAGACTTGTACATGTTTAAGGTGTATGTCTTGTTGTTTTATACTGCTTTGGTGCACTTTTGTTTGTGTCCTTTGTTTTCTCGTCTATGGTAAGTGTCTTCCTTTTGCCCCTAGTTTTATTTCTTTATTTCGCCCCCTCCCCCTTCCTTGAATTTCCTATCCCCTTCCCATGTTCTCGTTTACTTAGAGGCCCTATTAATCATTCATTTATTTATTTTCTTTGATTTTGATTTCCTTGTCAGTTACCATTATTTCTTCATATGTATCATTTTAGTAAAAAGCCTGACCGTGCTCTCCCTTGCGCCCTGTCTTGTTTTTGTTTAGGATCCTCCTGGGTTCCTTGCCAATGGTTCTTGTTCGTGGGTCGTGTTGAGGTTGCGTTCATTGAACGTCACCTTTCCTTGTTCATCTTGTTTAACATATTTTATACATGTATACCGAACCGTAACAAACACATAATGATTATTGATACAAGGTTCGGCAAGCAAGCAAAGAAATGTAAAGAAAATAGAAAAAACTTATCCACCCATCTCCCCGTCTTAAAACCCCCACAAAAAACGCCTAAAACTGCAAAACCGAAACATAAATACACATAAGTGCCCAAGACGGCACTGTTAGGTGCAAGTGCTCCATTGCGACGGTTTAAACATAACTTAAACATAATAATGTTGAATTTTTTTAGTCAACACCCACAGATGTGTACAAAATACGGAGATAATCATGGAACTTTCAACGTGACACATTCGAGGTGCCGTTTGAAATGAAAAGCGGGCACTAGATAACATGGAATTTTGCGACAGTCGTTCTAACAGACGACTACAATAATTTAAGCAGACTATCTGTCTTACATTGTTATGTTATTCTACGTCTAAATTACGGTCACTAAATTCCCACTTGCTGCGTTTTTATCATGAACCCCGTCATATCTGTGCGACAATTGCATTTTCTGAGAGCTGTAATTTCTTAACTTGAGAAAAGGCCAGTCTGAAATTTCATTTTATAGTGTGAAATTTTTAGTTGTTTTTTTCAGAATTTTAAGTTATTTTTGGTTACTTTGAACTTCTTCTCCTACGCAACTGTCCTCAATATTGTTTTTAAGATAATAAACTAGAAATTGATATGGAGTATAATACAAATTGAAATTTTTCTTTGCTTCATCATGTATAGTATTGATAATATAATTCATTAAGATGTATCTACAATTACATTGTATTTTCGTATGTGGGGAATCAAAGGCAGTTCAGAAATTTCACCTAATGATCACAGATGTTGGAAAACCCAACTGTATAATATCTAATTTGACAGTTTTATTTAAACGGACTTAAATGCAGTATGATCCTATGTCGGACATCATAAACTTATTTAATTTCTAAGTAAGGTTATCAGAATTTCCTTTTTACATTTTATTTTTAATGCTGAAATATTCGTGTGTGAATATAAGAGTTATTCCTGCAATAATTCACACCAATAACATAAACAATTGTATTATAAGGCTTGCGTATACAATCGATTGCCACCGATACCTGTGTTACACCATGAAATGTCACAATTTTACCAGGACACCGCTTCCAATATGGCCGCTTTCAATAATGTTCAGCGATTTAAAAAAATAAAGTGGAATATTTAGACTTCTGTTTGCATTTCAAGTATGATAATTTGGAACCTTATATAAAAAACGGTCCTCTTTCAGGTAATGTAGGCTGTTTCTTTAAAACTTTTCTAGTTTTCGCTCCCAACAACTTCTAATTGGGAAGCGTCCGTGCATAAAAATGCAGTTCGTGGTTGGACTTGGAAAAAAGACAGCGCCCGTCCAAAATTATCTCGGTGTCTCTTTGACAAGTCTAATTAGTTGGACTAGAAGTTAATATGCTTAGATCAATAGACATCTTAGTGACTTTTATTAAAAAGTGTACTTAGCCTTGTTTCGTCTACATTAAGACTACTTATGTCAATTCACAATTAAAATAATAGCGAATTCCAATTAATCTAATCCTTGACAAGACGGTTAGAATCCATCAGACCGTAAAATTAGTATGTTTTTTTTTAGTCTAAACTAGTCAATAATATTCCAAAAGTATTCCTTCACAAGCGCAAAAACAACCCTAATTTCATTTTTCTATAATTTTAATTGTCACACGCCTTCAAAGTTATTCACATTAATGTCAAAATGTTATACTACGGTTTTTGCTTTATTATTATTATTATTATTATTTATAGCAAAATGATAATAATAAAATCACCTTTACATGGGAAGGAATGTTATATATGCTCTTATTTTGAGACATAGCAAGCACTGTTGTTATTAACCAGAATTGACCTTGTTCATACAACGATGAAAACAGTCGGCGTATATCAATTTCCTGTTATTGGTGTAATGAATCTTTTGAAGATTAGATAGGGAACTGCAGATCACTTGTTCTTGATTAATTTAGCAGACAATATAAACGCTATGAAAGGATATAGAAAGTATTAGGCAATAAATTATTTGCAGCCTCTAGCGCATAAAGTTATTGTTATATCGTTATCATAAGAGGAGTATTCTAACTGTCTCCTTCAGTTACTGTCTCCGGATCTAATTTCATCATATCTTGTGGTAACATGTATATAAATCTAATTATATAAAAAAAGAAACAATATATAAAGCCATGTTAAAATTTTAACACACACACCACTTCAAAACTTACTAAGTGCTGCATTTATTGATTTTGTAATGTGCTTAAATAATTTTGTCACAAATAAAAACAAACAGGCATTAAGAAATGCGCCAAAAACAAATGATAGAAAACATTTCAGTTTATGTCTGTTCAAATACATGTTCCAAAAAGTATAACAGAAACTTTGATAACATAATCTTTGAAATAGCAACACGATTTTAAACTTTGAATAGTATGGTAATTTCGAAATAATAAGTTATAAATAACAAGTATTATCCTAAAGACATATTACCAGGTTTCAACGAAAAGTAAAATCTGGTAAATCTTAAAAAGCATTCGATAGATCAAAAGATCAAATTTATATATAACAAGTTCATCATCACTTTTTACAAGGTAGCAATGAACAATCTTAAATTGACAATCATTATTTTGTTATCTACAATGTTTTCCGAAAAGCATGTACAATGTATACACAAAAAAACTGTATAGTCTGTTTAGATGTTTTTTAATTTTTTATTTTTCTGCACGTTTGTAAAAGCGCTCGTGACGTTTATACACCAGTGATTTTTTTGATCGTCTTTAAAGGAAGTGTGTTGTATTATGAATTCGTTATAAAGCTTCTTGGCGGTTCGGGTTATATATGCAAAAAAACGTTTATATAAGGGCAACATTACCTGTCAAAAATATATAACAAATAGTGTGAGACCTCGTATTTTTTGACATTACGCTTCAATCGTCCGAAGATTCTCAAGATTTTATTATTGGATGATATTTAAGAACGCCACTGTCTGATTGGTTCCATCAAAATGCAAACATCTTAATATAAACAATATGACAATAGTGTGAAACTCATATTACAAAATAATACTTTTAGATTAAGTTTAAACGAAACTGGCGCTATAAGTTATATGTTTTTCTTTCCTTCTTATTAAACTGATCTAGTTGCATTATAAGTTTAACATCCACACATATAATCCAGTATTCCAGTACCGTTAGCATTCAATGACCTTAAATGTATACAGGTTTCATTGACCTACAAAAACAGGAGTTTTGAATTAAGTAGACTTTAATACAAATATGTTGGGAACTTTTTAAACTTTGAACCTACACACCTGTATAATCATAGGATTTTATGACATTTAAATGGGAATTAGCCTCTTTATCGATGTTTGGCGTCGTGCCGTTCTTTGAACCTACTTTATCGAAAAGAAAATGCAATGCAAATGATATGCAAATTACTCTGTTGACGTTCTCTTTTGTCTAGAAGTAAACGTAGAATGATTTTTTTCATTCGAAATGAAGGCAATCAAGTTTGATTCTAATGGACGTTGAAAAATGGTCTCAGTAATTGGAAAACATTTTCAATAAAATTTAGACAGATTAAAGATAACAAATTGCAGTTGAAACGGATTCGAGATTGTTTTTAAAGATTAGCAAAATGCTGATAATGCTGTTGAAGTTCCGATGTTTATGGCGGAATTTCCGTGTAGCATAGGAATAAGACAAACAAATTCAACAATTTTCAATACAAACAAACAAAAAACAATACACGGCAAGACAAATTTTCCGTGATACGTGATATCCAAGGCCACTTTTGTTAATTAACGGTGGCAACGAAGCCTTACAATAGATAGTATTTTATGTGAGCAACCTATCGTTATTGACCGATAATCTTGCCTTATTAATCGTTCACAATGTTTGACCCTATTACTTCTATATCAGAATAGATTTATATTTTACCTTGAAACATGGCAACCAACTATCACTAGAGGCTTTTCTGGGCACTGAACACTATATTACTATCAGGAAGTAAACACGGGCACACGTATCCAAATAATGTTACATGTCGGACACTTTCAAGTTAAAGGAAAATTGTTGCATATATGTTATCAATCAACGGATTAAAAAAGACAAAATGGTTCTACGTAGTATGCCATCTACCACGTTCTATACCAACATTGATGCATAAAAAGGTTACCACTTTTAAAGTTTTGATTAATAATAACAATATGAAAAACTACATGCATGTTGTGTAATGATTGCAATGATTTGGCGTATAAAATAAAGGTGCATATTTGTGCAAGGCATTAGATACTTACTGCATTGAAGAGATGAAGGTATTATATAATACATAGCTATGCATTTCGGTAAGTTTTAAGCAAAGCATGGATACCAACTATACTATTGATGCATAATTCAGTACAATTGAAATATGTAAAAGTGAAAATATATTGTGTGATGACATATGTTTTACATCAAATAAAAATACTGCAACTGTTAAATGTATCTTTTCTATAATAGGGCAACTTATAATATTTTTAATATAATAAAACAATAATCATTACAATAAATGTAATTTGTCACATAACTGAAAACCATAATTTATAGCAAATTAATGTAAACATTCAAAACTTACAAAAAATAATACATGTAACTAAATATACAATGTATTTTAAAAAGGAGAAATTCGTTCCCCCTTTTAAAGCACTATTTTTACAATTTTCTTCAGTAAAAGTAATGGTATTGTTTTGTGAAAAGTAAAAGACGAACTGCCAATTTGAAATTAACATCCATTTTTTTCTCTTTGTTTCTTTTGCAAATGTTTTCAGGAGAACCGTTCGACTTAAGAACGAAAGCCATGTACAGAATATAACATAAATGCAATAATTCAGAAATAAGCGATACATCATGCTTCCGAGGGAACCGTTCCGTCATCAAATTAAAAAATAAATTTCAAACCTTATCTCTATCGTTCCCCCCAAATCAAAAAAATATAAAACAATTTGATCAAATAAGATGCAATAATTTAGCAATACGAGCCACCCTACCGCTAAGAGGGAACAATAAAACAAATTTCAAAACTTGTCTTTTACCCATTTTCTAAAGTGGTACCGTTCCCCCTTAACATAGAATTATGAAGATTCGACTTTCTAATGTTAAAATCCACGTTTTAGACGGTATGCATCAACATGTGTATTTTAACGTCCTATATGAGACATGCTCGCACGCATGTTATGTTAGGCATTGTAACACAATACTATATAATTTGTTCAAACTTCAAAACTAATGTAGTTTTTGCACCTACTGATCTGAGTAAAATTGTGCGAACAGTATCTAATTAGTTGAAATGTGAACGGTAAATGAGGATCAAACCAGACTGATGTACATTAATTATAAACGGTCACAAGTGTGAATAATGCCGAACGATTCCAAACAATAATGGAAATGCACTTTTTGTGTAATTCCGGCGAAACCAAGTTTAATTTTTCTTGCATTTCATTGATACATATTTGGCACATATATTTTGTAACATTATTTCCACTTTGTTACTACTTTAACATTATATGTAATTATATATATTTGATAACAAATATTAATGTTAATAATATATTTATCCAGATATATTTGTAAGAAATGTTGAATTAGTGAAGCCGATATGCAGATATTCCAGTTTAACACTATTAGCCAATATCAAAATTAATTACAAATCCATAGGAATTTGGAACTATGCTTAAAGAACAGCTTTAACCCGAATACATTAATCCGGTTATTTATGCTTAAGATAATTTGCATGCGCTTATGTCCTACAAAAGACATCTGAGTTGTATTTCTTTAAATTCTGCTTAAACATAGAATAAGACATAATTCTTATCATTGGGTTGTATGTTTTATGTAAACACAATGAAAACTTACAATGGTATATACAGTGCACACACGTCTAATGATTAAATTGGTTTGGAAATATAAAATAATATAAGTAGTTTGTACATAAATTTCATATGCATGTAAAAGTTGCATACGCTTTTACCTTGAAGGAAATGTCAATTATTTAAGCCAAAATTGATATCTTTACATTCACATTGTACTTTATAATGATGTTTTTAACAAATCTGATTAAAAGATGTACATCAATTAATTGTGTTTTATGATTATTCTGTCAAAAAATCCTTTTGGAATACAAAGCAAACATTTACAACACTTTCATTTATATTAAGAAAATCATCAATACGTCTGTATATATACACCAATTTGCTCAAAGTATTTTATCTCGCAGCGGTAATCATGTGAGTCGTCTTTAGAAAAGGCAACCGCGCAACAATTACCCTCATTTATTGTGATAATGCTATAAATTGGGAGTTAATATATCAATGAATGATGACATTTATGTAGCGATAGATGTTCCAATGAGTTAACGTATTAACCTATTGCCATAGGGTATTGTTTGGCACATATTTTATATCAGTATATTGTCTGTAAGAAGAGCAATATTCTTTCATCGCAAAAATTTTTCTTCACTTAGTTAAATGTAAAAAGTTTATTTGAATTAAAATAAACTTTCTTTTTCATTACAAATATGTCAAAACTGTCAGGTAATGCGAAAACAGCCTTCCGGAACATATACAAACAATAGAAAGAAAGTTTAAGTTTAAGCAATGAACGTTCTACTATAACACATGAAGTAAACAGAAATATTTATACAAAACAGATGAGAAAAGCAAACCCAATGTTCAGAATGTCTTTTTAAAATATTTAATGGAAACGAAAACTGTAACGAAAACTTTTTGTTTCTGTCCTTTTTCGCATACAAATCTTCCCTATACAAAAGTTTATATGACAAAATGTTGTAATAACTAAACGATACCACCAAATATCGTTAAAATCTCCTGTATCATAAAGAACTATAATAGACTAGGGGACTTGCACAATTACTCAATAAAAAATTGAAAACTATATATTTATTTTGGTGTTAACTAAATCATGCATTTTAACGAAAACAATACTTTGCTACCACAAAATATTGGCAGTGTATGGTTACTTTGCATTCGAGTTGCTAAATGGAATTTCCTCATTTATTTTAAATGTCAGAGATTATTTTATTTCGTATATGAAGAAGGAACTCACGCAACGTTTCTTTCTGATGAAGAAAGATGCATTTTAATGATAGTGTACTAAAATCTTTCTTTTTTCTTTTTTAGATTTACCCTTTCTGTCAAATAAATGAAGAAAATGGAAACTTACTTACGGTCCATAATTAGCGTCTTTTCCCCTCAAGTTAAGGGTAGTTTATTGTTGCTCAAATCATTTAAATCAATTTCTTTCTAAGCATTGTGTGTTATGACCTATCTTGGTTATCTTGATAAAAGTTAATTACTTTATTGCAAAGTGGTCCGTACAATGTTTCTTTTTTTCTTTACAGTTTTTAACAGTTCAGTCTAAAATGATCTACTCAACATGCAGACGTCCAGTAAAAAGCAATATTTTATACGTTATTGCCGACATCAAACCGTGGTTCTTAACGTTCCCTAATGAAATCACTGCAAACTTTCCCAGACGGAAAAATATCGGCTTCCTTTTTGAAATTTATACTTGATTTAAAATTGTCGGATTTATTTAATCTTTTGTATGATTATAGAAGGTTGTCAAACTCTTAAGTCATGTGTCAGCATAGACATATCAATGAATCTGGAAAATCCTCGGAATAAATGAAAACAACAGTGTAATATAAAAATTGCAGATTCATGTTGATTGAACTTCTTAATGAGAGCTGATATAAAGGTGGAAAATATCTTACGCCCCCCTACCACTTATATAAGCTGCAAAATAATGTTTAATGATAAAAATAATTCTTGCAAAACAGCAACAATAAATTCAAAATACAAATAAATAATTTCAAGGCAGATCATAATCAATCTTATAACACAGAAATGACATAATGGTTTCTGTAAAGAATAACATTTGAAATTTAAACATGCAGAACTATAGAATCATCAGAAATAGACTTCTTTATCGTATATTTTTTCAGTTATTTAAAAGGGAAACTGTTGGCACTTTGATGAATTGAGACAGATCGGTATGACATCTATATTGACCTCTATTTGTCGACATCCGACATTTATATCACTTTCATTGAAAGGCATAATTGATTTAGGCACAATATACGCGCAAAAGGTTTCATGAAAAGGATGTGGAATTTCTTCGTAATTTAAAAAGGATGTTAAGGCAACAAGAAAAAACATATCGTATAATTAGTTCTTCTTAAGGAAGATGAATGAATTTTTTTTCCTTTATTAAAGTGACATTTTGTTAATGCAAGCGTAAATGTTCAATGTACTGGTAAAAATCAACATAACTTGACATTTGGCAAAACATCTTTTCAAATTTTTATTTTGCTATGAAAAAACGGCAGTAAACGATTAATAAATCCATTTGACCAATGGAAATTGTTATACATACCGATAACGTTCAATTCTTCAAAAGAGCTGGGCAGTAAAATTATAATTTAGGTCGTTTTTATTTGATATCAAAAACAATTTCCATTATCAATTATAGGTCAAACACATTTAAATAGTCATTTATTAAATATATTTCCAATTCATCTAAACCTGTCGGCGAACAATGAGCATTTTAAACTTTCAAAACATAAATGGCTTTCGTAGGACGAACAACAATTCATACACTATACGAGTGTTATGATATCTTTTATAAATTCATTCAACATTAAATAGAATAGCTTTTAAATTTGAATTCAAAATTATACATTGACTTTTTCAAATACTTCCATTACATATAAACGTTATTGTAGGTACGTATTTCTTCCTTTTTACATCCTTTTTATGTATATGTATACAAATTTACTTGTTATATACAATTTTATTAACCCCAACCTCTGTTATTGACGGTTTGAACGAATAAAAAGAAAGTTCCAACATAAAAACTGATTAAGCGGAGTGAATTAGCGGGTCCGGTCAATAAGTCAGTAAGTTAGTTAGTTAGTTAGTAATTAGTAAGTCTATCCTCGGACAACATATTTGACACAATTGATCTCGAACATTGAATGATTTTGTGGACGATTCTTTATGCAGCATTCTTGTATTTCAGGTACCTCAATGTGATTCCTGTCAAAGTTAACACAAAGGTTCTGCCAATAACTGACTGTATACCATAGCATTATACAATTTAATATTTTGATAGACTTATAACAGACAGACGTAAATGCACCACATTGACAGATGTGTCAGGAAAATGACAGCCTAGACTTAAAGTATTTTAATCTAGTTTTATCTTGCCGGTTAAGTCTGTGTTTCAAAAAGGCTTTCTCCTCGACATGGAATTTATATTATGTGATATTATTTTAATTTTAAATTAATCATAAAATAGTAAGGTAAAAGGTACCAAAATAGTAAAAGTAACTAGATGTACATTGTATTCAAATTGTACTGAATTAACAGACGCCTAAGTTTCATCATATATTAAAGTGTGCCTGTTCTGTCTGCGTTTAAAAAGGTTTGCATGGACTTGGCATGGCGGATGATTATTTCCAATAATTGTATGTTGTCATATTTTACTTAAGTGCGATTAAGATTTTAAGAATGATTTTTTTATGCTTGGGTCAAGAGACTTCTTAGTTACTTTAAACAGTGTGCTAAGCCTTGTTTCTTTTACATTAAGATAGAGAAAAACAGAATCCCTAAAAAAGTCCAACACAACAAAATTGAAAATGTTGCAGGCTTGGTTTGATTGAACATGTTCATGGACGGTACTGGAAAGTGCAAGTTACCGTCAACGCCCCCTAGCACCGGCTTAAGCAGAATTCAAGATTTAACACAAAAATGGTGAAATTTTGAATAAAAAGACATCTGCAGATGTCTTCATACGGCGGATATCATGGAACCTTCAATGTGACTGGGGAGTGTCTTTCCATGAAAAGCGGCGTCTGGTCCACAAGTTAAAGAATGCTTTTGACCTAAACGAGCAAGCAATGGGCGGAACTAAAAAAAATACTAAGTCTTATGTCAATACACAATTGCGAATTACAATAAATCTAATCCTTGCCAAGATGGTCAGAATCTATCCGATCGTAAAATTAGTATGGTTGTCTAGACTAAATCCTTAGTGAAGTCAAAAATGTTCCCAAAGTATTTATTCACAATCGCAAAAACAACCGTAATTGCATTTTTCCATAATCTTTATTGTTACACGCCTTCAAACTTATTCCTATAATTGTCATGACATTAACGTCTACCGTTTTTGCAGTATTATTATTATTATTTGCAATTATAATATCACCTTTACAAGAAAAGGAATGTTATATATGCTCTCATTTTCAGACATAACAAGCACTGGTGTTATTAACCCGAATTGGCCTTGTTCATTTATAATGGTTTACTTCGATGATAACAGTTGGCATATATCAGTTATTGGTGTAATGAGTCGTTTGAAGATTAGATAGAAAACTGCGGATCACTTGTTCTTGATTAATTTAGCAGACAATATAAACGCAGCTATGAAAAGATATAGAACGTATTACGCAATCAATTTTTTTCACAAGTTATCGAAATATCGTTATCATAGGAGGGGATATTCTTACAGTCTTTCATTTACGGTCTCCAGCTCTTTTTTCATCATTTCATCAAACCGATTTAGATATGGTTACATGCATATAAATATAAATATATATATAAGAAAATATATACATATATATATATAACAAGACGATTAAATTTCAATACACAAACAACTAATTAAGTGCTGCATTTATTAACTTTGTCATATATTTATATAATTATTTCACTATCTCTATGGACAAATAGAAACAAACCCCAAACCATAATGAAATGTACCCAAAACAAATAAATGAAATAATTTCAATCTATATTTTTCTTCAAATACATGTTCAAAGAATTATTGCAGAAACTTTGATAACATCATTGAAATATCAACGCGTTTTTAAACTTTGAATCTTATGATTATTTTGAATAAGCAATTAATAGATAATAAGTTTTATTTTTAAGACAAATAATTGGTTTAATCATAAAACAAACGAATATTACTATATCTGCCAATTAAATAAATGTCATAAATTATTTTGCTTTGAATATAACAATTTATTTAAATTTACAAAATCTGCGCGTCAATGGTTTTCATTGCACAGAATTCTAATAATGGTATGTTTGTTATTTTATTTCTATAGTGATATCGCGAAAAAAAATTAATAAAGGTATTTTAAGATATGTGAATAAAAAACTCTAGTTATGATATTTACAATAAAAGGAGCATACAACATTTATTTAAGGTACCAATTAAAAGTAAAATATGTTGCTAGATCATAAAAAGATTAAAAAGAATTCTTATATTATACGTTCATCTTCATGTTTTACACGTCGCAATGAAAAATCATAAAATTACAATTATTATTTGGTTAATTTTGCATCAATATTGTTTGCTTGCAACAATATTGTTTGCTTTGTTTTACATATTACATCAATACACATAAAATCTATCGTCGGTTTGGATGTTACTTAGATTTGTATAATGCTGCACGTTTGTAACGTCGCTTTTCATTGGATAATTGCTCCAATTTTTGAAGAAATCTCCTTTTTTGCCTTAAAATTACTATCATTAAGATTATAAAGCTTCTTGATGGGTTATATGGTCTTGCAGCTCCGGTTATATATGTAAACAGCCGTTTATATAGGGCCATATTACCTATCAAAAATCTTTATAATAACTAAAAGTGTAAGACCTCTTTATTTCTTGACATTACGCGTCAATCGTCTGAGGATTCTCAAGCTTTTATTATTGGATGACATTTGACTATGACATTTGTCTGATTGCTTCCATCAAAATGCCAGCATCTATGAAAAATATGACAATAGTATGAAAGTCATATAACAAAATAAGACTTTTCATCTGATTTTAGGCGAAACAGACCTTACGAGTTATATATCTTACGTCATAGGATTTTATGACATTAAAATAGGCAGAAAGCTATTTATGGCTGTTTGGCACCGTGCCGTCCTTTGAACCTTATTCGCAAAAATAAATGTTTGAATTACAGTTTCGAAATGAAAATGAAAATGCAACGCATATGATATGCAAATTAATTTGTTGACGATCTCGTTTATCTAGAAGTGAACGTAGAATGATGTTTCTTTCGAGGCCGTCAAGTTTGATTCTAATGGATGTTGAAAGCTGATTTCAGTAATTGGAAAACATTTTTTGTAAAATTAAGACAGATTTAAGATAACAATTTGCAGTAAACACGGACTCGAGATCGTTTATAAAGATTAGCAATATGCTGATTATGTTGTTGAAGTCCGATGTTAATTGCTGAATTTCCGTGTTGAATAGAAATAAGACGATTTAAATCATGACAACATGACAACAGTTTATTCTGAAAAAAAATCTCAACCGCCCCAAAAAAAACACCACCAACAAAAAAGGCATAACAAAATTACCCTTTAGCTACACTCATTTCAAATACATGTTTAATCTTCAAGGGCATTTTGTTAATAACAGTGACAAATAAGCCTTACAATATGGGTAATAACATATAGTGAGTTGACATATGTTTTCATAAAAAATACGGAAATGCTAAATATATCTTTTCTGTGACAAGCTAACTTAAAAGAAAATGATGTAATACAAAAGTATCATTACAATAAATGTGAATTGCGTTATTGCATAACTGAAAACAGATTATTTATAACAAGCCAATGCAAAACAAAAGTTGCAAAAAACAGGATGCATGTGAAGGGATGTTTGTTATAATTCATTAATACAAATGGTGACATCACGTTTCTAACGGTATGTATAAACATGTGTATTTTAACGTGCAATGTGAGGTATAGTAAAACGCATGTTGTGTTAGGCATTTTAACACAATACTTTATAATCTGTTCAAACTTCAAAAGCAATGTAGTTTTGTGAACCTACTGATCCGAGATAAAATCTGAGAACATTATCTTATTAGTTGATATATGCAAGGCAAAGACAGAAAAGGTCGGGATGCATTTGGTTACCAAATATCATTAGGTTGTGATGTTACAAAAATGTTTACCATTGACCATTAATGTCGAAAATTTAACTAAGTTTTTAAACAGGAAATGGAGTAGCAACAGACCTGAATTCAAAACATACTTTATGGGACCACTAGTTGATGCTGAATGCCAATTTTTAAGAGGTGATAAGTAGTAGAAAACTGTTAAAAAAATTCCTATCATTGACCATTAATGTCGAAACTTTAACTAAGTCAGTAAACAGGAAGTGGATGAGTAACAGACCTAAAATCGACTCCCATAGTATGGAACCATGTTTCAATGCTGTATGGTAAATATAAAGATGCTGTGATAAGTAGTTGCTGAGAAAACTGTTACGAAAATTTGTGACCGCCCGCCCGCCGCCCATTATTAACCATACTATAACCCGGTTTTAAAAATGTGAAACCCGGCCATAAATCATTATACTCGTACTTCTGCATATCTACGTATGACTCCATGTACTCAAAACATTTTATAACAAAACATCGCAGCAGTAATCCTATGAATTATATTTCAAAATGGCAACCACCCTACAATTACTTATTGATTGTGATAATGCTATAAAAGAGGAGTTTATATATCATTTATGTAGCGATAGATGTTCCATTCACTTAACGTATTAATCTTTTACCATAGGGTATAGATTATGTATCCGTATATTGTTTGTCTGAAGAGCAATATGCGTTCTATCATATAGAGCATGACAAACATTTTTTTTACACTTAGTGAAAGGCAAAGAGAAGTTTATTGTTAAATCAGAATACCAAATGTTATTTCCAGCAAATATGTAAAATGTGTGGTTACGCGAAGATAGCCTTTCGGAACATTTGTAAAGCATTAACCTTTTAAGAAATTCACATTCTACTATAACACATGTAGTAAATAGAAATATTTATACGAATAATGATGAGAAAAACCAATGTTCAGAATGTCTTAAAAACAGAAAAAGAAGGTTATGTTTATGTCCTTTTTCCTTTTACCCAGTACAGAATATATGTTTGCAAAATTTCTAATAAAAATAAAATACCACCAAATATCGTAAACGTCTCATGTATCTTAAAGAATTGTTATAGACCTGTGGAAATGCACAATTAATAGATATTGAATTGAAAACCATACATTGATTTTGATGATAACTTCATCACGCATTTAAACGGAATAAATACCTTGCTACCAAAAATATAGGCAATGCAGAAAACAAAATGGAAAATGTATTATAGTTACTTTGCTTTTGAGTTGCTAAATGGAATTTCCTCATTTATTTTACATGTCAGAGATAATCTTATTTCGTATCTGAAGAAAGATTCTTTCTAATGAAGAAATATATATTTTATTGATCATGACAGTTATGTTCTTAATCTTTAGAATAGTGTTTAATTTCATTTTTCTATAGAACATTAATATTTTCTGTCAAATAAATAAAGAAAATTGAAACTTAGTTATGGCCTTCAATGTGTGTCCTTGGCCTCTCAAGTAAAGCATTATCTAAAAAATGTTCAAATAATTTTTTTTCTAAGCCTTATGTGTTTTGAACTATCAAAATATATTGACAAGAGTTAATTACTTTATTGCAAATTGCTTGTTGTCTTTTTTTTCATTTTAGTTTATATTAGTCAACTCACTACAATGATCATCAACTATTCAACATGCAGACGTCCTGTTACTAGCAATATTTCATACGTTATTGTTACCGTTATTGTTAACGTGCCCAAACGAAATCACTGCAAACTTTAACAGACGGAAAAATATCGGCTTCCTCTTTTAAAATGTATACTTGATTTAAAATTGCAGACTTGTTAAATCTTATGTGTGTTTTTAGAAGGATGTCAAACTCCATTTCATGTGTCAGCAACGACATGTCAATAAATCTGGAAAATCCTCGAAAGAATTGAAACCAATAATCTTATATGAAAATTTCAGATTCAGGAATGACAGATAATGTCAAGGTGCACCATATCTTACGCCCCCTACCACTTACATAAGCATGACGCAGTCAAGCTGTGTACGTTCCTTTCTTTGGCAACATTTACGTGTCGAAATAATTACCAACAATGTGTACAAAACACCTCACTAAGTTCATTTTAACTGTGGGCTATTTATTTGGTAATACATTTTGCCATTGTTCAAAGCAAACTGGTTAATAAACACGTAATTAATATGTTGTTAAAGGACTTGTTACAAAATAAGCATGATGTAAAAGGGGGACTGATGGCCTTTTATTAATGGAGAAAGATCGGTATGACATTTATATTGACCTGTATTTGAATGCTTACATCCGACATTTATGAGACTTTTTCTGAAACGCATAATAGACGAAGGCACAATTTCCTTGAGAAAGGTTTTATGATAAAGATATGAGCTCTCTTCGTAATTTAAAAAGGATGTTAAGAAGAAAATATTTAAAGTGAGATAGCAAGAAGCAGGATATTGTGAAATTGTTTCTTCTATAAGAGGATGAATGAATAATTTTTCTTCGTTTAAAGAACATTATGCCAATGCAAGCTTATATATTAAATGTACTGGTAAAAATCAGAATAACTTGATATTTGGCAAAATATGTGTTCAGATTTACAGTTTTCTTTTTTTAAATCTATTTGACCAATGGAAATACGTACCGTTACCGTTCAATTGTAAAAAAGAGTTTGGCAGTCATTTTATAATTTAGCTCGTTTTTATTTTGTATCAAAAACATTTTCATTATAATAATTGGTCAATCATATTTGAAAAGTCAAACTATATTAACAATGCATCTCTACCTATCGGCAAAGAATGAGCATATTATCGCTACTACTGGCTGTCTTGGGTCCGAGTATAATAATTCATACACCATATTAGTGTAATGATATCTTTTCATAAATTGATTCAACCTAAAATAGAATAGCTGTAAAGCCTTTATTCAAAATTATAAATTTACTTTTTTCAATACTTCAATCACTTAGTATAATGATTTTAAAGTTTATAAGTACGTATTTACAAAATTAAAGTGGTCAGGTGTGGCACAGCCGCGCTGCCAATTTAATTTTGTTTATACTTACTTATAAATTATAACAAGCTTAGTGTTTTAAATTATTTATATGAACACTCGATAACAGTTTGCCGATTAACTGCAGTAAATGTGTGGCGATTCATTTGAAATACTGCAATCCTATTGGACAACAAATAATTTCAAACACTAACAAGAGTAATTGTAGGATTGTATTTCAAATATCTCCTTTTTATGTATATGTGTACTATTTTATTTGTTACATGAAATGTTTGTGATACAAAATATAATTAATGTAGTATCGTTTAACATCAACCTCAGTCATTGACGGTTTGAATGAATACACAAAACCTGATTAAGCGAAGTGAATGAACGATTGAGAAGGCGGTCGATTAGATTGTTAGTCAGTTAGTAGTAATCTGATGGTCAAAGGTCGCTTTCCTACAAGGAGGTTAAACATATCCTTGAAAAGTGATCTCGGACACTGAGCGATTTTGTGAGACGATTCTTTATCGAAAGTTTTACAGCAGCATTCTTACAATTAAGGTACCAAGATTTACAAAAAAAATCTGCTAATCACCCGATTTTTCAAATGTTACGGAGTTCTTATGATAACTTTTGTTACTGCCAGTGTGTTTCTTGTGCTTAATTACGGCACGTTTAAGCGTATTTTATTAGTAAGTAAATGTGTAAATCATTATGAAGCATAGTTCGCTTATCATTTGCACAAAAATTTGGTTATATAACGTTGGTTTTGATCGTGTTTTAGTTCCTAATTAAATTTGTGCGAAATCACATTGACATTATAAAACCCAACGAATGCACTAAATGTTTAACTGTGTATACTGTTCGTCAACAAAAGTTTTATGTCATAAGTTTCCGCAAATGCAACATTGAGGCCATGTGGCAAAATTAAAACACGGTCATTCAATATATCTGCAGAAGACATGAAACTGCCCTGGTGTACAGTTTACATAGGATAAACAGGTGCTAAGCTATCTTCAGGAACGACCGCCTCCGTGATCGAGGGGTTTGAGTGCAGTTACCTCTCTGGCGTGGGTTCGATCCCCGGGAGATGCTTTGGTAGTTTAGCACAGAGGAAGGTAGTCTAGTACTGGTGTAACTCTCCAGGAACGATGGTTAGGAAACTACCCGCCCATATGACTGAAATACTGTTGGGAAAAGGCGTAAAATGAAACAAACAAACAAACAAAACTCAGGTTTTCAGGAAAACCTGAATCAGCGGTAACCTGTATTCAGCAGTAACATGGCTTAAACCGCCAAGGAAAAATTGTTTTAAACTTTTTTTCTCAGTTACATGTTTTGAGCAACCGCCTTTCTAAAGCAGACAATAAGTAGTTGGGCTTCCCTCAAGAAGCGGCTAAGTAAATTGTATCATTATATACCATGTATCGTATATAACTGGGATATCCTTCACACCCATGCACCCGAAATGTTTGATCTTTTCATGCATAAAAATCAACCGATTACTACCGATCTCTTCGACAGATTGCACGTGCCCTACGGGTTCGAGCGAAAGAAGTTCAACAATATATTTTTGTAATCAATTACAGCAAAAGTTGTTGCAAAATTTCCACTAGCACTCCAACTTTGATAAGAAAAATGTATGCAGTAATTTTCCGAAATATGGAGATTGCTGTACGTTACGTGATGCTACATTGGATTTATCAGAGAAAGGAACAAGGTCGATAAACGGCTTGAACCTTACGGTGACTCAAATATCTTATTGAAGACTTACTTTCTATCTTCATATCAATGTCATAGAACTTTATACGTTTCTATGACAAAAACTGATACCTTTTAGAAATTGAAATACCCGTTGAAACATAAAGACGACATCCACCTCATTAAATTTAGATAAAGGTAGTGCATACTACCTCCTATTTTGCTGAAAACCATTACATGCATACCGATAGCATAGTTAATTAAAGTTCTCTATAAATGCCAGGAATAATGTATACATGACGAAATCATGATTCAAAGCGTATTTTTATCCTGTAAGTAAATGCTCTACATCAAGTATGTTAACAGTCATTCCAATAAAATATTTTTTAAAAAAAACACACACACAAAAAGACCAAAACAAACACAAAAAAAACCACAAGAAACGGAGGTAAGAAAAATATCTCTTGAACTGAAAAACACGATCAAAACTAACGTTAAATAACCAAATTTTTGTGCAGATGATAAGCGTACTATGCTTCATAATGATTTACACACTTATTGTCTAATAAAATACGCTTAAACGTGCCGTGATTAAGCACAAAAACACACTGGCAGTAACAAAAGTTATCATATGAACTCCAGGACATATTTTGAGTTATCGCAAGAACTCCGTAACATTTGAAAAATCGGGTATAAATTTATTAGCCCGGGCTTTATGTTTGCAACTCTCCAAAATAATTAGGTGATTATGTATAGCAACGAAGAAGATCACACATGAAAAAGTCAATATGTACGAAATAGCAAGTAATTTGGAAATTTTTCTCAAAACTTCCAGATTTTTTTAAACGGCCACGAAAGATAGACTAAAAGATTTTTTCTGAAACATAATACAATATGTAGGGCAAGCTTAATTATCAAAGTTTAATTTAGCACCTCAAACTCCCCATTTAAAGTTAAAAATAACCATTTTTTACGCGAGTTCTCCAAGTATATTGAAAAGTTTTCCACAGAAATCCGTAACGTTTTCCAGGAACTCCGTGACAGTTATCATAAGAACTCCAAACAAGTTATCATAAGAACTCCATCCTTCGTGTAACACTTCCTCCCCCGTGAATAACTGACAGCATGGCGTTATTCAATTTAACAAGACAAAACTAGACAAAACGTTATAATCTAGTTTTAACTTCAGGCAATGTTAAAAAATAAACTGCTTGGCATGGATTTTATATTATTTGAAATAATTCTTATTTTAAATAAATCATAAAATACATACAAATTGTAAATTGTACTTAAAATAATAATGAATTAAAAGCGCTTACTTTTCATTATATATTACAAAATGCCTGTTCTGGGCTTGTTCAGCGGCATGGAAATTATATCACTTGATATTTTTTATTTTAATTAATCATATAATGGATACTAGATTGGTTTAAATTGTAATGAATTGAAAGACGTTTATTTTTCATTGATATTTATGGTGGCATATTTCTGCCACCAGATAACCCTATAACTAACTAGTTAATTAAAATGCTAACTAGTAACGTAACTAGTTAACCTCTTAATTAACTAGTTAGTTATCAGGTTAACTAGTTACGTAACTAGTTAACCTCTTAATTAACAAGTTAGTTATCAGGTTAACTAGTTACGTAACTAGTTAACCTCTTATTTAACTAGTTAGGTATCAGGTTATCTGGTGGCAGAAATATGCCACCATAGATATTTAAAGAGTTATTGACGGATTATTTTTTTCAATAATATTTGCAGGTACACCAATAGGCTAATAGAAAGACAAAACAATCGTCTTGAAATGCTGTTAAATGTAAATGACAATCTTGCATTCAGTTTTACATATGATGGAAAAGAATAGATTTTCAATATGCAAGATGTTTATCATTTTCATTCTTACAGGATGGTTTTTGTCTCCCGTAATCTTCATTATTATATTGTGCAGACGAAGACTTTCTGGTACAAGCAATGTTGCATGTAACTGTTTCACACATTAATTTGAGAAGTTCCCTTGTGAGTTGATGAAAACTGTAAACAGACGTTAATGGGTATGAAATTTCAAAGAATAAACTTAAAGTGGTCTTTATTTCTCGCTTTTTTATCACACATTAAAAAAAACCCAAAAACATTCAGTCATTTCTTATCAAACTATAATATTATGTTATTTGTAAGTTTCTAAAAGATAAAATATTATGGTGATATAAAAGCTTTAGCACGTTTCTGCTTGCACAATGCTAATATCAAACCTGCAAAGTGTAAGCTAGCGAAACAGTGTACTTGATATATTATTTAACATTTAAAATTATAAATGGAAATAATATGTTGCATGATGTAATTAAGATAAATCATTTTACATGTTCTGGTGATATTTCATAAAATACAAATAAAAATAATAATAGTCTAAAAGAACGCCAAGAAAAGAAATGTTGCAGGCTAGGGATTATTTGAGTATGTTTAGGTAAAGCATGCTACGGTCAAAGACGTTAATGACGTTAATAAGATATTAGTATTTTGTGAATTTTTTTTGTTCATAAAATGATAATCAGAGATGTTTGTCTTTAACACTATTTGTGTAACTGAATAATAACACATGTTTAGACTGTTAGGCCTAGAAATGTTTTTGATAAAAACATGTTTTTGTCTAGCAAATAATACGCCATATAAAAGAAAGGTCTCACATATAGGTATTTCCATTTATATTTTTTTGTTATTTTGTGGGTATAACTAATTTCCCGAACAATCGGAATTAACACGATGCTTAGAATTGAGTATGTAAGTTTGTTGTTTTGCAAAGTATCAAAAATAAAAACAAAACAAAAATGTTTTTTTTAAAGATAATCGGCCGAAGTAAAACTGGTTAACATGCAGAATTATGTTATTTCTAAGTTTTCAAAACAAAAGGAAATATTTGTAATGCTTGCATAACAATGTCATAAAAAATATTTCTTGTAGCTAAGAAAAACTCCAATTTTGTAAACATTTGGATTAAATTATAGCATATTAATACTGATAAATGTTAAAAGTAGGGTCCCTTTAACTTGTTTTACGTTAGACATTATAAATTCTGTAATCATAAAAGATAAAAAACTATCCTCATTCTTGTACATTTTTTAGAACTATCATTTGCATTTTATTTTATAGAGGCAAAAACTATCCCTAACATTTAGTTTCAGTACTATTCTTAAAATGTATTTTAGAATAGTAAGAACTATCCTTTACATTTTAGTTAAGTATGGTTGGAACTTTCCTTTACATTTTATTTTTAAATGACTAATGACATTCACCGATTTCAGTTTGTCCTTTTAAAATGAATAAATGAAAATTATTGTCTTATTTTGCACTTCCCGGTAATTTTTATTTGAAGTCAAACTGATAACAGACGGACTTCGTCAGAAAAAAGTCTGTGAAAACTGTGGGGGTTGCGTTCACATAACGCAACCTTTCCTTGATGATCTTGTTCATCGTATTAAATGACCACACTTCACATTTGTGTTTAATGTATGCACATATTAAAATACCGGAACAAAAACGCACTCGAAACGTTATTATGTCGAGTAAGTTCAGATAGAACGCTCGGTTATATTTAAAATAGCATATGCCTACATTTCATAACCCAGTTTAATAAAATTTGATTTTGACTCTTTTAAACATATTTCATACCGTGCAGCCATGTGATCCTACTGTCCTTGACGATTTCATTTTTGCTGAAATAGCAATTTCGTGGATAAAAAATTGACTTGCTTTGAGAAAATTGCATTCCTTATTCCAGGAATAGTACAAGGCTTCCATGTGTAATCGAGTGTCTCTTGTGTGTAATTACACCGCCTGTTCAAATAGGATAATTCATGTAAATGAAATACTTGTTAAATTTCAGAAAACCATTTATCATTTGAAAAAGACAGGGA
This sequence comes from Ruditapes philippinarum, assembly GCF_026571515.1. Classification (NCBI taxonomy): domain Eukaryota; kingdom Metazoa; phylum Mollusca; class Bivalvia; order Venerida; family Veneridae; genus Ruditapes; species Ruditapes philippinarum. The sequence goes on along the minus strand of NW_026857634.1, from coordinate 321,833 downwards.
TTGATGTTTGCAACTGCATAGAAAATGACGAAAAGCAGAAATGCTAGTCTCAGTCAAAAAATATGTTTATTATAAGCATTGCGTTATGTTTTATCAAAACGTGCTGTACTTGGGTTGTTTTCAGATGAAGTGATGTAACTTCTTATCAAATTTATAACAGTCTGCAACATCTACGTAGCATTTACAATGTAGGTATCCTGTAACAAGCAATATTTCATATATTCACTGTTTCTTATTTATAGTAAATCAAACATTTGTCCATACTTTCGGCTTCTTATTTGTTAATACATTTTTCCATTATGCATTTACAGTTTCCAGAAAAAGTTCAAACATACTTGTGAATTAATAGGTAATCAATATTTGTTTCAGTATCTTGATAGGGCAACTATTACAAGATCAGCATGATGTAAATGGGTACTTGTGACACTTTAATGAATGGAGACAGATAGGTATGACATTTTCATTGACCTCAATCAGTTGACACATCCGTTCTTTATCGGACTTTTGCTAAAAAAAATAATTTACGTAGGTGCATTGTACGTGTGAATGGCTGTAGGTTTCCTAAACACTGAGATTGATTTATAATATATTAATATTGAACGGATGCTTATTCTGGTTTCGTATAGTTGTTGTACGAACAGTTTACCTAATATTTCTTCATAAGCAAGTTATATTGTTTCTGAGTACAATCATCTCTTGCACAAAATAACTGTTTACAATGGTCAAATGATAACAAGTTACAAATTGATTCAAGATTGAGTTAAGTTTAAGTTTAAAAGTCAAAATTGTTCCTTTACTTACAAGAATAGTTAGTTGGAAGGTGTTTCAAATATTCTTATATTTTTTTGTTTCAGTACGAACTTTATCCTCATTGTTATATACGATACTTATTTTGTTACGAAAGAAGACAAACTAATATACTTTCAAGGTGCCAGACCTAAACCATCAACCGGATCACTTTTGTCTTTTTTCACATTTTCGTTTATCATATTGCGCAGACAAATACTCTTTTGTACCGGCACTATTGCAAATAACTGCTTCACACATTTATTAAATATTATCCCTTGTGAGATGATGAAAACTGTTAACAGACGTTAAGTATCACCTGTCTGTCTCGTGAGGCATTATAATGTCAGGTTCTGATGCATGTGGAGTTATAACAGACTGACTGATTTCAAAATAATATAAGATATTCTTAAACGAAAAACAACGATAAAATGTCATAACTAATCAATTTACTAAAGACAAAAGACCGTAGCCTACAATAATACATACAAATGGATAACAGAATATGAAAGAATGATGCAAAGTACGTTTTTCACCCGCAGGGGGGTAAAGTCGTTTCTTATAGTAAGTATGATTGATATATAACGGAAAGAGATGGAGCCTGGAACAATCATGCAACACTTTTCTTTTCGAACAATAAAAATTATTGTTATGTACAATTCCTGAAAGCTACATTTATTCCGGCACCAGGAATAGGATATTGAAACAACAATATCTGTTGGAACGGATCATTGAACATACTCTATCTGTTAAAATGGAAACTGATGTAAATCAAGTTAAGAATGAAAGGTCGCATGTTAAAAATGAATTCATTAAATTGGTACCTGTAACACATATATGTATTTTATAACGTTATTTTACTTACACTTTTCTAAGAAGGTTTATGGTAAAAATAAAAAATAAATGAATGATAAAAAAACTAAACACTGCCGAAATGACAAACTTGATAATATAATAACATTCGAGAATGGGCTTGCATAAGCTTGTTCGTAAACAGTTGCGGTAATTGAAAGCTACAATCAACGCCTTAAACGACATTATTTAGAAACAAGCATTTGTAAATGATCTTAGATCATATATTGATAATAAGAAAAGTGTTTACTTAATACTCTGTCCTCGTATCTGAATGGATAAAAGCACCTATTAAGACACTTGTGATCCAGACAGATATTTTACAAAAACTCTTTGCCTTGTGTCGAGCATATGAAACTCCGTTCTGAACAAAATGCTTTCTCAGTTATGTGTTTTTGTCTCACTAATTTCGATTGTCTATACAAAGGATTTGAAGACTACAAGCTTGCTCATATACATAATCTGTTATGTTGCAATTTAGTAAGTTGAGCAAAATACCAAAATTAAGTAACGTTTTGTCGCTTTAATATGTTTTACAATATGTAGAATTTCCGTTGATAGATATGTTTGATTTAAGATAAAACTGACAGACTTTGGCGAATACGAATGAGGTGACGAAAATATAGCAAAGTTGAATACTTAAAAAGAAACATTTACGAGTATTTACACAATCGGATTTTATGACCAAAAACAACATGATGATAGTAATCTGTGCAAGGTCAAAAAAATTATGAAACAACAAAAAAGTGAGTGTGTTGGGAGGGGGGAGTGAGTGAATGAGTTAATTGATTTTTTTATTAGTTAGCTAGTAACTTCGTTTGTTAGTGCGAAAAAATCCCTTAACGCTGCATTGTAAGTGCGAAAAATTTCGTTAAGGCTGCTTATTATTATCTGTGTAAGCAAGTAAAGCAAGTGCTTTTAAACTGTCAACACTTACCAGATAAATCACATATGATTTACCTGTCTATCTATAAAATCTTGTCTTCTTTATATCAGAATGTGTGTACTGCTGTACCTTTATTACGTACAGTGGAATGTTTTGTACGCATTCCTTAGTTCTTCGGTCGGCTTTATATCTTTATGTAATGGAAATGTCCAACGGATATATAGTGATAGAAATCTTAAGTACTAAAACTTGTACAGATAATTACCTGTATACTAACACAATAATATGATGATTAACAAATGAGTAATTGACAACAAAAATACAGGTTAATATGTGAGCAAAATATTGGTAAAATATATTGTAGTTTTCGCCATTGTAAAGGTATCGAGATATACCTTTTTTGAGTTTAACTTAATTTGATTGTAACATAACGCATTCACAAAAAAACTACCAAGCTGGGCAAATTATTCAGGTGATACATGTAATTAGGTGTTTAAGAAATAACAGAAATATACCACCATAGAAAGGCTGAATTTGTGTACGATTATAGAAGTACACTTTTCATACCTTGTTATGTCAACTCTCGGATATAGGACAGAAATATATCTTTTTTAATTGTTCAATTGGAATCAATGTTTTAGTACATATTACGTGGAAATATCATCTAAAAAGTCCATAGTTGTGTTATATCTTACATAGATGCGCATGTATATGTCCTTACAAATTTGAACTTGACTTGTGTTTGTAAGTTGAACTTAATTGATATGGTATGTAGAATATGAAACTTGTGCATTTCAACATTTAATGATAATTAAGGATAAATAAATAAAGCACTTTGAAGGTTCCGATGTAATGTGCCTGTCTAATTATTATCATAAGCAGACCGTGTAATTAGTAAACATATGTAAAGATATGCCAAGAACATATGAACATACGCCAGACAAAAAGTGCATAAAAACGTCACTTTGATTGCTGTCTTATGTCTTTTGCAAGCTTCATAAATCGTTCGACAGATCATAAATCGTTCATAAGCCTTGATAAACAAGATCACACAGAAATAGTAGCATGTGCCATTTGTTATTGCATAAGTACATCTGGAAGTGTTGTTACACATTCTTCATTGTTTAAAAGTACATTATGCCGGAGAGATTTTTTTTTTTAAATAATGTAGAAATGTCGAACATGTGCTTAACAATGCTTAAATATGATATGACAAATTGGATCTAATTAATGAGAGGGAATAAAATTCAAATATTCTAAGTACGAAGCTTCAATCGTAACGTTTTGTTTCATTTTGTTTATAAGTTATTTATTTTTTGTAAGATAATAAATTGGAGACACTATTTCTTTCTGGTTTGTTTTCAGTTTATTTAATTTTTTTTATATTTTATTTTAAAACAAAGTATTATTTTGAACTAAATACAAAATAATAATCACTTAAAATATACCAATTGGTAAAGCGCAAAAGGAGCAAAAAATACTTTACCTTTATGGTGCAATGAGTAACTTCTTTTGGAACTGTAAGATCAAAAAAATAAATTTGAAGCTTTTGAGAAGACAATATTTAAGGGGATTAATAGGCCTTTTAAATAGTAACACTTGATAACACTTGGCAACCTCACACAAATAACAATTGCTCAACCGTTGACACTATGAAAGAAATCAAGTTCTTCTACATAAATTAAAAGTAATCAAGCTCATAATGTAAAATAAAATCCCCAAAGAATATATTTTATAGAATGTCATCCTATACTTAAAAATGATACAACAGGATGATTTAAGACGTTACGATGACATAAAAATTGCATGTCATATGATACAGACATTAACTACTGATAGAAATTTACGATTTTACTAGCAAAGGGCACGGCAAATAACTTTTTTCTTCTTGAAAAATTAAGATAATGCATTATTTATGAGATCATTGAAATAAAAAAGTCAAATCGTTTTCTTTCCCATCCTTTTTCCGTTGATATTTTCAAACACACTTTTACAGCTAATACGGTGGAATAAGTCGGTGCTAGGATGCGTGTGAGATGCTGCATGTTTCATTATCGTCTATGCATAAACACAATAAAACCGCACTTAAACTTCCAATCTTATCTTCATTTGTTCCAATTCGCTATGCTTATAATTGTTATTGTGCAAGAAGTTTAAATTATTGCCAAAAGATTACGCAAATGCCTGAGAAGTTTAACTCTTCGTGTCAATGCCGATCAAAAGTGTCAAGTATCATTTATAAGCGTTTGCATATTTGAAAACAGTCTAGGACATCTTTCTTTTGTATTAACGTTTATTATATAATCGAGATATAGCTGCAATCTCATTGGTCCAAATAGTAGTCCACATAACTTTTTTATAAAATCATATTCACTAGGTGAAGTATCATATTCACTGGCTGAATCGGGTTTTCCCAGTTTAAACTAGATTGAGACTCATATTCAATGAACATACATCGTAGACTGTTACTTGTGCGTGTTAATTAAATAAATTTTCAGCTGTCACACCATAAATAAAGTCGAACGAGTAAGGGCAAATGAAGCCTCAAATTATCCAATTATTATTGAAGCACGAACCATGTAATATTTTTTTATATTTTGTATGACTATGGCTATTATGTCACTTGCTCTATTGTCTTAAAGTTAGGTAATGTCATTTAAATATTTTGTTGCAATCAAATACATGCTGAAGAAAAGGCTTCATTAAATGGAGTATAATCAACTTTGTCTGAATAAAGTTGTACGATTTTGTGTCAAATATTTGTTTAAATTTGAAAAAAAAAAGTTTGATATACTCGATTGTACGTAAGCACACTGGTCAAATGCTGCTTTCTCTTGCTCAACATTATTCTGAATATTGATAGAAAGTATCTTTGTACCACATGACCCAAAAGTTTGTAATGAGAGCTAGAAAAAATTTGTATGACTTAGCAATCAAAATGTTAATAATTATAGAGATTGTCCACTTAAGACAAATATAATTGTACACACTGATTATAATGACCACGAACAGCCTATAATTTGATCTGGAACCATCACATGACAGTCTTTGACTTAGCTGTTAAGTCAATTTAATCACCTAAGCAAATGCTTGATCATATTATATGCGATAATGAACTACCGATATAAAATGTTAAGTTATAGTACCATTGCTTTAGTTCTGAGCGCAAAAAATGTTAACACCTTAAATTGTGAACTTTTCCCAAAGTAATTGTATCTGTCAATTATAAAATGATATAAAATATTACGTTACCCTTTTGTTAGATATACTTCTTTTATACGAACAGACAGATGTGTCCAGACAATGATGTGTTAACTTATACAATTTATCTTATAAGGCATCTTTTTGGTTGATTAATAATTGTGGGTGTTCACGTTTAGAAAGTATTTACAAAATCCTTATAGTAATATGTAGGAAAACTACAAATATGTAGAATTAATTATGTGTTTTAAATCTTATAATGAACTAAATGTTTTGATTGTGCATATTTGTGTTTGAAGTCGTTTTATTTTCAGAAATTGCTGAAAATAAGGAATAATTTATTATCAAATGTTCTTTGTGCAGCCTGAGAGTCCTGATTCAAATATTTTAATTTGGTTAGGATCGACAAGATTGCTATCCTTTCTATAACAGCTTTAACATTTTATTGTTATAAATGCAGTCATGTGTTACAGGAAGAAAACAAAATTTTAAACGTGATTTATTCTACAAAAAATTAAACCACATCCAAATGTATTTGCTTTTGGGAATTAAAGCAATTTTGTAGAAGGAAAACATAAACATTTCGCTATTTGATTTATCGATGTAAATTAATGCTTTATAATATTATTTCGCTTAAATGTTAAACTGTTAAAGCAATACATCAATTTGATATTGCATTTAATAAAACAAATATCTTTATTGTTATATGGTATGTTTAAATTCATTTCAAATAAGATGCAAGTAAAAGGTTTTCAAAAAAATGTTGTTGAAAAAGCATTGAAGACGCTGTCCGGTATTTTATTTCTTTAACAGTATAATGTACATATTAAAATTTCAACAGCCATTAAACCGCCTCCGTGGTCGAGGGGTTAGAGTCGATGACTTCTAATCCAGTTACCTCTCTGGCGTGGGTTCGATCCCCGGGAGATGCTTTGGTAGTTTAGCACGGAGGAAGGAAGTCTAGCACTTGTTAACTCTTAGGAAACTTCCCGCCTGTATGACTGAAATACTGTTAGGAAAAGGCTTTAAATGACACAAACAAACAAACAAAATTATGTAATGTGTTGGATATGCTACAATACAACCCGCATTCTCTTATCATCTTAACTTTTTTATCTATTTAATCAAATAATGTAATATTATATGCAAAAACCATCCGTATAGAAACTAAATGCACTTTTTACATTTTTGTCCGTACATTTAGACTAAAAAAGATGATATTAAACTTAGTGGGTTGAAACCGTCTCCGTGGTCGAGGGGTTAGAGTCGATGACTTCGAATCCAGTTACCTCTCTGGCGATGGTTCAATCCCCGGGAGATGCTTTGGTAGTTTAGCACGGATGAAGGTAGTCTAGTACGGGTGTACCTCACCAGGAAAGATGGTTAGGAAACTACCTTCCTATATGACTGAAATACTTTTGGGAAAACGCGTAAAATGAAACAAACAAAATCAATGATATTATGTAATGTGTTGGATATGCTACAATACAACCCGCATTGTCTTATCTTCTTAGCTTTTTTATCTATTTAATCAAATAATGGAATATAAAATGCTCAAACCATACGTATAGAAACTAAATGCACTTTTAACATTTGTGTCCGTACATTTAGACTAAAAAAAGATGAAATTAAACTTAGTGGGTTGAAAAGAGACGAAAATAATAATTTAATAAAGAAGACCTTTTATTTCTCCAGAACAAAAACCTCTATATTGCTTTCATCCTTTTAAAGACCTCATTTAATTAATCACTTGCGGAAATATTTGGAAAATGCTCGGGAAATGCACCAGTTAACATGTTCAGTTTAATAAGGATGATATTTGAAAATAAAACTAATCAAACAAAAAATTTAAGAAAATGTGATGCTGCACAGCGTCTGCATGTAAAACAGTGATGTCGTAGCTATCACACTAAATATTGTTACAGCCTTCCAAATTTGTCATGAAATATTAATTCTTAGTTTGCAAATTCAGACTTTGCATTTGCCGAGTAATAATTGAATAGTCATTACATGCTAGGCAGTGTACGTGCAACATAAAACATAATAACATTGTGTTATTGAATTGATTTTATGTATTTATATGACATGAATTCATAAATGGTTTTATACAAAGCATTACAACTGACAAATAAAATAATATCCTCGACAAGATTTTTTACTAATGATACTCCTATATAATCAGTTCAATGAAAACAAACGCTTTTTTATAAATGATACTCAAAAATAGATGATTTTATTATAAGTTGTCTACAGTTGATTCAAGATTTTCATATCCAAAGGATGTGATTCTGAAATAAAACATTATTTTAAATATTTCTAATGCTTTATATAAATCATACACGAAGACAGTAAAATTGTATTATAAAAATCTGTAAACAAAGTGATCCCTCGAAAGTATTATCGTTAAGCCGCATTTTCCTAAACATGTTGTGGTAAATATGTTCCAATACTTTGTTGATATTTTTGTTTGTTATATTTTGTTGATATTACGCTGGAGTTTGAGTTTTACAGCCAGCAAAATTTTAGTTCAGAGGAAAATTACATTTAAGTGGGTTACATTGATACCGGCATGGGATAAAAGCGTTTATTTTCGGCATGTCAATGTCAAATACACAATTATATTTCTTATAAATGACACCGAACAATTCTTGAAAATGTAATTTTAGTGTGTTCTGTAACATGGCATGTTATTTCTTTTTGCATTTGCAAACTGCCAATGAATTTTATGAATAAAAAACGACAATATTTGCATTTAAAAAGGCACGAATTTAAATATTAGAATTAAATCTTTGTAAATACATTTAACCTTATAAGAAGTAATTGACTGTTGAGTTGTTAAACATGCTGAATTTTGTAATTTTGAATATGACATCTCAATTTATGAAATCAAATGCTGTTTCACATCACAGTAAAGTTAGAGCAAAGAATGAAGTATAAATCGGTTTATTTTTATTTATTTATTTTTCTTTTAACGAATATTTTGCAAAATCGCAACATACAAATGAAACATTCGTATACTATGGAACGCCATAGCTGCCTTATATAAACACTTCTAAAGTGGTCATGTCCTTTTGACAGATATTGCTGTGGTTCTGATAAATGGTTATGTGGTTTTAATAAATGGTGATGTCGTTGTGATAGATGGTCCTGTAGTTTAAATAAATGGTCCTGTGGTTTTTAAAAATGGTTATGTTGTTTTGAAAGATGGTGCTGTAGTTAAAATAAATGGTGATGTTGATTTAATAAATGGTGCTGTGGTTTTGATAAATGGTTATGTCATTTTGACAGATGGTGCTGTGGATTAAATAAAGTGTGCTGTGGTTTTCATAAATGGTTGTCGTTTTGAAAGATGGTGCTGTAGTTTAAATAAATGGTGCTGTGGATTTAATAAATTGTGTTGTGGTTTTGATAAATGGTCATGTCGTTTTGACAGATGGTGCTGTGGATTTAATAAATGGTGTTGTGGTTTTGATAAATGGTTATGTCGTTTTGAAAGATGGTGCTGTAGTTAAAATAGATAGTGATGTGGATTTAATAAGTGGTGCTGTGGTTTTTATACATGGTTATGTCGTTTTGACAGATGGTGCTGTAGTTTCAATAAATGGTGTTGTGGATTTAATAAGTGGTGTTGTGGTTTTGATAAATGGTTATGTCGTTTTGATAGATGGTGCTGTAGTTTAAATAAATGGTGTTGTGGATTTAATAAGTGGTGCTGTGGTTTTGATAAATGGTTATGTCGTTTTGACAGATGATGCTGTAGTTTGAATAAATGGTGTTGTGGATTTAATAAGTGGTGTTGTGGTTTTGATAAATGGTTATGTCGTTTTTACAGATGGTGCTGTAGTTAAAATTAATGGTGTTGTGGATTTAATAAGTGGTGCTGTGGTTTTTATAAATGGTTATGTCGTTTTGACAGATGGTGCTGTAGTTTGAATAAATGGTGTTGTGGATTTAATAAGTGGTGCTGTGGTTTTGATAAATGGTTATGTCGTTTTGACAGATGGTGCTGTAGTTAAAGTAAATGGTGCTGTGGTTTTGATAAATGGTGATGTAATTATGTATATGGCGCTGTGGTTTTGATACATGGTGCTGCAGTAATGATAAATGGTGATGTCGTTTTGATATATGGTAGAGTCACTTTGGTACCTGGTGTGGTCAATTTATATACGTTGTTGTTGTTTTGATAACTGGTGCTGTAATTTTCATAGATGGTGCTTTTGTTTTGATAAATGGTGCTGTGGTAATGATAAATGGTGATGTCGTTTTGATATATGTTGGTGTCACTTTGGTACCTGGTGGTGTCATTTTATATATGGTGCTGTTATTTTTATAAATGGTGCTGTAATTTTGCTATATGGTGATGTTGTTTTTATAAATGGTTATACTATTTTGATGTATGGTGATGTTCTTTTTATAAATGGTGATACTATTTTGATATATGGTGATGTTCTATTTATAAATGACGATACTATTTTAATGTATGGTGATGTTATTTTTATAATGGTTATACTATTCTGATGTACGATGATGTTCTATTTATAAATGGTTATACTATTTTGCTATGTGGTGATGTTCTTTTTGTACACGGTGATACTTTTTTGATGTATGGTTCTGTTATTTTTTATTACGATGATGATGATCTATTTATAGATGACCTTTTTGTTTACTGGAACATTTTGATCGGTTATTTTAAATTATGGAGACCTGTGTTTTTCGCCAACTTTTATACACTCTAATCTGAGTTTCATCATATCTTGACTGTTATTTATTCTAAAGTATTTCATTTCCTGCATAGATAACTTGCAGACAAAATCAGGCATGATCTTTTCATATTCAAAAAATGTCCACAAGTTAAAGGTTTTTTCAAAATTGCTTCCATTGTTTTCATCAGTTAAACATTTCAATTTTAATTTTAATTTATCAATCTCAGAGAAAAACATTTAACTCTTTCCTTCATGAGCATATTGTGAAAAATGACCGTTTTCATTGAAAAGCCTCCTGTTACAAGTTCAACTGCTATGGAACTATGAAAAATGCTTTGATACTGATGAAAATTGGCACAAGTGTTGACTGGACAATAGCCTGTGTCTTAAATTTCCTGTAACATTGGCAACAGGGGAACGTCTCAAAATTGCCAAAAATCACTATTTTGCATTGTTTTTTCTTTCCATCAAAACAAACTGAGTTCAAAGTGCTGCAACTTCTCAATGGATTGAGATGGAGCAAAAGGCTTTTCAGCGTTGGTTACACGTTACCTTACGATCGACCTGAGGCTATTTAGCCTGTCACATGTCCAAAGTTTTCTTGGCAATGATGGCGACTGTTGCCTACTTCAGCCGCCCCCCACCCCCCCAAAAAAAAAACAGAAGAGGGCACATCCCCTTGATGTACCATTTTGATGGGGGCGCCGCCGAAAAAATGGTCACTTTTTTAACAACATTTCTCAAACGAAAAACAGTGTCTAGGGCCTAAATAGGGCATTTTTTCACTGTTTAATGCCTCAAAAAGGTGAGGGGGTCTACAAGCCGTCAAAACACGTCTATATGAGGTAAAGGGTTAAAGGAGGTTTCGCCATATTTTTCTCAGAAATAAGTAAATGACCATCTCCACAGTTCAGAAAGACATCACCATGTACAAAAAACACAGCACCATGTATAAAATGACAACACCATATACCAAAACAGTATAACCATATACCAAACGGCATAACAACATTTCAAAACGACATTACCATTTATCAAATCCATAGCACGGTCTATTGAAACGACATAACCATTTATCAAAATTACAGCACCATCTAACAAAACGACATAACCATTTATCAAAATAACAGCACCATCTATAACAACCACAGCACCATCTAACAAAACGACAAAACCATTTATCAAAATTACAGCACCATCTATAACAACCATAGCATCAACTAAAAGATCGACCTAACTATTTATCAAATCGACAGCACTATCTAACAAAACGACATAACCATTTATCAAAATAACAGCACCTTCTATAAAAACCACAGCACCATCTTACAAAACGAGATAATCATTTATCAAATTCACAGCACCGTCTTTTAACATGACTGCACCATATATCTAAATTACATCACCATCTATCTGAACGACATCACCATATATGAAAATAACATCACCATCTATCAAAACCATAGCACCATCTATAGAAACGACATCATCATTTATCCAAAGGACATTACGACTTGATAAGAGTAAATATAAGGCAGCTATGGCGTTCCATAGTATACAGTGTTCTTAGAGTAACAAGGCAACCCTGTTACATAGAAACAAAGGTAATAAACAAAGGTAATAAAGAGCAGATTGCAGATAAGACTGAACAAAGGCAGACTATTGCAAAAATGCAAATAAATTAAAACAAATCCGACTAAGAGACAGATATGACTTTTCTAAATGGACCCCTACTGACTGAACATTTGAAACCGTATACTAAAATTTCAAGTAGGCCGGTGTTAAGGATGTGCATTAAGTCCGGTCTTCTAGCAAACAGGTCATGATTCTTTTACTTTTGGTGACATTCAACAAATTTGGCTTCTTATTTGTTAATACATTTTTTTTCATTGTACAGTTACTGTTCTAGAAGAAGTTCAAGTACATTTGTGAAATAATAGGTGATCAATATTTGTTGAAGAATATTTAAAGGGAAATTATTACAAAATCAGCATGATGTTGATGGGTACTTTTGACACTTTAAGGAATGAAGACAGATCGGTATGAAATTTCCATTGACCTCAATCTGTTGATATCCATTATTTATCGGACTTTCGCTATAAATATTAATATACGTAGGTGCAATGTACGTAGGCACTATGTACATGAAAAGGTTGTATAAAAAGTACAGACGTTTCCTAAATACTGAAATCGATTTATAAATGCATGTTTATCAATATTAAAAGGATGTTTATGCTTATGTTATCTAGTTGTTTCGTCTTAGGTGAGGCGATTTGTTTACCTAATATTTGTTCATAAGCTGGTTATAATGTTTCTGAGCACAACATCTCTTGCACAATATAACTGTTTACTTCGGTCAAATGATAACAAAGAAATAGAGAAAGTAAGTACGAATTGATTCATCATTTAGTTAAGTTCAAGTGTTACTGCGTTCATGTATATCAAAAGTATACATTCGTTTAAAAGTTGTTCTATTACTTACAAGAGTAGTGTACGTAGTAGAAAAGTGTTTCATATATTCGTTTTCTTGTTTCAGTACAAACTTTACACTCTTTGTTATTTAGAAAACGTATTTTGATACGAAAGAAGACAAATCTAATTTACTTTGAAGGTGTCAGACCTAAATCATCAACTAGATCACTTTTGTCTTTTTTCACATTTTCGTTTATTACCGTATATTGCGCAGACAAATACTCTTTGTACCGGCAATCTTGCATGTAACTGCTTCAAACACTAATTTGAAATGTTCCTTTTTAAGATAATGAAAACTGTTAACAGACATCAAGTATCACCTGCCTGCCTCGTGAAGCATTATAATGTCATGTTTTGATGCATGCTGGAGAGACAACAGACGGAATGATTTCCAAACAATATCAGATATTCTTAAAAGAAAAACAACAATAAAAGTTTATTTGTAATCTAATCGTCTTAGACTAAAGAACAAAGACTGAAAACAATAAGAATACATACAAATGGATAAGAGAATATGATAGAAATAACTAAAAGGGTGCTAATCAAATCATGAAACAGAAATTGTTTCGAATAGAAGGTGCGATTATTGGATACGTGAAGAAATATTTCTTATCGAACTATTAAAAAGTATTGTTACATGAAAGTTCCTGAAATATGCATTTATGCTGGCACCATGTTAATATCGAAACCACAATATATGTGGTAACGGATCATTGTACATACTCCAACTGTTGAAATTTAAAATGATTTAAGATTCAGTTAAAATGTAAGGTCACATGTTAAAAGATTACTTATTAAGTTGATACATGTACAAATATATATCTTTTATAACGTTAATATGTTTAAACTTTCCTGAAAAAGTTTATGATAAAAATGAAATAGATTAATAAAAAAACAGAGTCCCTTAAAACACGGCAGAAATGACAAAACAAATAAACGTATTCGAAGTAAATGAAAGCTACCGCCAACGCCGTAATCGACATTATTTAGAAACGAGCATTGTGTAAATGATCTTCGATTATATAGTGATAATAAGAAAAGTGTTAGCTTAATACCCTATCCGCAAATTTGAGTGGTTAAAGCATCTAATATGACACTTGTGATCTAGACAGATATTTTACAAAAACTTTACTTTGTGTCTAGAAAATGAAACGCCATTCTAACGAAATAGCTTTCTCAGCTTTGTGATATTTGTCTTACATATTTTCGATTATTTATACAATGGTTTTGAAGACTACAAGCTTGCTCATATGCATAATCCGTTTATCATTACTTATGTTGCAATTAAGACAATTGAGCAAAATCCCCAAAAAAGTAAAGTTTTATCGCTTAAATATTTTTACAATATTTTGAATTTCTGTTGATAGATATTTTTGCTTTAAGATAAAATTGACAGATTTTGGCAAATACGAATTAGGTGACAATACATTTAATGTAAGCTAGATACTAAGAAATATTAACCAGTCTTATCACAATATGATCTAAACGATGCTATCCATTGAGTGTCCATGCTTGCTTTGAAAAAAATTAAACTAAGCATTAGTAGCACTTTATGACCAAACACAGCATGAGTTTTGTAATCCATGCAAGGTAAAAAGAACAAAAACAAAACAAAAAAAAACTAGAAAAACTAACCCAATAAACGAATTATGACAAGTAAAAAATGAGTGTGTGGGGGAAGTGAGTGAGTGGATCTGTTGATTAGTTGGTTAGTAACTTCGTTTTTGTAGTGCTCGATATTTCCTTAACGCTGCTAATTATTATATGTGCAAGCAAGTAAAGCATATACTTTAAAACTGTCAAAACTAACCAGATAAATCACATATTATCAATCTCTGTATCTATAAAATTCCTGCTGTCTTTTTAATATCAGATAAGTACGGAATTCCATAAACGACAGCCTACTGCTCACTACCTACTGCTAACTGGACAGCCTGCTGCTCACTGCCTCCTGCTAACTGCTTATTGACAGTCTAAGTCTATGTATGGATCAAATAGACGTATTCCGAATGTACACACATGTGCGCCCGCCATTTTGTTGAAGGTAAACTTTGCGGAAAACAATGGTAAGTAAATTAAAAAGGATTATTTTATAGCCTAATAATTTGTAATTTCGAATTCATTGCAATGACTTGTGTATGTCCCACCATTGCACACTGCTTTGATTATGTTATGAAATGGTTCCACGTGCCTCTTGCACAGGTGTTTATATAGGACTCATTTTAGGGTAAATCAACTTAATAATAAATTATTCACAAAGAATCTGTGTTCAACAATCAACATTGACGGGCCTGAGCCCACTATTCCTCGGTTGAGAGGCGGAGATCTGGACCATTATGTCAACACTCCCTTATTTTATTTAAAATTTCAATGTTTATATAACTTTCATTTGACAACATTTCTAGAAGAATATCTGTAATATACTGGTGAAATCACTGGTGAAATTTAGGCTAAATATTCTCTTATTATCAAACATGTGTGAGTTCATTTACGAGATCATTTTGGTTCAGTTTTCATTGGCTCTTAGTTATAGCTTATAAATGTGTAATTCCTTAATATTAGATGTTATGTTATGCTTATGTAATGTTATGTTATACGTGTTGGGCTTTCTTTAGGGATTCTGTTTTTCTCTATTTTATGCATTTATGTTAAGTTGATTGCTACTCTTGATAGTTTATGTTGCAAATATATGTGCTTTGAAGGTAATTATAGAACCAATTTTATTCCAGTACAGAGGATGATAAATCTGACAGAAACAGTTCAATGGAGGAACAGCCTATAGTTCATTGACTTCACAGTCAAGTAACAGAACCAATACACCTGTATGAAAATATTGAAATAACAGTGGAAGAGGAAAAGGACTACATAAATGTATTTGTGCTTATAGACGAGTTTAACTGGCTTCCTTCTGAAAGCATAAACAAAGACAAATTTGGCTGCATTCAAATTTTTTAAAAGACTTTCAATATTTCAATGACATAAAGAGTGCAAACATGCATGAAGTGATAAATTACAGCTGGGATCAGCATAATTTTCTTTTATGAAAAGCCATTGTGTTATTGAAAAACTCTGAAAAATAATAGATTCTTAACTATTTACATTTACTTAAAAATTTCTAATAGACAAAATGATCATGTTAATGTTACAACATATTTTTTGACGTGTTTGTTTTAAAATCCATCTTTAAAATTTATATAATGTTTATAATTATCTTGTTAACAAACACACTTAAAAGTGAACTTTAAGGTTGGTTATTTTTTCTACTTCTTTTTGCAATTACCGCAAGTAAAACCAATGAGCAAATCTGCCTTCGTATTTGCCAGAATCACCCAATGAAAGTCATTACTATTTCTATCAGGGTTCTAGAAGTTTGACAACTAAAGCTACAGTCTCACTTACATCCCGGCAGATCCCCGGTAGACGTCCGGGGTGATCCGGGAACGACCGGGGTATGACCGGGAACAACCGGGGTACATCCGTAACTCTGCCGGCAACGTCCTGGATGATCCGGGAACATCCGGCATTCGACCCCGGATGGAATAAAATATTTGATAAATATCACCGGGTGGTCCGGGATGATCCGGGAAGTTATAGCTTTGCCGGCTTCATCCTTAGCTCTGCCGGGAACGACCGGGGTTATACCGGGAAAGCACCGTAGCTCTGCCGGCACAAACCGGGGATGATCCGGGGTATGATATAGCCGGTAGAGCTACGGTAGAGCTACGGTAGAGCCCCGGTATATGCCGGCAGAGCCCCGGTAACTACAGGCAGAGCCCCGGAGGATAAAGGTAGAGCTACGGTTGATCCCGGTAGAGCCCAGGCAAATCCCGGATCATTTCAAAAGAATAACGACAATTTGCGATGATTGCATTAAAAGCTTTCCCATTTCCCTTCTATCCAGTATGGCATAAGGATTTTTTTCAGAAAATCATCATGAATTACTATTCTGGAACAATAGATAATATATTAAATAAAAATTATGTATCAATGTTATCATTTTCGGACGTTTTCAATCCACCGGGGTTCTACCGGGGCTCTGCCTGGATTGTCCTAGCTTTGCCGGGACTCTGCCTGGATCGACCGGGGCTCTGCCTGGGTCAACCGGGGCACTTCCGGCGTCATCCGGGAACGACCGGGGAAGCAATGGCATGAATCGTAGCTTCACCTGGGCTCTGCCTGGATGATCCGGAGCGCATCCTGGGTGGTTAGTAGGGAACTACCGTAGTGCTGCCGGGGAAAGTGTAACCGCAACAATAATTTCATCCCGGATCGTCCCGGATCATCCCGGTAACTTACCGGGATGGTCCTGGGCTCTGCCGGGAGTAAGTGAGACCGAGGCTTAAGGTAAACAGTTCTAAGACATCGTGATAGTGTAGAGCTTTTCTTACAACATGTATATCAATTAATATTGCAGAGTATATTTACATTAATATGATTAATCTCATAACAATTATATAATTCATAACATAACTTTGAATTATAATCCTGCTTTTATATTAATTACTTCCCTGAAACTTTACAAATTTGTTATATAGATTTTGAATTTTTACAGGCGTGTAATAATTTTTATTTTTAAATAACGGTGTATACAAGAAAATATGAGCTTACTGGTCTCATTATTGGGACCAAACACTTTTTTTATGTGGTGTTATAATCAATAAGTGTATTTTGTTTTTCATTTAAATTGTAAATAAAAAATTTCTTTAAAAATAAAATATCATAATTTTCTTGTAATTTTGTTTATGTTTAGCTCCCCGGAAAACAAAATTATGACAAAATTAAATGAAAATGGTTATATATATATGTGAACCATGAAGCAAAATTTGTTTGTTGAATGTTGTGACATGACCAAGTTGGAAAAAAATAATATTCAACATTGTCCACATTTAAATAGTGTCTTAGTCTATCAATTTTAAATGCACAGGATCGCGAAAAGTATGTATTAGGAAGATGAAAATTACGTTATATTATTAGTTCCATAAGAAATACACATGGAGCTCCAATATCTGGCAAGTTAACTGAATATTTCTCTTCAAAACAGCTTAACAAGTTAACATAAAGACAATGAAATAAAAAGACAGCCGTCCAGCAATATTGATTGATCTGTTTTCTTTCCTGTGGTTTTAATGCCTTTATCATAAGTCATAAAAATCAGAATGGAACACAGGCAAAACTGCAAAAACTTAAGAATTACATGCGGAAGGCCTCAAATTTAGGATACCGCAGTTCATCATATCGTTAAACAATTACTTATTAAATAATAATGCCCACGTAACTCAAAGATCTTTCAATGATTTTATTATGCATCGACTTTCCAATTATAACACAATAATTGACATGTTAGTCATCTTGCTTCTGTCGAATATTTTTTTAACATCTATTAAAGAAACATTTTCTTGGGGCTTTGTAGAAGTACGGTCTACAATCACCAGAACAAGTATTAACTTATTAGATACAACTAAACGTTTCCATGCATGATTTGGTATACTCTCCCAGTACGTTTAACGGTTATCAGAATGAACTACTGGTAATCCGAGACGTGACTGGTATATATAATTTTGTCTAAAAATCGTTTTGAGCACCATTATCTAGATAATTTTCGAACAAAATATGATAGCATTATTTTCAAAATGCGAACATAAAAATGACCGTTGTAATTTAAATGTAAAAACAACGACGCTCTTTAAATTACAAGGCCTCCGTTTTAAAATATCTTTAAGCACTATAGTTATAGGATAGGGTCAATATCATCTAATGAACAAATATAATAATATAATGTATATGTTATATGGTAGATGTATCTAAATGACTGTCTTTTACAAGCTTGAACAGGGATACACATGTATAAATAATTCAACTGGCAGTTTTATTTGGTAGCTCAAAATTACCGAACAAGATTCAGTGACAGAAAAAAACTTGTAATATTTGGTTTGATAACATTTTATAAAGTTAACAGGTCTATGATTGGGAAAAGTTCCAGATGCCCGCAAAGATATATACTTATATTTCTGCTTAGTATAACGAGAATTATACATGTACATGTATAAATGTAACGAGTCCCAAGGTTTCAGTCAAAGTCTTCATAAATGATACAGAGTACTGTAATTCCTTGACCAATACTGTTTAGTAACATATAAACACATTGGAAGAAGTACGTAAAAAGCCAACATTTACTTTCAGGCTGTTTTGGGTATTTGACAGGTGTAACAGTTGGCATACATCAATGAACATCAAGTAAGCATTAAACAGTCGCTGTAAGCATTAAGCAGTTGAAAGTAAGCAGTTGACAGTATGCAGTTGACAGTAAGCAGTTGACAGAAGGCAGTTGACAGTAAACAGTAGGCTGTCGTTTATGGAATTCCGTAGATAAGAATGTGTGATACTCGCTAAACATTACCTTTATAACGTACTGCGGATTGTTTTGTACGTACGTAATGGATTTTTCCAACGGATATCTAGTGATAGAAATTGTAGCTAGTTATACTTGTACACATATTTATCTGTATTTGTAATTACTAACACAATAATATGATGATTAACAAATGAGTAATTGACAACAAAAAATACAGGTTAATATGTGAGCAAAATATTGGTAAAATATTTGTAGTTTTCGGCATTTTAAAAGTTTTCGAGAGATATCTTTTTGTGTTTAACTTAATTTAATTGTAATATAACGTGTTCACAAAAATTTACCAAGCTGGACAAATTATTCATGTGATACATGTAATTAGATGTTTAACAAATGGCAGAAGTATACCACCATAGAAAGGCTAAATGTGTGTACGATTATATAAGTACATTTCCTTACCTTGTAATGTCAACTCTCGTATATAGGACAGAAATATATCTTTTTTAAATGTTCAATAGGAATCAATATTTTCAGTACATATTGAGAAAAGTGTCATCTAAAAAGTCCATATTTGAGTGATATCTTACATTGATGTACATGTATACATGTATGTCCTGACTAAAGAGAACTTGACTTGGGTTTTGAAGTTAAACTTTATCGATATGGAACGTAGAATATGAAACTTGTGCATTGTATTATTTAATGATAATTAAGAATAAATTAATATATCACTTTGAAGGTTCCGACAGTAAAGTGCATATTCAATTCATGTCATAAAGCAGACAGAGTACTTAGAAAACAAAGTAAAAAATATGCCAAGAACATATGAACATACACCAGAACAAAAACTGTATAAATACGTCACATTGGCTGCTTCCTTATGTTATTTGCAAGCTTCATATATCGTTTGACAGATCATATATCGTTAATGAGCCTTGATAAACAAGATCAGTACAGCAAATGTAGAATGTGCAATTTCTTATTGTTTAAGTACATCTGAAATTGTTGTTACACATTCTTCATCGTTTAAAGGTACTTTATGCCTCAGATATCTTTTTTAAAACATTATGTACAAATGTCGATCCTGTGCTTAATAATGCTTTAATAATATGCTAAGCACATATCATATGTTTAATAATTGGCAAAAATAGCGCTGGACATGCAACAATGTATGTATTAAAATTAATTTCTTTTATGTCTTCATAACCTGCAAAAGGTATTAGTTTTACATAGAATTATGATATGACGAATTGGACCCTACCTAATGAGAGCGAATAAAATTCAAATATTTTAAGTTATTGGTACGAAGATTTAATCGTAACGTTTGTTTCATTTATAAGTTATTTATTTGTTGTAAGACAAAGAATTGGTGCCAATATTTTTTTCTGGTTTGTTTTCAGTTTAGTTTATTTTTATATATTTTATCTTATAACAAAGTAGAATTTTAACTTCAATACAAAATACTAATCACTATAAATATACCACTTGGCAAAGCATAAATGAAGCAAAAAAATGGGTATCCTTTACGGCAAATGAGAAACCTTGACGTAAAGGGGCCTTTGAATAGTAATACGAGTAATATTTTTTAATATTACTATTTTTTAATAATACTGAGACGCACACGCCTCAGTATTTTAAACCTTCGGGTCAATACAGAGTATCATTTCCAAGCGTTTACATATTTGAAAACAGTCTAGGACATCATTCATAGTTTATGACTATTCTAATCGTCAAAATGTTTTATCAAAACCAATGTATAACTATTTTTTGATAAGATGTATTATTAAGACAGAAAAAAACATACATATCACGGTATACCAAAGCAGCAAAGTAAGTAACGTATACAATACTTAAAAGCATTCACAAACATAAAAGGCAACTTGCGTTCATTTCCACTATATGCTCGTACAGGCTTGATTACAACTTTGTTTTTATTAACAGAAAAGAAAATATAGAAGATTCTTCTTTAGAATCAGCGTTTATTATATGATTTAAATATAGCACCAATCTCACTGGTCCAAACAGTAGTCAACAGAATTTTTTATTAAATCATATTCATATTTACTGGGTGTAGTATCATATTCACTGGCTGAATTAGATTTTCCCAGTCTAAAATAGATTGAGACTCATATTAAATGACCAAACATCGTAGACTGTTAATTGCGCGTGTTAATCAAAAAAATAATTATTGCGTTTTGTTCTTAACAATAAATTGCTAGATTAAAATATCAATACTTTACTTTTATACTCAAAAGCTACACCGCAATGATGAGCATAAACTTCAATTACTTTTGTAAGCGCAGCGTTCATGTAGTCGTTGCACGCCTTAAACGTGCTTCTGCGTTCCTGTGCTTTAACCTAGGAATCATCTCTCACAATTATATTACACAACAAATTAAAGAATGTGACTGTAATCGCCCTGTTTCAGTCTAAATGTGTAACGAGATACTAATATATTAAATATATTACTGTCATAAAGTCAAATTCTACGTGAAACAATTGATTAAATCTTCTTAATAGAGCTAATATAGTAGCAAAAACATCATTTATCAGTCCCATTCTACTCTTAAAACGGGACTTGATTAAACAACCTACAAAGATAACAGGCAGATATTCCGGAGAATCTTAACTGCTTGCAGATATAACCGTAAAGTGTTTTAATGTCCCGTATTTAACTATGACCGAATAAAATACATCTTAGTTAATTTAAAACGCTAATTTATCAATCTTGTGAAAAGCCGAGTAAATGGTCCTATCTCTTTTACATGGTATTAGATTAATTTAGAGTTTATAAACCTAAAGGCATAAATTTACGACATTTTTCTGAATAAAATAACTGTTCTTTTCTTAAGTCGCTTTTTATAGTGTGTCCTTATCGTAAAATGCGTGAAATTTATTGAAATGTAATGTTGTTCATTACAATTATGATTGTGGTATGCAGTTTCGGGCAAAACCACGAACTGATTTAAATGTAATAAAAATGTATATCATAATCCCTCACCGTATTATAGCTGATTCACAATACTATAGCCTATTTACGATTAAAAATAGATTATAATTATATATCAAATAGCTTTTGCTACCTGCCATTTGTGCTTTGGTTTTTATCAATTAACTTTCATCTTAACTGGCATGGACCATTAATGTATATGTGACCTTTACAGGACCACTGAATGTGTTAAAACAGCGTTTATTTTCATATACCACCACTGCATTGAAGAAGAGTAGAAAATTGTATTTATCAATCGTGTGTTATTTTGTTAATTCCAATACATTAACTGTATAATACGATGATGTATTTTACATATTTTAAAAGATATCTTATTTTAATATCATCCTTTTTAGATTATTGTTTACGATATGGATGTGATGATAATTGCATTGCTTGATAAAGGTTAACGTTTTAACTGCGATACTAGATTGAACTCCATTGAAACAGGGTGAACGACACGTGTGTTGTATATCAGTATGATTCATTACCAAATATTGACCTTTTGTACTACTGCTTCTTGAAACTATTATAAAATATATATTTTTGCAAAATTATAAATACCTGATGCTATCATTTAGCAAAATGATTTAAATATTCATTCATCATTTGATTCACATATGAGAGGCAAGAAGATTTCTAGGTAAAATGAAGACCACATAGAAAAAAGTTGTATGACTTAGCAATCAAAATGTTAATAATTATAGGGATTGCCCTCTTAATGCAAATATAATTGTACATGCTGATCATAATGACCGCGAACATCCTGTAATTTGATCTTATTTCATTTGGGAAACACTATGATAGTCTCAAAAATAAGCTGTTAAGTCAATCTAATCACCTTAGCAAATGTCTTAGAATATTATGTACGATAATGAACTAACAACATAAACTTTTAGCTTAAAATAATATTGCTTTAGTTCTGAGCGCAGAAAAATGTTACCATTTTAAAAAGTGAATTTTCTTTCAAAATCATTGTATCTTTCAATCATAAAATGATACATATTACGTCACATATTTGTTTTACATTTTGCTAGATAAAGACTTGTTCTAATACAAGCTGACAGATTTGTGAATCAGCATTTCTATTATTGTTATGATTGAAAACTATTTACTCATTACAAATCTTAACATTCCTTTTCAAGACAATGTACTTTCTGTTATATATTCTAAGTATCATATTGCACTTTTGTATTATCATGATCACGTGATGTGATAAAATGTTTATTTATCTATTTACAAGTCTTAAATAGAACGTATATTCCTTTGTGTTCTCATATGTTAACCAATGTAATTTGTCTTATTAAAATGTTTTTGGTTGTTAAATAATTTAGTTTGTCCTTGTTCACAAATCATTTCCAAAATGCATATGGTATTATTAAAGACAATATCAGATAGTAAAATTAATTAAGTTTTAACTAGAAATGTGTCCATAGGACACTGATGCCCCCACACGCCACTGTTCTGTCAATCTTATGACTCTAGGTCAAATAGTTTTTGGACTACATGTGCCACAAGTTGAAAACTAAAAATCAACAAAGGGCCATAATTCTGTTAAATTTGGTTGCAGCAAAAAATCCTTCCTTTACTACCATCTACACATTAAGGTTGTTCATCCCTGGAAGTTTAAGCAAAATCTGCCATCCGGTTTAAGAGGAGTTGCGTTCACAAAATTTCTATATAGTATATAATGAAAAAATCAACAAAGTGCCATAATTCTGTTAAATTTGGTTGCAGCAAAAATTCCTTCCTTAACTACCATCTACACATTAAGATTGTTCATCCCTGGAAGTTTAAGCAAAATCTGCCATCCGGTTTAAGAGGAGTTGCATTCACAAAATTTCTACATAGTATACAGTGGAAAAATCAACAAAGGGCCATAATTCTGTTAAATTTAGTTGCAGCAAAAATTCCTTCCTTTACTACAATCTACACGTTAAGGTTGTTCATCCCTGTAAGTTTAAGCAAAATCTGCCATCCGGTTTAAGAGGAGTTGCGTTCATAAAATTTCTACATAGTATAGAGTGAAAAAATCAACAAAGGGCCATAATTCTGTAAAATTTGGTCGCAGCAAAAATTCCTTCCTTTACTACCATCTACACATTAAGGTTGTTCATCCCTGGAAGTTTAAGCAAAATCTGCCATCCGGTTTAAGAGGAGTTGCATTCACAAAATTTCTACATAGTATATAGTGAAAAAATCAACAAAGGGCCATAATTCTGTAAAATTTGGTCGCAGCGAAAATTCCTTCCTTTACTACCATCTACACCCTAAGGTTGTTCATCCCTGTAAGTTTAAGCAAAATCTGCCATCCGGTTTAAGAGGAGTTGCATTCACAAAATTTCTACATAGTATATAGTGAAAAAATCAACAAAGGGCCAGAATTCTGTTAAATTTGGTCGCAGCAAAAATTCCTTCCTTTACTACCATCTACACATTAAGGTTGTTCATCCCTGTAAGTTTAAGCAAAATCTGCCGTCCGGTTTCAGAGGAGTTGCGTTCACAAAATTTCTACATAGTATCTAGTGAAAAAATCAACAAAGGGCCATAATTCTGTTAAATTTGGTCGCAGCAAAAATTCCTTCCTTTACTGCCATCTACACATTAATGTTGTTCATCCCTGTAAGTTTAAGCAAAATCTGCCATCCGGTTTAAGAGGAGTTGCGTTCACAAGATATCGGGACGTACGGACGGACGGACGGACTGACGGACGGACGGACTGACTGACTGACTGACTGACGGACGGACGGACAAGTGCAACGCTATATGCTCCCACATTGTGGGGGCATAAAAATCTAATCTAATTATGAACTAAATGTAAGTAAATGTAATTATTAAATTTTAACCAATGAAATATGGTGCTATATCAGTCAAATATATTTCATATTTTTAAAAAAAATAAATATGAAATATAAATATGAAAGTGGGCGGAGTCAAAACTCATAAATTTATTTTAAGGGACTTCTTTCGCCGTTTTGTTTGAAAAATCTGATAAATACAAAACAACTTTTTCTTGAATATTGTTTTGAAAACTATCTAGCATGATAGAAAATGGTCTAGCAAAGAAATTAATCCGAACACCAATATCTTTAATTCAGTAATTAACGCTGTACAGACGTTTAAAGAGTTGTTTACATGACGTCACAATGTAGCGCCAAACAGCGCGTGCTTACGCATAAATTACTGGGCGCTGTACAATTGCAGATGGTAGCAAGCAAGGGGATTCGTTTCCATTTTCTTTGATAATGAAATTAAGTAAAATGGTTATTTTTTCGTTTTTTGTGAAATATGATATATATGTTCACGAAACATGATAAAATGCCAAATATTTTCACCTGCCGTACCGGCTCGTGAAAATATGTGGCATTTTATCATGTTTCGTGAAAATAAATTCCATATTTCACGCAAACGAAAAAATATCCTCTTAGTATTATGCATTGGTTTGAAGTCGTTTTATTTTCAGAATCGCTGAAAATAAGGATTTATTTATCATCAAATGTTCGTTGTGCAGCCTGAGAGTCCTGCGTTGACTATTTTAATTTGGTTAGGATCGACAAGACAGCTTTAACATTTTATTGTTATAAATGCAGTCATGTGTTACTGGAAGAACTCAAAAATTTAAACGTGATTTATTCTACAAAAAGTTAAACCACCTTCAAATAGATTTGCTTTTGGGAATTCAAACAATTTTGTAGAAGGAAACATAAACATTTTGCTGTTTGATTTATCGTTGTATACTAATGCATTATAATATTGTTTCGCTTAAATGTTCAACTGTTAAATCAAACAAATACATCTTTTTAACATTGCATAAAATATCTTTATTGTTATATAGTATGTTTAAATGTGTTTCAATCCAGAAACAAGTAAACGGTTGTTAAGATTTTATGCTTAAAAATGCATTCAAGACGCTGATCGGTATTTCATTCCATTAACAGAATAATGAGTATATGTGTCTATCATGTTCCTGAGTTGGTTGCTACAGTACTACACGTACTGTTTAATCTACTTAAATTCTTTATTGACTTAATTAAGTTATTGAACAATTTATACACAACCCATTATTTTCCCGTTAAGGGTTCTACTATATACTCAGTTCAATGAAAACAAACGCGTGTCATCAATTATTCTATAAAATAGATAATTTTATTATAAGCCTTAAAGATATTTCAAGATTTCCATATCCAAAGGATGTGATTTTGAAATATGATATTATTGTAAATATTTCCAATAATGTATATAAATGATACAGGAAGTAAATAAAATTATAAAATAAGACACATATTCCTAAACATACCGTGGTAAATATGTTTGACATTTCATTTCACATACCTCGATTTTACAGATTGTCTCATTGCTGAATCCTCTGTGACATTTATTGTTGATATTACGCTGGCGTTTGGGTTTTATTGCAATCAACTTTTAAGTTCAATGGGAAATTACATTTTAGTGGAATACATTGACACCGGTATGGAGTTAAAAACGTTTATTTTGGGCATGTCAACGTCAAATTCACAATTATATTTTTTAACAATGATACCGAACAATTCCCCGAAAATGTAATTTAAGTGTGTTTTGTAACGCGGCATGTTAATTCGTTTTTGCATTTGCAAACAGTAACTGCCAATGAATTTTATTAAAGCAATAACCAGACGACAGTATTTGCTTTTTAAAGGACACGGATTTATATAATAGAATTGATTTTTTAAAATAAAATAAATACAACTGAATATATGTTCATTAGTTAAACACGCTATAATCTCAACTCAATTTTAAACTTGCGTTTAAATTCATATATAAGATATATTGCATTCGGAATATTGGCAAACTTTGCATCTGCTTAAACTTATACTTGTACTTGTACGAAGAACGAATCTGTAATTTTTACATGTAATTTATACACGCAAAAATACCAAAAATCAAATAATTATAAATATACAATTTCACTTTACAAATTATAGAACAAATTATAGAACATAAAAAAACAACATTTTTTGTTGATTGTATCGTATTTTATAATAATGATATTACTCCTACTTTTACAAAAATAATAGTTAAACGTTAAAGTATATTGGTTGTTTCAATATTACACAGCATCTATCCCAGACAAATTATATACTTCATGTTTTATAATCATATTAATTACAGTTCCTATGACATAATCAATACTTAAGCCAAAGATAAAATGCATATTAGATATAATAAACCAATATTTACCATCGGATTACTGAAGCGGACGTTTTTGTGTCCTCAAAAAATTGCTTTGACTAACAAAGAATCATATCCACATGCACATACAGGTGTGGTCGTACTCATCATCGTAATATCAATCAATTTTGATCCATTCCACATCTATCTCTATTCATACAAAATTTTTTCACCAACATCCTTTTAAAATGACAATGTAACCCTTTTTTAAAGAAACAAATTGCTAAATATTTTGTATAATGTTTGATTACCGAAAGACGCAATACACGTTGGTATGCCTACTGGTCACTTCAAGTTGTCTTTACAACTAAGTCTTACTCCGAGTATATATTCAATTAAGAGATGCAACTTAAATGTATGAAATCAGATAATTAAATTAAACGATAGAAAATGACAAAAACTGTCCAATTTGTTACGTGAAAATACATAAAATGCATTAACTTCGATATAAATTGATTTTTTCCATTTAACCTATATATTGGAACGACAAAAAAGTGGGAATTGCAGCTAGATATGTTTGTATTACATTATCAAAATAGCAATACATTTGTTTAATTAAGTTTATTGTGCACGTCTTGATTACCCTCATATTTGGAAAAATCTGTATGCAGTGTCCTTAAAAGTAAGCAAGATAATGCTTGGACAAAGATTCAAATGTGATAAAGATCAGTTTGCTGATTAGTCTTGACAAAGGCAGACTATTTGCTATGCACTCGTAGTTTTCTTATTGAATTTATTGCGTCAGAACATTGTTATTAGTGCGCTACAGTAAAGTTGTCTGTGCCTGATAGTCTACGATAAAATGATATGCATTTAACTTGTTAATCAACTCTGTTTCAGATGTTTCAGTTACCTGGTCATTATCATGGCTTTCGTAATTAAAACAAATTGATAACAACGTTTATGTCAGTTATAAAACCGTTACAATACCACGGCGATGCTTTTAAAAATAATTACTGAGTAAAATGCCTTTAATTATGTCACAGACAATTCATTTAACTACAGTTATTATGGTTATTTTTTATCGATAGTTACTTGATTTTTGATTGAACGTGTATTTTACATGTATTTTACAACCTAATTGCATGACTGTGTTGGTACTACATTTTATTGTAGGAAATAATATATTTTAGGAAAATCATTTGTCTATATATCGAACTAATACATTATTCTAACAAACAAACAAATGGTAAAACACGTCTGCAGAGGCCACGATATAAGCCTGGTAAGATTTTATACTATAACTTTTCTAGTTGGGTGGTTCCAATATTCCTACTTGAATAATGTTGAATCACCCTTAGGATATGTTGCCTGCTTTTTAAATTTGTCTTTTGACGTCTTAGCTGTGATATGCAGGCTTCATAACCTCAGATCCCCTTTCAAAATTCCATTTTATTTAGTTCCGCCCATTGTTTTCTCGTTTAGGGCACACGCATTTTTTTACTTGGGGACCATATGCCGCTTTTCATGGAATGGCACTAACGTGTCACATTGAAGGTTCCATGATAACCGCCATATGAACACATCTGCGGATGTTTCAAATTTCTAAATTTTACCAGTTCATGTTAAATGTTGAATTCTGCTTAAGCCGGTGCTAGGGGGCGTGGACGGTAACTTGCACTTTCCAGTACCGTCCATGAACAGGCTCAATCAAACCGAGCCTGCAACATTTTCAATTTTGCCGTGTTGGGCTTTCTTTAGGGACTCTGTATTTATCTATTGCTATCAAATTGCTACAGTTTAGATCACTATAAAAACTGTCGAAACAAAAATCACAGACATTGTGTAATATCCTACAGAACAGTTCAAAACAAGATTATTAAATGGCCAAACGTGAATATTCCTGTGTTCTAGAACAAGCTTTATATCTAATGTACAATGCCTAACAATGCTTGAAACGAAACAAATCTTTTTCAGCCGTACTGAATTCATAATTAAACTGAAATTAAAAAGAAGCTATGAAATATTTGAATGCTAATAATATGACTTTGATTGTTTCCCTTTTATTGTAGACAAACTGATTGATGAACTTAATGCATACATTCATCCCTGGAGAAGCAAGTGTACCAATGGTCTTGTTTTGCCGTCGTTGAAGTGTACATCTTTTGGCTGACCTTTGACTGTCTAAAAGTTACACAATGCAATAGATTTTAAAGATGACTTTAAATATATTGTTGTTACTTAATCTGATCTCATAGTTGGTGAAATGTTTTCATGTTTGGGTAGGTTTTCTTGTTATCACGACGATTTTAACACAAATGTTTGTATATCTAACTTAACTTAAAACAGCTAATAAAACACGACTTACGGATAATTTAAGATTCATCTTTTATGATTTTATAATTGTTGGTAAATATATGCTATCAGTGAATTTATTTCCAACCCACTTAATTCAAGAAGAAACGCATCGGATTAGTAATCAAGGGGTCGCTGATTCATTCTTCGGCAAGGCGAAATTTTTACTTCACATTTTTTACCTTGGATATTTAATGGTCTAATGATCCCCTGTCTCTAACCGTGATTCAAAATCTTGTTGGATTTGAAATCAGTTTCTTTAGAGGAAATCGGTTGGACCGATTGATTTATTAAATGAACGGTATTTGTATCAGTACTAAACATTCCCGTGCATCACAATATAACGTACCTTTCAAACGTGTAACTCTCATTCATGTTTCACTGCCCTAGATCATATTTCAAAGATAAAACCGGAGATAAAAATACGCACGTATCACGCAGTTGTTGTACCACATGACCAAAGATATTTAATAACCACTGGTTAAATTTGTATGACTTAGAAATCAAACTGTTTGTTATTGTCAGGTTTTGTCGCGTATTAAACCAAAAATACTTGTATATGCTGATTATAGTGACCTAGAACATTCTGTAATTTGAGCATGTTTATTCGAGATACAACCATGAAAGTCTTTGAATAAGACAATTAAGTCACCTAAGTACATGTCTCATCATTGCTATTAATTAGGATTATTAGCTACCAATAAAAGGTTTTAAGTAACAAAAATAAAGTTTTTGTTTTGAGAGGAAAATGTTGAATTTTGTGCAACGCTATTCATCTCATTATCATGAAATGACAAATGTTGCGTCACAGATTGGTTTTATGTCCTGTTGGTAAAAGACTAATCCACTTCAAGCTGACAGATGTGTCAAGACAATGATATGTTAACCTATACAATTTTTCTTATAAAGCGTCATTTTGATAGCTTAATATTTTCGTTTTGTCTACAATCACATCTCATTTTAAGACGGACAAGTTGCTCTTGAGAGTGAATATATTTTTTTATATAAACGATCCTGATGGCAGGTATTATCAAAACCGTTTACAGATATATAAACTTAGTGATTCTTTTGTTGTTTTTATTTGGATGATGTGAACCATCTTTGAATTTGTTATTTAGTTTTAAGGAAACTGCTAAAAATAGTAATTATCAAACAATCTTTCTTTTGCCTCAAAGTTCCGGTTCAAATATTTTGTTCTGGGATAGAATGGAGAAAAGTGCTATCTATAACATCTTGAACATTGTATTGTTATAAATGCAGGCATGTGTTACTTGCAGAATACACGCATTGAAACATGTCGTATTCTAAAAAAATAAAACCACCTCCAGAAAATATTTGCTTTAATTGCGGAAGGAATACTTTGCATCAATCATTCCTCTATTGACAGTAAAACAAATTATAAAATAAAAAACAAATGCCACTTTACAAGCAACAAACACTTAATACAAGACCAGTAATGAATTTACCCAATTTTTTGTCTTGCGCTGGTATAACATTACTAAGGTAACTAAATGACCATTCCTTTACACGACACGCCGGTTACTCCGCTTTTTCTTTTGTTTTCTTATTTGAGACAGATATCCCCTTCAAGTAATTTATAATTCATGTTTTTCTATCAATAACTCTGACGACAATAACTGCAGTGCACAAATTTTTTGGACAACCCTCGTATTATCGCTATGAAATTTATCAATGTTTATTTATCTCTTGCAATATCACTGCGGTATACCGTACCCCGGATATTGCTCGATATTATGAGGACTTTCATCCCATTTCGCGACTTTGAACGGGGAACGAAGGTAAGTTCAGCGACGATATTTTCCAAACTAATGGCTATTTCATTTATCTAAACGGGTTATATATATCTAGAGGTATTTTTGTAGCTCTAAAAGACGTAAAGGTATTACAGGTATTTGTAAAATTTATTAAACTACCTCTAAACGATCCGCTGCTCACTAGCAAATACTGACCGCGATACTGTAGAATCGTTAGAAATTATTATATTACCAATATAAAAAAAATTGAATCGAGCAATTTTTTTATTCACAACCCAAGTATGCCTTGTCCAAATTTCAGGCAAAAAGTGTGAAAGTACAAAAAGATACAGGCTAAAAAAGATACAAGACAGTGTACCGAGTATTGATTTTAAGTGTACAGAGTATTGCAAAATAGCCCAACTTTAGTGTACAGAGTATTGCAAAACAGAATGAGCACATTAGTATGGAAACTCGATATTTTTGTCTTATTTTCACGTCTGTTTATCGATTCAATTTCATTTTTCTGATAATGTACTGTTTATATGATATTTATTAAAAAATTTCAGATTCAACAGTGCATTTTCAGTGTTATTACTGTTCTTTTCCTACGGGCAAATACAGAGATTTAATTTCCAATTTGGTTGAAAATCACACTATGGATGAAATTAAGTGTGTGCAGGGTCGGAAGCAGGGTAGAACCATCAAAATTGACGATAAAAAACTTTAAATACATGTCTCAAGACACTTTGATCAAGGAGACCCATCTCTGAAATGGACAAGAATAAAAAAAAAATTATTTAGATGACATTGATAATAGGTTTTTACAGGGCATGTTTGCCTTAAGAAACATATCGACGCACTTAATAAAATATTGGCCTGAGGGCTTATGCCGTCCAAGCATGCCGGCATCGTCTTAACCTTTTACTGCATGAGCATAATGCGAAAAATGGCTGTTTTCATTGAATTATAATTAAGCCTCTTGTTACAAGTTCAAACTGCTATGAAACTATAAAAAATGCTTCAATACTGATCAAACGGGGCACAAATGTTAGCTGGACCATAGCCTGTGGAATAGCATGCTCAATTTTAAATTTCCAATTATCATGGCAACGGGGTAGGGGCGTCTCAAAATTGCCAAAAACCTCTATTTTGCGTTGTTTTTTCCCATCAAAACTGATTTCAAGGTGCACCAAAAGTCTTAGGTTTTCGGCGTTTATTACACGGTACCTTTAAATCGACCTGAGGCCATTTAGCCCCCCACAAGTCCCAAGTCTTCTCGGCGATTAGAGGGGCTACTGCCCCACTTCAAACCCCCAAACAGAAGGGGCACATCCCCCCCCCCCTGCGTAACCCCCTTGATGTACCTTTTTAATTGGGGTGGCGCCGAAAAAGTGATCACTCTTTTGAACAACATTTCTCAAACGAAAAAACCGTGTTTGGGGCCTAAATAGCGCATGTTTAAAAGGGGTGGGGTGTAAAGCCTTCAAAACACGCCTTTATGAGGTAAAAGGTTATAAGGAACATAACCTTTTTATTGCATCTGCTGCCCTTTATCATAATCTTATCAAAATCTATTATTTTTATGCTGTACCCGCTCTGCAGTCATACGGTAACTCATTGCTAATGGCGTAACAAAATTTCACGTGCAGACGATCTGCCGTTGCTAGAGTGCAGGTACAAAATGCCCGAAAGTTACCTTTATATGGATTTTTGGCATAGTAGGAAGTCGGTTGATATTAGATATTGGCACACTTGCTCAACACCGTCTTATATTGACAATATTGAGGCAGTATTAATGCACTTTGGATGCATTTTTTTACTATTTAAAGTAAGATTTGCAATAATTATTAACAAATTCTGGAAAGGTTGATCCTTCGATAGCAACGAGAACATTTTAAACACAGAAAATTGCTGAGTTCGTTCGGCTGAGATTTTTCACGAGCAGGAATGTAAATCTGGATTAATCGCAGATGTTTCCAGTAAAGTACCTCCGAATTCTGCATATTCTGCACATATAGTGTAAATAAGTATACACAGTAAGAAATATTTAAAATTAAATGTGGTAAATACTTTGTGTTTACTACTTGCATTTACTCTTCATTGATAACCAATACTCGTTACACTAAAAGCAATACTCGTGACACCGGCGGGCAACTCCTACGCAATTCTCGGTACACTGACATGTGTATTTATTCTCAAAATGCACTGTCATCTGAGGTTCTATTGTTGATTGAACATTTACAACATAAACATTATCACCATTATCACATTTCACTCGATTCAAGTTTTTCTTTTAAGTATATGCACAAAAACATCAAATTTGACTGATCCGAGCTCATTTATCACGTGAGCAAAGAGACGAATTTTACCTCCTAATTATATTTCAAAGCTATTTCTCAACATTTTTGGGGTTTCAGTAACTAGAGAAATTATCGTAGTATTTATGTTTCTACAAAATTTACATCAAACTAATTCAAAATGACTAAATATCGTCACTAAACATACCTTATTTCCTCGTTCAAAGTCGCGAAATGGGATGAAAGTCCTCATAATATCGAGCAATATCCGGGGTACGGTATACCGCAGTGAATATTGTTCATTGTAAAGGATAAAATTTAAACCACAACATTAGACCGACATATTGACAAACTATTTTTTTGTTAAATTTGTTTTGTCGACAACAGAAAACATAGAAAAGGATTTAACCCTTTTATCGGTATTTCTTTCCAACAACATTATTTTTCTTTGGATTTAGCTCAAAACAGTATTGGTGCAGTACCTCTAGACGCTTGCAGAAATCATGATCACAAAATAGACAAATATCGTTTTTTTCGCCGATTTTTACATTTTTCATTAATTATCATACATAAATCGGTGTAAAAAGATGAATTAAACCTATTTCAGTTCATTCCGTTGGTTGAAAAGGCAAGCTTTTAGTATTTTATGATTCAAGCGCCTTGCCCGGTATATACCGGAATACGGTATTTAGTGTGGTGCAATCCTTTTTTTAGTCTCACTCTTTTTCTCTATCGATTTCATGGTCATGTAGTAAGTTAGATCTACTAAAATACTTCCCACATTCTATAATATACCCATAGCGTATTGCTTGATTTAAAAAGACAATGATAAGTAAGATAAATCGAGACAAACTATTTGTATAGACACCGGAACTTTTTACAGTCTGTTGTCAATATTTATATGCTATAGTTCATTGTTCTGTTGACTTAAATACGGTACATTATATATAAGCGATAATGACATAAACAACGAAAATCATTCCTCCCATCTCTTTTGAATGTCTACCATATAATATGTTGGTTTGTTTTTATTTCATACATTGATTCCTGAGTGCCATTATAACACTGTTTAAAACATAAATTTCAAATTAATTAAGTCTGGTAAAATTTTGTGATTTTGTTACATTTTAAAATTAGACACACAACGTCTTGAAGTATGGTGGTGGTTTATAATGTTTTGATTCAAACAGGAACTATCAAACTAAGCTCAAAATAAAATGATGTTACATTTTTTAGCAAATTTACGTTCAGATAGTTACATGTAATTGTACTTTTATCAACTACAAAATCAATGCCCCCTTTAAAAAAGTACATCTTCTCTCCTAATAAAATTCTTATGTTGGCCGTTTTCGGTATCATGTTTTTTATAACAAGCCATCATTTAGAAAAAAAAATAATGAAATATCATATTTCTTGAAGGCGTTTATAATTATAGTAAATTTAAATATTGATTTATTTAAAAGATACAAACATTATTTTTATTCCTTTTCTTTTATAAATATTTCTTTTTAAAGAAAGAAAACTTTTATTTTGAAATAACGCCTTTAGAGGCCTTATAAAACAAATTCACTTGAGAGAATATTTGGAAAAATGCGCGGGAAATACAGCAGCTAACTCGTGCTGTTTAATCAGGTAAATACGGGTGATAAATGCTTTTTGTCAAATAAATCAGATTAAACAAAACAGATTAATAAGGTCTGATGTTAAAAAGGGTCTCCATGTAATACGATGTTTATTAAAGGCTTATCAAATTTGGCATGAGCTGTGTATGCATAATTTGAAAATTCAGACTTTGCATTTGTTGTATTATAATTTCAAAACTATAACATGTAAAGTAATTCACGTTACTTTTACCATATACTTATCATTAATTTTATTTAATTAATTGGTTTCGCACTGCATATGATTATTTTTCGTATATACTACATTACAAATATTGTATGATAAATAAATCATACCATTGGCAAGTCATTTTATTTTGACACTCCAATGAAAAAGACTGGATATAAGAAGTTTAAAAGTGATTCTAAATTTTCATGTCAAATGGACGTAAAAAAAAACATACTTTTTTAATTCTCTTATCATATGTTTACAGATTGACTGACAGTGAATTGATTAATAAGCTGCATTTTCATTGATGTCTTAAACATGCTGTGGTAAAATATTATATGTCGTCATTTTAGTGCAAAAACAGGTAAGAACCTTTCAAATTTGATAGGAGTTGTTAATCAGTTATAGCACTAAGGTGACAATTTTTTATTTCCAAGTACTCGATTTTACTGAATATCCGAATGGTTATATCCTCTACGACATTAATGTTAATATTAGGCTGGTGTTTGGGTTTTATAGCAATCAACTGTTAAGGTCAATAGCAAATTACATTTAAGAGGATTACGTTGACACTGACAGGGAGCTAAATCATTTATTTCGGCATCTCGATGTCAATTTCACAATAGTTCTTTACAATTAAACTGAATGATTCCATGAAATAATTATTTTGGTGTGTTTCGTAAAGTGCAGTTTTAAACTGCCAATGAAATTTATTAGTAAAAACAGACGACAGTATCTGCATTTTTATGTAAAAAAGACATGAATTTAAACGTAAGAATTAAGGGTTTTTAAAAGCATCAAAAATGTAAGAACTCAGTTGTAAAGCGTTTATTTATGAATTAAGGCTAAGCCTTTTGATTTTAAAGATGAAACCTCAATTTATGAAACTTAATACTGTTTTACATCAGATGATTGTTGAAGCAATGAATGAAGAAAAAAAATTTCATTTTCTTTATGTCCGTTTAACAAATATTTTGCAAATTTGTGACATAATTATGTATAAGATAATTGTTTTACCGAGGAGATAACTAAACCGTAACACAATCGGCCCGAATGTGATAAGCCTTTGCTACTTGTTAACATATACATTCATGCAGTCTGAGATTTTTATCTAAAGATCATCAATTTGTATGGATCTATATCGTAAATCTGATGCTCAAAAGAAGATTAAACTATATTGTAAGTTCCAAAAAGTCATAATTGGTAAAGATATAACCGAATTTACATTTCATGTTAAATAAAGGGAGGTAATTAGAGATTTATTTTCTATTAAGTGTAAGTCAAATTTTTCAATAAGAAATGAATGCATATATTTCAATGATGAAATATAATGTGGGTACATATTTGCAGTACATATTTGACATATTCTTCGATACTTGAAAATTGTTTTATAAAAAATATGTACATACATAAAATTTCATTTCAGTGCGGTAACAATCTTAAATAAAACATACAGGATATTTAAGGTAGCTCAATGTATGTACCGGTATATTCATATTCAGTCAATTAAACTTTACAGCTTTACAGGTGGAGAAAAACCTGTTGTGTCCCACTGTACACAAACGGGCACCTCAGCAGAATCACCGACGTTCAATGAGCTGGTTGGATAGCTTCCACATGAGATTTCCGAAAACGGTGGCGGGGCTTGAACCTGCAGCAGTGACATGCAAGTGGTTTAAAGTCAAAGACGTTTACCTTTTGGCATCTGACGGCCATCTATTAACGTTTAAATGAGTTGTAATATCAAATTTAGAGCAGGCAAACAAAAAACAAAACCTGACCGTTTTAGATAAAATGCAGGTATCGCTTTATTGGATTCATTTTGCTGACGATAAGCAAAAGTCACTAATAGGGCAAAAATGTCATTAATAGTTTGTCACGTACTAAATCCCTTTATGACCTATGTGTAGTGCAATAACTTGTATTGAAATAACGTTTTATTTCACACATTATGAAAAATAACCAATGCACTTTCAGCCTTTGAACCACTGTATGTTCTTATTGAAATCTTTATCTGATTAACCAATATATGTATATGCTCGTTTACATTTCCATAGTACATACAATGTAACATCTATATCCAATGCCTAATAATATGATAAAAACTTGTCATTGAATTACCAAATTGAAGCACTTGGTCCAAAACAAAACAAACTAAAACAGGGATTATTGAGGCGTATATCTTATTATTTGACAGATGAAATGAAACGGTTATTTTATGATACATATACAAAGTCATAAATAAAGAATAAAAAGAAAACAATAATTGTATTCAGTTATTCAATTTTGAAATTGAACGTTTTGTTTTGTTGATTTTAATTCAAATATCATTTATTATAACGATATTTGACGAATTTTTCGACAACTATATTAACCGTGGGATTAATTTTTGGAAAAGAAATATTTTATTCGAAATAATGGCACACTTTTAAGTTAAAAACGTCTACATGTATATAAGAACAAAGAAATGTGTGAAAAGAACGAGTCTGCCCATAGACATACTTTCAACATCTATTTTAAACAAACAATATTGACAAAAAGATAAATATGTATTATGATTTGGTAAATTTAAATTCCACGTTAAATTTCCACAGCATATTTTAATTTATTTATTTAACTCGACCATATAGTTCTCCTTTTACCAAAAAGTGATTTATTGAAAGATTAACATCTCTTTGTTGCTTAATATTAATCTGTATCTTTTCCAGACAACAAATGTACTTCATATTTATGATGATCATAGAAATTTTACGTTCCTATAAAATAAGAATATTTAAGTCAAAGATAAAGAACTTTATAATGTTATTAAAATGTTTACTCTTGATGAAAGCGGAAGAAATTTCTGAACAAGCTTCACACAATCATAATAAGTTTGTATTAGAACCAAAACAAAGATAATACATTGTTATAGGAGATACATTATTTAAAAGCGTAATGACCGTCCGTAGATAAGCTGTTAAACACATGAAAACATAAAAAGAATTGCACCACAAACACACACATGACTGGTGTGGCGTTATACATGATTTCGATAATAATAAAGTTTGATTTATATTTATCTCTCATTTTATCTATAAAACCAAATTTAACCAACACCCTTTTAAATATAATCGTGAACATATCCTGTAAATGAAAGTTTAAGGAAACAAATTCTAAAATGTAAAATATTTTCATATACTGTTTGATTGTCAGTCAACAGACATGTTCTGCTTGAAGTTATTGGAAACGTCAATAATAACACGGTATCATTATTATTGGTATCGTCAGTTTGCTTTTACAACTAGGTCGATTAATAATTACTTTTCCGAGTGGTAGGAAATCAAACAAATTACAAATCAGAAACTGAAATGAAACAGGCACAGGATGTCCAACACTTTTCTCATTCATGTTTAACTGATAAGAATTTAGAAACTAAAACGTCAATAGTTTATTTTCTATTATTTTTATTTTCTTATTAATTCATTATTTTTTTGTCATTCAACCTCAGACAAGGAAAGAATGCGCCCAAAAGTGTCGGTAGCAACTATATGGATTTATGATGATCCATTATTTACAGCCATAGAGCTATAGAACATTTATAACCCTTGGATTTCTAGGTATCCGCCGTCTATGGTATACCAAACTGATTATAGCTTAAATGCTGATAAATGTATGTTGATTTAATGTATATGTTTTACGTGCACAAAATATGAATGATTTTGTAGTAATACTTTTGTGTATGATAACTTTGACATTAAGTACGAAATATGTCAGAACCTAGAGAGAAATAAAAAGAAAACTAATTAATTTTTCACATTTTAAACAAAACTGAAGTGTCCCCAAAAGAATGCAAGATTATCCTTAGGCAAAGAAAGATGAGATGAAGATCAGTTTTAAGATTAGTCTTGACAAAAGAAGACTATTTGCTGTGCACTTGTAGATTTTATTATTGAATGTATGCTATCTGTTCACTGCAGTAAGCTTGTATGTGCCTGCTTTTGCACGATAAAAAGATATGCATTTAACTTGTTAATTAACTCTCTGATATTCTTCTGTTTCAGATCTAACCTTACGGGAGCTTTGTTTCACTTGTTTCGTACCAAAAACTTCAGATTTGATCACAACGTTATGACACTCTATTTGTTAAGACATAAATTGTTACAATAACAGTAGTACTTTTAGAGATTTTTACTGAAATTAATTTGATCACAGTCAATAAAACAAAAAAATAACGATATTAAAATTGAGTAAAATGACATTTTGTCCAAATTCTTAAGCAAGCTTTCAGCTCTGAGCAAAAATGCCTTTTATTATTGTTTAAAAGACAATATTGAACTTTTTTTTTATCGATAGTATATTGGTGATTGTACATGAATAATGCAGCCCGCTTTAAAGACTGTTTGGTAATACAATTTGCTTTACTAAAATTCTGTGCTTGTAAAAACAAGCGTAATACTTCATTCCAGGAACTAATGAAAAATATGTTTGCATCGATACTTAGAAAGTAAATGTTTTTGACTCGTCTGTATATTGCTATAAGATTGCTTTAATTTAGATCACTATAAAATAGTTCCGGCAAAATTCAGAGACAATTTTTATATACTTCAGAAAAGTATTAGAAAATAACATTTTATTTAGTGACACAATAATGGTAATCTCAAGTTCTAGATAAGCTTTGTATTATTCTGTATGTTTCATTTTAAACAATACTTTATACATTTCTGGCAAAATCAATTATTTTAGCCGAAAAGGGAAAAAGAAAGTTAACTTGCAGCATGTATTCTAAGATTTAAGTCATGTACTTGTACCCACTGATTTTAGGTCTATTTATTATAGTCTTCGGGTCGTATATACCCACGTCGCCGTTAAACACAAACAAATGAGATGTGTTACATCTAAGTACGTTCCCTTTAAATGTAAAAACACTGTCTACAGATTGTTTGTTAAACATATGCACTGATTCATTGCACAGGCAGCAAGTACAGTGAAGTCACGTCTCATGTCAAGTCTCAAAGGATGGTCCACCCGAACGGCATTCCTTGAATAATTTACCAGTAGTTACCAATGTTCATGCAAGTGACCAACTAATTTTCCGAATGATTTCTGAAGCAACGGTAAGAGAATTATTACCATAAAAATGAATGTTTAATATCAATTGTTTCAGAGGAATTTCGAAGATCGAACCAGCAATCACTTGATTACAAATTCGATCCTTCCTTGTTTAACAAAGCAGACGATATAATTTGAAAATGCTTATTTCTACATTTTCTTGTTTGAATGTTGAAGTATTCTTAAGCCGATGCTACTTGGCGTAGACAGAAGCTTGCACTTCCCGAATCGTCCTTTAACAAGCTCAAGAAAACTGAGCAAGTAACATTACATTGTTGTCGTTTAGGATTTTCTATAAAGGGAAGTTTTGAAAAACTGAAATGATGGACGCCATTCACGTTTACATTTCAGGTGGATAGAGTTCCTTCTTTGGAGTATGAATTAAACACTATCGTCTTATTACTAAGCAGCGTTGACATTTAAATGGCACTTCAATGGCATTGTTATATGTGAACTGGAAACTTTCACATCCAAATGAAATTACAGCACAGTGTTCAAAATAATTGACGTTTAACCGAAATACTAAAAGAAAAAACATCTTTATAATGAAGAATGCCGGCGATATCTTATAATTTAGTATTATTCAATTCAATATTTTTAGGTAATACTAAATCATTTTAGTTTGGTTCTGGTTAATTGAAATACTCTTGACTCCGTTCCCGAATCCAACCTGTACTAAGCAAAGAGTGTAACGTTTCCTGTCAAACGGAAACAACGGTTTACCCCTGAGAAGGTTTAAACCCGAGATTTCAGCAATCCTTATATAACGCATTCGATTTGTAACTATTAGAGCCACACCACCAACATCTCTATTTTTGCATTCAACAGACTGCCGCAACTGTCATACCGTTTTCATTTGTATAACCCCTTTTCGTCAGATCTTGTTCTTAATTATTATCAATACACATAAAGCTGTCTATATCTGAGATATACAGAGAGTGATAAATTAATTAAGAAAAGGACTCAGTCATGAAATTCTACTGTAAACCAC
Source organism: Ruditapes philippinarum (assembly GCF_026571515.1). NCBI lineage: Eukaryota > Metazoa > Mollusca > Bivalvia > Venerida > Veneridae > Ruditapes > Ruditapes philippinarum. Next base: position 280,129 of record NW_026857634.1, on the reverse strand, counting down.
ACACAAATAAAGTGTCTCTTTATTAGTCTGTAAAAAGCAGATTACAATAAACTGGATTCAGATTTAACATGACCAACTTTCACGTCAAGCTGTTATGTATTGATGACATATAAATTGATCTTGCAAATCATTTTAATACATCATTTAACTTAAAGTGTTACATGCTTTGAAACGTGTGGTTATAGCTCTTAATAAAAATAAATGTACATGTATCTCTTATGATAAATATTAAGTCTCAGATTGGTTTTATGTCTTGTTGGTAAGTTACACAAGCTGAAAGATGTGTCAAGACAAGACATGTTAGCCTTTACAATTTGTATTATATGGCGCCATTTTGATTGCTTAATATTTTTTGTTTGTCTGATTTCACAAAATATTTCCATTATTATAAACAATCCATATTGTAATGTAAAGACATTTAGAGATATTTAGATTCCATCAAGTCTTGTAATTTCTGATAAGTTATGCAATGTGCTGCATATATTTTTAAAGCTGTTTTGGTGTCTCGGAAATTACTTAAAACGATACCTTTGCTGTCTCTGAGTTCTGCTTCAAATATTTTAATTTGGTTAGTATCGACAAATCTGCTATCTATAACAGCTTTAACATTTTATTGTTAAATATGCAGGCATGTGTTACTTGAAGAATTTATAACATGATAATTATATTCCTTAAAAAAACATTCTTGGGAAAACATTTTCTTTAGAGAATAAAAGCAATTTTGCAGAAAGGAGACATAAACATTTCGCTGTTTGATTTTAAATTAATATTGTTTATAAATGCTTTGTAGTATCTATGAATTTAAATTAAACCAGCAATATGTCAATTACATCAAGATTGTTGAATATTTAAACCAGTGAACAAGAAGCATTTAAAACTGATTGGTATTTATTTTATTGACAGCATTTTATATCTATTTCAACGGACAGCAGACACTGGATGTACTACACATACACTACAACACGTCAATACTACAGGTATTGTGGTATATACTTAGCTCCTTTATTTATATAATGAGATAATGAAAGGAACAACAATCGGTACGAACCATTCGTTTAGAAACTTATTGATAATAAGTTTTTAATTTTGCTAGCATTTTGAGGTTACAAAGATGAAATTATCTGGAATTTGCACGGATTGGGTTTTGAACGCCTGAATTGATTGTCTCGCAAGTATTATTATAAAACAGAAAAACAATGAAATCTCTGGTCTAATTTTAGAATAAAGCTTAAATAAGAACATTGAGCTGACATTGTCTTTCTTCCATTTTCAAATTCAATAAGTTGATTTAATGTGTATGCCCCTTAAAACAATGAACATACATCTGTTTCGGTACGTCCCATTTTTGTGCTATTTAAAAACTCTTTAAAACCGATTCGTTATTTTTAAACTAAAGTAAAATATTATATAAATGCTTTCAAAATATTATTTATTTTGAACTGAGCTGATTGAAAGTCATCAAAAGGAAATCGGTCCTTTCGATTTTGTCAGAAAAAAAACCTTTCAGACTGACATTGGTTCACAAAAATAGAGGAAAACGAAATCCAAAAGATGGTGTTGTAAAGTGCAACTTACCGTCCACGCCCCCCTGGCACTCGCCTAAACAACATTCTACGTAGTGAGTATTTGTATTCAAAAAAAATATGCAGATGTGTTTACACCTCGGATTTTTCGGGCCGTTCTATGAAAAGCGGCATATGGACACAATGTAAAAGAGAACGTGTGCCATAAACGAGAAAACAATGAGCAGAACTAAATAATATAGGATTTTAGAAGGGGATTAGAGGTTACGAAGCTTGCATATCGCATTGAGACACCAAAAGAACCATATTTTAACACATTCACATTAGGTAAACTGAACACACCTAAGTTGAAAAACGTCAAATAGGGATGACTCAAATACCACAGACTTGGCACACATGACAAAAAAGACGCACTGAACGATTTGAAAAAGACCTCATTAAATTTATACACTTGGGAAAATGTCTGGTAATATTACCAAATATAACCAAAGCGGAATGTGTTTGTAATCAAACAATTATTATAAAGAGTATGCATTCAACACAAAAATGATAATGCATTTTTGAAATAGATTATTTCAAAAAGCGAATTTACTGTCAGCCGATACGCTGTTGGCCACAAGAAAACATAGAAACAAAGTTTCACCATATACTTTTTGGTGGTATTAACCATTTCGATAAATAATAAATACAAGATTCGTAAGCGAAAAGCTAAGAAAGATATTAAGAACTTTCAAGTAGTTTCGTATACTTTTTGATTTAAGAACAACATGTAATTTGTTATAATTGAAGAGCATATCAATTATAACAATTAAAACACGGTTTCAAGATTTTTACATTCCTCACTTTAGGTAAAATTTTACAAATTTAAAAATGTTTAATCTAAAATTGAGATTAAACAAACAAAACCTCCTCAACAATTGTTTAACGTTTGTATAAATATATAAATTCAATTACGTAAAACATCGATTTAAGAAATAACATCAGCCTGAGAGGTGTATATCGGCTATTTAACACCGGTTTGGAGTTTTGATGCGTAGGAATTGACCACGAAGGCCGTAGGCCTGAGTGGTTAATTTTGTCGCACCTAAACGACAAAACCGGTGTTAAATAGCCAATTTACACCTCTCCGGCCGATGTTATTTCGATTCTTACACGATAAAATAAGGAAAATCACTAACGTTATTTTTCAAGCGGAAATAACTTCCGGTGCCGATTTTCGTATAACGCTGTTCAATGTTCGCACACTACTGTTGCAAAGATATATAAATTATTAAACAAAAGAAATAATAATAAAAAAAAAACGTTATTTTATGAATTTTTCAAAATAAAAACTTACGTCGTATTGTGGTTACATCAGTGCCCCATTTATCATTCTTGTTATATGAAATAACGTCAGCTTGTTTATGAATGAATTGTTTACTTAGGATGACGTCATTACGCTGCTTATGGATTGGCGCCGTTTTGTCAAAATATTTATTAACTGATATGGATCTAATATGTGACGTTAGTGTATGTGAGTTATTATTTTGGTATTGTATGAAAAGAAAAAAAATATACGAACTGAAAATATAAATTTAAATGCTTTTTATTGTTGCTTTAAAATGCTTTGTAAACTATACAATCGAGGGTGAAAACATAAGAGCGCATATACAAGTAGTCCCTAAACGGTGTTTATTGGAAGTTTAACACCAGTTTTTTCCTTCTTTGTCTAACGTGACAAAATCACGTGAGTGTTCGAATGTATTTTTGTCATTCTACCTAAAGAAAATACATAATGCGTTTAAGGAGAAATGTGTAGCAAGCAACTATGGATATATCATTAACATCAACAAAATATGAACTATTTTATAATAATAAGAGGTTAATACACGGCAGGAGAGGGCCGGAAGGTGATAATCGGCCCGCAAAATGAATAATGGACCCGAGGGTTTTTTATGTGAAACTGTGATAACTCTTATTTATGAAATATTTAAGAAATCGGAGGATGAATAAAAATGATGAAAACAAAATTTGTATGCAGTGTCCCTAAAATTAAGCATGATAAGAAAAATGTGAAAACGGCCAGTTTTAAAATAAGTCTTGACAACTACTATGCATTCGTAGCACTTTTATGGAATTCATTGCGTCAGAAATTGTTATCAGAGCACTGCAGCAAGTTTGTCTCTGCCTGATACTATACGATAAAAATATACGCATTTTACTTGTTAATTAACTCACCGATTTTCTACTGTTTCAGATATAACAGTTGACGCGTTCCTTATCGTGGCTTTGTATAACTTGTTCAGATTTGATAACAATGCGTATGTCAATTGTAAACAATGTTACAGTAACGGTGGTGCTTTGTGAGATTTTTACTGAAATTAATTTGATCGAAGGCAGTAAAAGAAGAAAATATGACAACAATGCATCTTGTAATTGAGCACATATGAGAACACGAGTATTTTGTATAATGAATTTAAAAGGTTAAAAAATAGGGTAATTTTTTATTTAATTATCTTGCCACAGCAAATTTAATTGACTATCAGTATTAAAGTATCCTTTATCGATAGTATACTTGGTGTCTGCTAGTACATTTATCAGGCAGCCTGTTCTAAAGAATGACATTTTACTTAATATTATAAGAATAATTTGGTGAGTGTATACGTATCCATTCCAAGAAATGATAAACAAATGGTTTAACACATCTGCAGAGACACCAATATTAACCTAGAAATGAATTTTATTGGTTCGTCTGTAAATTGCTTTAAGATAGCTACAGTTTAGACCGCTATAAAATAAACTAGATAAAAACGTAGAGGCGTTGTAAAATCTTCACTCAGAAAAGAAATACGAAAACAACATTGCTAATTATGTCACAAAACGTTTAGTAAAATCGTCTCCTACAAAAATGTGTTTAATTTGAACAATACTAGATACGAAATAATATGATATATGATATTGCATGCTTACTATGAGTAATATCAAACAAAATGACATTTTTAAAGTACTATTGCATTTCAAACATGTTGGTAATTTTTGTTTATTCACTTTTTCTTCAGTCAGCTATGGACAACTAGTAAACTCTTAATCACTAATTGTATAAAAGCAATTTGAATCATACATTTTACTACACCAAACCGCTTTATTCAATACGGAGAGCTTCGGGTTTGTAATAAAGAGGTTACTGGTTCTCTGGACAGGTACGATATTTGTACGAGAAGATTTTTTCTATATATATCTTCTCTCAAGAAATCAAAACTTTTTCGGCTAAAAAGGTTTATTTGAAAACGCAATGCTTCACTTGATAAAATATTGGAACGTCTAAATTAATTTAAAACAGAGAATTGAACAACAAAACAAAATTGTGATACAATTTCTGTTTTGAGTATGAATTGAATGCTATCGTCGTCTTTCTAAGACGATGCTGACATTTAAATGGTAAAAGTCAGTCAATAGTATTGTCAGCTGTGAACTGGAAACCTTCACATAAAAATAAAATTACAACACAGCATAAGAAAGTGTGAGGTTTAACAAAAACCAAAAAATACCAAAACATAAAGCAAGTTAACGATATTTTATTTTCAAGGTTTATATACATACAACTTAGTACACAATTTTGCAAATGATAAAATGACTTCATAGTCTAAGTTCAAAAGGATTCTCGTGTTTAATATATATACAACACAGTTACTTTGGTCATTTATTCACTTACTGTTTAGTTACCGGTTTTACTTTTTTTCAATCTTGACATAAAATTGTGTTACATATTAGGGAATAAAGCTTGCATGCATAATAGAGTTTTTTTTTTAAAGAAAAGTATATCGTTAACATTAAATAGACATTTCTACCTTTAACTTTCAGCACACGGTCGTAACTATTATCCCATTTACCTTTGTCTTATCCATTATTGTATAGAATGAAGCTTTTCATCAGATTGCATTTTGAATCAAATATATATATATTATCAAATATGTAAACATTATAGTATAATATAAATAAGATGTGATACATTCATTGCTAGGGAAGGGGAACACAATCTCGAAATTTTCATCTAGCGATTGTTTGTTAAATAACCCATCATTGTATATATATTTTGCTGATTTAACTGTTAACTGTTAATAACATTACGTGATGGAACACAATGATACTGAATTGGATTACATTTTGACATGATACACTTTAAACGTTTACCGTTTAGTATAGACATATTAATTGTCGATCTTGCAAATTGATTGGAAGGCATCATTGCACGTAAGAGTGCAAATGCTTTGAAATACAAACAACGAGTCCGTAATTTAAAAATGGAATATATATTTCACTTGAATGAGTTGGTTGATATTTGATAAATGTCTGAACGACTGTCTTTTCTAAAGAGGAAACATTCATAAATATCTGCACAGAATATGCAATTTTCCAACGTATCAATCTATAAATTTTGTTACTACCGCCTACGATTGAACTTTCAAAATCGTTACGTGTCGCATTACCATAATTACTTTAATAGTTTTGATTTTTATATCACAATAAATCAGGTTTTCTTTATATTAAGACTCAATTCGTAAAAATTGTGTTCAAATTAAATTTTCATTTTATAACTTATTACACCTGATCACTACATGTTATTTCTTTAAATATAACAATTGCAGAATTGTAGCATAGATTCCTTGTCGATGAAATCTAATTAAACTTCCTGTAAAAAAGTTAAAACTAAGGATAACATTTCTCTCCTGTCTAGCAAATTTGCATCAAATTAACTTAAGTACCAACAGTCTGCTGATAATAATGATGAATTAATAACAGTGCTTTTAAGCTATTTACATTTAAAAAGGCTAGTTATTTTATCTGAAAATATTTGTAAGTGATAGATAATAGATTAGGTACACCGTGATATATAATTTTGCTTCGTAAAAGAAACATATACTTTGATTTTCAAATCGATATTAGGCTTTCATTTAAAGACATTAAAGAAAATATTGCTTTTTAAAATATTTGTTATTTACACTAGGTTGATAAGTTAGTAATAAAGTTCTTCACCTTTTACGACTTTCATCTAAATAATTTGATATCACCCAGTCATGTGTTTCGGAAGAAAAACAAAATTCAATTTGGACACAATATAAAATATCATAATATCAACAAACACTATTATTAATTGCATGACACATTTGCATGCGAATATATTAAAATTTCAGTCCGTTGAATGATTTAAGTAGTATACTGTATCTTTGAAGACTTAAAAGCTTCGATTTTCTTATAATAATAAAATAGAGATTCCCTATAGAAAGCCTAACACGGCGAAATTGAAAATGTTGAAGGCTCGTCGGTTTGGTTGCGTTTTTCATGGACAGTATTGGTAATTGCAGGCTACCGTCCACGTCCCCTAGAACCGGCTTCAGCAAAAAGCAACATTTAACATATACTGGTAATAAAAACCTGAATTGTGAGACATCCGCATATGTGTTCATATAGCGGTTATCATAAGTCATACTTTGTACATTTTTGTAGTTTGATGATAATAAAAATCGAAAAAGAATGTAAGCCTTAAGGCCAACAGGTCATCGAATACATATAGCAACATTGGTATTTAATATCTTTATTGAAATAAAAGCATATAATACAAACTGAACCAACATTTACATAACATAACATAACAGTATATGTCAAAACATTTAAAGGTAGACAAAGATGCAAAAAAATATCCCTTCGTGTAAGGTTTAAAACAGAACATGCATGCAATGTCTCTGAAGCATAAATATTGATACTTAAAATAGCACAATAAAGAGTATTTTGCATGATAAGTATTGACATAGAATGAGATTTAATTTCAGCAGTCATCTTATATCTAATTATGTGTTTTGATAAATATGGTGCCATAACTATTATTATAGTTTATCACTATTGTCAAGACTTTGTCGTTAGACAGAACTACCATTCGTCATGTAAGTTTATAGTATGGAATTTACTGACGTTCTCATTGAAATAAGAAATCTGAGAAAATAAACGTACAATTTCAGACACTGTCAGGTAGGGTAGATCTAATCACTGTATTCTATTAAGGATGGGATCTAACTTTTTGTCACGATTTTTGTTGGAAATAGTTCTTACTGGTGAAACCGTTAAGATGAAAAGTTTCTTACCTGCCGATGAGATAAAAAAAGGATAATAAGTAAAATTATAAAAAGAATAAAAAGTATAAAAGTATTAAAATGTAATTCCTCTTAAATTTAGAAGGAAATCGATGAAAAGAATAATTTCCAGAAGTTATACAAGCTAATATCTGCAACGCATGTGAAGCAATATTTATGACAAAAATCATTTAGCTATTTTGTAAACGTAAAATCGGAAACATGTGTTTATTTTGCTCAAATTTCAACAGTTCATTTCTAAAACATTACGCTTTCATGGACTACCAATATAAAAAGATGTTAGGTCTTTGTTAATACGGCTCATACCCACAGTAACTTAGCTACAAAATAGTCGACTTAAGGAGTTGAAATATGACTAAATGTTTAAAATCCTTCATTAGCGAATTTATTGTTATCAGTTTCATAATTATTTCATTATGTATCTATTTCTCTCAAGGGATAACCCTTTGACGTTTCCAAGAATTACGCCACCCACTAAAGTACCCTTATTTTCTGCTGATATGTTTTAGTTTTCGTCTGCATAAAGTGTACCATATTTTGTTTAAATAAACATTTTAGACAACCTTTGACAGTGGAAAACTGTATTGAAACTGTATTCTCATTTTTAAACATGTTCTGTTTTATCATGAGTGATTTAAAAAGTCTCTTATTTTAGATCAGTTATTTAAATTACAATTTGTTTCCACTCAACTTCACTTCAAGACAAAAGATGAAAGAATAGGTTTACGAAAATTTAAGACTTACATCTAATTCCGCGGGATGTAACTTCGCAAATTTAGCGGAAAAAATGTTGATTGCACGCCTACACTCTACTCTAATGAATGGTTTTCACATGGCCATCTCTTTACAATTCATCAGACCATTGTCGACTTTTTTCCAGTAGCAATCAGACAATAACATTATTAAACGTGGGTTCAGAAAAAAATGTCTACAAAGACCTTAGATATTCAGGACTTATACGAAACTGAACATATACAACATATGACTTTTAAAGAACTTTATTGCACATACATCTCTGACTATTCAGTCCCAACCAAATCGAAGAAATGACAAACGTTTCTGGCATACATGCAATGCTTAGAAAATTTCCGAATATTTTACAAAGCAGCAGATTTGGTACACTATTCTTTACATTCAAGTATTAAATTCGAAATAACAACAGTGTTAAGCGGAAGGGAGCCGATGCAGGCAGCTAGCAATTTGTCCGCCGTTTTTAAGACAAGGTACAATACTTATACTGTTTTTGAAATATTGTAACATTTGCTTACCATCAGAGCATTTTTACTTTTACATTCACAATTAAATGACAAACATGAATTGTTAATTTTCAATTAGTTTAATAATAATTCGATTGTGGATCACTAAAATTCAATAGTACGAAGGCAAGCAGAAAATTTGCCACGTTTTTTAAATGTTCTACATGTTTGAAATGAATAACGTTTACAAACTGCGCCGTTTAAATCATAGACATCTTGTTACATGACAAATAAAAATAAACATGATTACTACTTCACGGAAACAAGCAATGTGATCAAGGAACATAAAACATACTTGTAATCTTATTCATATGTATGGAATAAACGATATTGTCCAAAATAAACAGGACTAACACAAATCGCGTAAAATAATTGTTTTTTTTTATTATTCGATAATTAACGTCGATGATAGGGAATGTGTTTACACATTCTTGAAGTCTTTATTATTGTTATTATTATTCTAATGATACCAATATTATACTTATGATAATGGTGAAGATGCTGATGACAAAGACACTGGCGTGTGCGACGCTATTGATTCTTTTCCAGAATCTTACAATGTAGAATTAAACAAACAGACTTGTCAGTTCCTTCTCCCGTATTAAAGTCGTACCTTATTTGCCGATATAAAATTAAAAATAAAAAACATGTACAAAAGAGAAAAATAATGCCTATATCACGTATAGTAAAGTTAAGAATGCCATGTCAGCATATATATACAATCAGAGTTCAGCAATAGTAAAATTACGTATTCAACAGTTGTTGTGTAGAAACGAAGTCTGCTGCAAACAAAAATAATCTGAAGAAGCAAATTATGAAAATCTGACTCCTCCCGATTTTCTTATGAGAGAATAATCAGTTCTTAACAGAAAGTGTTTACAGCAAATTATCGTGGCATTCAAAACAGCATTGCACTCGTTAGTTTGTTTTGTATTAATTTATTGAGGGTGCATATGCTATGAGTTATGTGCAAATCGGTGTGTTATTTCGTAATATGATTAATGGCAACATACGGTCCGTAAAACAACATTTACATTATTTTATTTTCTCTCATTCTTTCCCTACGCTAAACTAAACAACCATTTGCATATAACAATGCTATTACGATTTTACAAGACACTTTTTAAAGACCAAATACGCAATACAAGTCATTATAAAACAAAACAATTTATATTCATTTTAACAATTTATATTTATTTCTATGATTTATGTCCGATAAAACGTGTATTTTAAATTACCATGCAAAGATTAAGAAGGAATAATTTGGAAATCGAAATAAAGAACGGTTAGTGAAACACAAGTACTATTTTCTTACAAAGCTGTTACCTACAGTTGAGACAGATATATTTTACAGTTGTGTAGGAAGCTTCGAGCAAGCACGTCTTTAAAAGATAAATGGTTACAATGAAAGATATTAGATAGGGTTTTATTTTACAAAATCCTCAAAATATTTTAATGCCTTTTTTACATTTATTTAGTTAAAAAGAAATTTATTGAGCCGAGGTATTTTGAAATTTTTAATGCAGATCTTAATGATTATATATTCCATATTTCCATTTTCATGGCAAATATGTATTAGATATACAAGATTTTAATGGCTTTTTTATTTTAGACAATGAGACAATGAGATGTAACTCATACAGTTTTGTAGATATATTTTTAAGACACGCGTTTCGGCGGCAACTTGTATGTACTAAGCGCAATACTCTAGGAAAAAGACTTTCCAAATTATGTATAATAGAATGACAAAATTGACAAATTATACGACCATGAATCTTTTATTTTCAGCATCCTATTTTAAGAAATAATAGATCAGACAGTTGTCATAATTCTAAATGACAGAAAAAAATACGTTTTACTTTTAGAAACACGAATTATACTATAAATATACATACATTGTATTGTAAAGCATTGAAACGTTCACATGACATTCAAAATTTTTATACTGTGGCTTAAACCGCTTTCATGTTTTCTGGAACAAAGTATGACTTCAGATTGTCTACCAAGTCTTATATTCGTTTTTTTTTTTTTCGCTATATTTTCAAAATAGCTTCTTTAGTAGCTATTTAAAAATCCCGTCATTTACGAACAAATCATAAAAAGGCACCATTGCGTTTGAGAACAATCATCATGTTAAGCTGTATCAAGAGAATAAAATCATTTTGTAAGCGCTATATTATTTCCATTCCTTAGTAGCTAAAAGTACTAATCAATAAGCACACAGACAAACAAACTTCAGAAACATGTTTTATTACTGATTTACTTTAAACCTTAACGAAAATAGACATTTATACTAGTAATCAAATTCTAACCGGGAACAACTAAAAATAAATGGCTTTTAAATCGGTTGCGTAATACTAGTATCTATTGTTAAAATTTACTTATTTAAACTGAACATAAATTTATGCCCTAGAGTATCATTGTACTTATTTTCTGTGCATGTTTATTATTGCATTCTGCCATAAGGTGAAGTGAATGGCTGTAATTTTCCTCTTTATTAGAATCTATAAATTGTTGTATTAATCTAATTCAAATAAAATAACAACATATTTACGTTTCAATAATGATTTAATAGTTATACGCTTATCGTATTTACGTTCGAAACAATTCTATAATTGCTTAAAAGGCGATTACTAGTATAAAGTAAAAGGGCATATGTCCTTTTATGTGCAGCATACACATTATTGCAAGAAAACATTGCTCTTTCTTTGTTTTATTTTCAGAGAAAAATGTATTTTTAAAACTAATTTAAAATCAAATGTATAAATATAATGTACATTATATTCAACAACGATTTCTTTACTTTTATATAAACATACAACTCTTGCATTTTTATAATTATCTTGCATTTATTGGAAGAACACATATTAAAATGGGAGATAAATTTGATAAAAATGTCGATGTGTTGATTCTTAATTTTTACTTCAAGTCTTACTTTAAAATAGATTTCTAGTGATTATTCAAAGAAAAACGAACATTCAATAACTACATTCTCAGGACTATGATTGTATAATCAATATTGTTTTTAAATCATAACATAATATAGCCGTGTCCATCTGTTTATTTTTTATAACGTTATTTTATTGAATATAAATATAAGTAACACGATGAGTTCGAAATTAGAAATAATGTTACTTATCAATAATTAATTCCCATAGATTAAATTAACTAAATGTTTTTGTTTTTTTTTAAGATTTAATTACTGTTCGAAGCTTAACATTTTTCATTATGTATATTCTAAACATTCATGTTAAACTCCTGTTTCACGTCGATTTTCTCTAAACAAAAACTTCAATGCAATCAGAACAAAGAACATTAATAACATTTTGATTACAGTTGACGAAAGGAACAATAATAAACTGTTTATAAAGCTCACCAAAAAAGGCTTACCACGTTATATTATAAGAAGCAAAGATGTAAAGATATCGTATGACCTTTTTCGATTGTATGCTGTGGAATTTGTCGTGCTGTTTGTCAGTTATTATGCCAGGAAGAAGTATACTACAGTATCAATCGACACTAGCAAATTTATACAAATTATACAATTGTTCTTTTTTTATCTTTGCGTGCAGGGATACACAATTATAATAATTATGCAAATGTTTCCCCAATCAAAGTGTCATAAAATTAATATTTGCTGTATGGCATCTTGCAAACGTAGATTAGTCAATTCAGTTTTCATTGCAAATAGCTTGAGTGCAAATAAATATATTGCATTGTTTGTTCTGAGAAACATATGTCATTCGTTAATACATATTATCAAAAAACATATTGACAGTTTCTTTTTTTGTTATTCACTTTTGAATATATAATGTTCTTTTCAATTTATAAAATTGTTATAACTTATGAATATTAAATGAAGCTCGGCGAATCTTGAGCAGAATAAATTAACTTTATTACTCTAAACTGATCATGACTTTGTGATCAAATAATCGTTCGAACCTTTAAGATTCTCCAGTTTACAGGATTCTGAATAGATATGCATGATAATTGTGAAAATCTGAATACATAGAAATGATAGATACAATCAGGCCCAGTATTCAAATTCACTCACTTCTTATGTTTTCATTGTTATTGTGTTATCTCTTTTATCCACAAAAATAAAACAAAATTGTTTATTGACACTTGGAATTCAAAACTTGATGTAACGACATAAAATAAGTTGTAGACGCATCTTGATTAAACCATCATTATGGAAATAATATATATTGGCGTATATCAATTAACTACCGACAGTGACAAAATATGAAATGTATAAAGTTATAACATGCACATAGAGCCACAAAAAGGTTATATTATATGTACAAAATTTGTGTTTTACTTATAACGCAGTCAAGGCTATTTTTTCGAAAAGAAAGTAACATTGTCTTTTTTTTCTGTATCAGAATAAATTGATTATAATTGTTAATTTGAATTGCCATGAAAAGCAAATTACATGTATACATCCAGGTTAACGTGAAATATATGTTTTTTTTTTATAATAATTAAAGAGCACCATATATTTTTATCTTCAAATGTTTAAGATCCTGTTATTCAACTTTTTTATGGTTTTATTCTGTCCAGCGTCCTGTGAACTTTGCCTTGTTGATCTTTATTCTTCTTGTTTTTATATCATAACCAAAATGCTCAAATGAAGATTTATCAATATTGTAAGTTCCAAAAATCAATATTTGTAAAGATGTTACCAAACGTACATTTCATGATAATAAAGGGAGGTAATTAGAGTCTATACAGTATTAGTGAAGCTTTTCAGTAAGAAATGAATGCAAATATTTTAATGATTTCATATAATGTGGACACATATTTACAGTTCATATTTTACATATATTTCGGTGTTTGAAAATTGTTTTAGAAGCATTATTATATACATATAATATATATAAAATTTCATTTAAGTGTGGTAACAACCTAATTTCAACATACATGATCTTTAAAACACATTTTTAAAGATAACGAAAAAAGACGCCAATAAGAAGTAAACATGTACGATAAAATTGGTATTTTACAATTAGACACAGATAAATGTATTGCATTATAGATTAAGATACTTAGAAATGAGCAAAATTGGAAAGATAGCTTCATAAAGATTTAATTTTCACTTAATCCAAATACTACAATACAATAAGTATGCCAGCTTATGTCTTTGTCACTGGTGTCATTTCAAATTATTCATTGGTTACCATTTAATTATAACTCTCTTAAAGAGAATAGCATAGTTCAGTATTCATTACGCACAATTTGTCTTTTAATCAAATGTCTTATTTTAATCCATTTTAAGAAAATATATAACTTTATATATAAACGTAATTTTTGGTTATCGTTATAAGGGTAAAAAACATTCGTGAAAGTATAATCCTCTGCAAAACTATACCAGTTAAATTGTATTTCTCTGTTAATTAAATTTATGTTTAAATTGTATGACGCTAATTGTATGTAATTCCATGACAATTTGCCAAATGGTTGTTTTAAAAACCAGTCTGTAAAAGTAGACAACATGATTTGTACTTTTACAGAGAACACTTCAAGACTTTCTAAGTGAAACTAATTTGTAAAACAATGATTCTAATGAGCTAGGATTAGAGCAATATAAACAACAGACAGAATAAAACGACTTGTTTCTTACTAGAATTCGCCTATAGTTATTTATAGCACTTTCCGTCCTTGAATTATAATAAGATCTCTATCAGGCTAAAACCTTTAGACATGATTCTCATAAACAAGTTTTAAATGATACGGAAAAATGTTTTGCGGTAAGGAACAAGGAAACAAGTTGCTAATTCCAATTAATATTCTCTGCGTTTGATGATCTTTTTTATGTTTTTACAAGCAAAACTCAAACTTTTGCCTGAACCAGTTAATACGTGCAATAAGCTAGAGAATATTTTGGCCAATAAAACTTACATGGCAACAACCAATATTAATACATCGAATACTCCTGATCTTGGTATGTTTATAACAACTTTGGATACATTAAAGAAAATAGCTAATTTATGCGTTAAAAATGTGTTTAAAAATGTTATGAAATGTTTATCATGTAGCATACACATTTCATGACCTTTTGCATATATTCCTTTAGGTTTGTAGTACACATGCGATTAAAATCAAATTGAAATATTATTTAATTAATCTAGGAAATTACTCTTTTTATATTTTATAAATGAAATCCTGTTAAATATGAAAGACTTCATTAAACATGTTGCAATTTTTTCTTTTCAGTTTTCTTTTCAATTCTCCATTAAAACCTTGTAGAGGAGATTATAGAGGTTATAATGAAAGACGATGACATATTTTAAGCGGACAATAGTTCATTGATACCTTTAATGATTTCAAAGGTAAATTTGCACAGTTAATTAACTCAATGAATATTTTATATAATAAAATAAAGTAAAACCTAACTTCATTAATCATAAAATATCAAAACTAAGGTACAATTTTATATATTCTAACACAATTCAAGTTCAACTATAGCTTAAAATAGAAGTTTGGTATCAGCGAGTTTATGAATGACTTTTGACGTCAATAAATTATGTGCGACTATATTATTGGTTAATGGGCTTATTTTCTTTACAGGGTGATTTTCAAAATAGTATGTCATATTTATAAAATACCTTTTGAATGTAGTTCATGAAAGTCTTTGCTTGTATAAATTTGCATTGCTTTCACTGTTTTTTGTTTTGTTTTGTTTTTTTTATGGTATGCCTTTCCTGACTTAAAATGCTATATAAATCAGTAAATTAGTCAGGTGTTTTGAAACATAAATTATTTTTCTTTAAAGATTCTTTGATCTGATGATACATCAAGAGAATTAAAGACGGCGATTTATTAAATTGCTTATTAATGTTGAGTTATCAGATTCCTTAAATATGTTATCAAGTAAAAGATGAAAGAAATTTATTAAATTTACCTGCATATAATATTTAAAGTCGCTTCATTATCTGTTACGGTTTAATAAAATAACTTATTCATTGAAAGCAATCAGTTTCCTATTTTTATACAAGAAGGGTTAAAAAATATAAAGATATATCTTTTTAAAAGCAACCAAATCTGTTTTACATTTCATTAGCTCGTCTGGGTTTGCTGGAATTTGTTTGTAGGTATAAATTTTCAATCAAGGGACCTTGTCGTAAAAGCTTATCAGACGGTATATAAAACGATTTTATCATGATCAATTTAATTATAAAAGATTGCGGGAAGAATCCCTTAGTTAAACCATTATAGCAAAAGAAAAAATCAAATTATTACAATCGAATGTTTACATTAAAATGACTTATTCAAATAATGATTTTTGATAGTAATTGCCAAAAAAATTGTTCCAAAGCACAATACATTTTTAAGTTATTACCTGAAAGGTCTGCCATTGCCAGGTTACAGAGTAAAAAATTAGTAACATTCCTAAACCTCCTTCGAGCCAATATGACAATCGCTAATAAACTATTGCCAACAAATCCTGCTAAAAATGTTGGAACATATAAAATCACTAATCCCAGAGCAACACTTTCGTCTTTATCCTTGTGATCTAGGAAATGATCCTCTAACAATGCACGCAATAATGTTTCATTTAAAGTTCCATTAAAAGAAGTGTTACTTAGGGAATATTTATCCATAAGAGATTCCATAATCCGTTGGTTTCCTAAAGCACTGGTAGCACTTCAAAGCTAAGAAAGTTCTGCCTCTTAACGACTCATTCGAGGCATCACCAGTTGAACGTACTAGGCATGTGTCTTTGTTTTCCGATAGCTTTAAGAACACTGGAATAAGAAATTTGTATCTCTGTTTGAGAGAATTGTGCTGTTGCGTTACATCTTTGTTAAATCAAAACATTTGACATTGCATTAAAATCACATTATTAGCGTCTGTAAACCTAATGTTTCGCTGAGATAACATACAAATCTTATCAAATGTAGCATATCTGTGTCAAACAATAATAATATATTACATAAGTACTATATAATATAAAAATATATTGCAATGCTATTTAATATAACGATAAGAATGCTCTTAGCAATTTCGGAAAAAGAATAGAATACAGGCAAACACTTTAATTCTTGAAAATATTTTTTCATGAATATTAATATATGCTGTTGTTGTTATTTGTGTTTGTTTGTTGTTAATTCATTCTCTTTTTTAAAAACAATACATTCCAATTTTGCCGTTTGTTAATGATTCCGTTTTGTTTGACATTACTCACTGCAAATTTTTAGACATACGATGGATCTGTCCATGAAGCAAAAATCCAAGCAGCGGTGAAGTTTAGCGTCTGTATAGGGAATTGCCTTCAAGTAATAAAGCCGGTTTAGGTGACGTTGATAAAAATAACATCAAAGACGACTGCCTTTGTTTTTCGTAAAAGCTACGGAAATTCCATATGGGTCTGCATGTTTGGCTCAAACTTTTCTTTTCATTTATTTTATTTTTCAAAAACATATAAACACAATCATTCACATTTACATAGAAATTCAACACAGAAAAAAACAACAAAACTTTCAAAAAATTCAGAAAGAACTTAAAAAACTATCATTCTTACACTAAACAAAACACACACACACCACACACACACAAGACAGGAGGGAAAAAAAAGACAAGTGAATCAGTTTCATTTAATTTTTTACGTTTTATGGTTTATACGTTTAATTTACATAATATTATTGTTTTAGTCATCAGTATTGTTTGTTAAAATGTTAGATAATTTACTCCATTTTTGTTTGTACGATTCAATTTTATCATTTAACAGTGCAATTGCTTCTTCAATCTGTATCCTTAACAGCAAAAAGTTTTTAAAAATATCAAAAGTGGGATTTCTTCCTTGATATTTCATTTTTAAAATGTAATATTTCATTAGAATAATGATATAATTTACTACATTACTATTTATATTGGTTGTAAGTTCTCCAAAAAACACTGTTTCTTTACTGTATGAAAAATGAAGATTAATGGATAAGAGAAAGGAATGCAAGTTTGACCATAGATTTTGCACAATATTACATTCCCAAAATAGATGATGAAGTGTTTCTAAACTACTGCAGCAAAAATCACACAAATTTGAATTGCATAGATTATATTTGAAAAGCATAGTGTTTGTTGCAGTAAGTCTATGGATGAACTTATACTGAAAATTTCTTAATGTCACATCTATAGTACATTGTAGTGGTATAGTGTATATCTTTATCCAATTCAATTCTATATCTATTTCTTTTTCCCATAACTCTTCATTTTTATTTTTTTCCTTCTCATCATTTTCAAGTTGGATATTATATAAAAGTTTATTTATTGTTTTGGATTTTTGAATTTTATAGAGAAGCGTATCTTGTTCTTCCATATAAGTTGTGTTATTTTTTAGTTTCTCAAGGTATTGTTTTGGTATATTGTTTATTAGCATAAAGTATCTTAAATAATCAGCATTTTCTATTCCGTAAATTTCTTTAAAATCATCATATTTATAAAAGGCTTTTCTCCTATAATCATAAAGATGTTCTATACAAAGTATGCCTTTATCATGCCATGTTTTATAATAAACCAGTTTGTTGTCAATTTTAATGCTAGAATTATTCCATACTATGTCTTTAACATTATCTTTGTTTTTATTGTCCTCATGCTGAATGTGAAACCAAGACGAAAGAACATTATTCATGAACGAATTATGTGGATATAAATTATTGATATCATTTTTTGAAAGATTACATTGGAAGATAAAATCATTACCATTTTGCTTTATCTTGTGTTTTACAAAAAGTTTCCATGAACTCTCATTATCTTTGTTTATATACCTTTTAACCCAGCTTGCTTTTACTGCATTAAGATAATATGTAATGTCTATCATTTTTAGTCCACCATTTTTTATATTAAGTTTTAAAGTTTTGCGTTTTATTTTTTCTGGTTTTCCTGCCCATAGAAAGTGAAACATCGCTTAAGTTATTTCTTTCATCTTATCATTGGATGGGTTTGCTAAAACTGAAAAAGGATATATTAATTTTGGCAATGCAAAAGTTTTTATCACTATTACTTTTCCCATTAACGTAAGCTTTCTGTGTTGCCATTGCTTTAAGCAATTGAAAAAATGTTGAAGTTTATGATCTAAATTTATGTTTGTATTTTTCTTGTAATCTGACGAAAATAAAAAAGCCTAATGTTTTTGCTGAATCAGATGTCCACTTAAATTTTCTATTTTTACAATATCCCATGTTAGTATCTTTAAATGACCCGACTCGTAATATTGTTGATTTCTTTGAATTAAGGTTTAAACCGGAAAATTTTCTAAATTCTGATATCACATAGACAAGTTTTTCGAAAGACTTAACTGAACCATCGTTTGCGAAAGTTACATCATCTGCAAAGAAGGATTGTTTTATTTCTTTGTCCTTAACTTTTATTCCTTTTATTTAACTATCTTTTTCTATGTAATTGGATAAAATTTCTAAACAAACGATGAATAATGATGATGATAAAGGACATCCTTGTCGAACACCCCTTTCTATGGTAAAAGGTTCTGAGAAATGACCATTATTTACAATAATACTTGAAATTTGGCTCAAACTTACCAACATTTGAAACGTTCATAATTTCGCTGGTCTTCTCGGCTCTTCAGTGAATCTGATATGATAACATGCGGTGAAATATGGGTATTATGGTATAACCGGAAATGAAACAGAAGTTTGTTATATAATTAGTGTATTGAATGATAATTTGCTTGTGGTTCTTCATCGCATCGAAACAATTTAGGTTATATGGCGCCGCAACAGGACATGTATCTGGTGTTACAAACTAAGGGCAACACCAGTGGTCAAAACTTCAAAAATAATGTCAATAATTTTGCCAAGAATACAAAAATGTAAGCATGATTGATGAATTGAAAACTATAATCATAATAAACATTATTCACATTACATCAGACCGTCAGGTTAAGAAATATAAATGTTAAGATGTGTGTAGTTTTGTGAAAAATGATATATCTGCTAGATATGCCTTATTTATACTCACATTAATATAATAAACAGTAGACATAGACATATTTCTTTATGATGATGAAGATGAAATTTGACCATTGTTCAGATTTCCCAAAGGAATAAAAATGACTAGTAATCAAGATAACATTGTGTATAAAAGCAAAAAATAAACTATTGATACCTGCACTTCTAACAATTCTATCTGACCCGTGCTATACTAAACATCTTACATTGTCTTGTTTTTCCTTAAATTGTTGTTCCTCAAATTTCGTTTTCGTCTAAAAAAATTTGGCTGACTTTATGTGAATTTAAAGTGCTTTATCTACAATGCATATTTGTATGAAATTCATGACAAAAGTACATACACAAATGTTTTGATTCAGAAAAAAACGAATGTGAAGTAAATTTTATAGAAAAATCAAGGTATTGCATTGATAATTTAACTTCAGTTGCAATGATTTTTGTTCCAGACCTTTTACGGTTTTAATATCACGTTTTATAGTACTAAATATTGTTAATCATTTTACGTTTCCTTCTTTATTTTACGAAACATTGTTTTATAATATTTAATTAAATAACTTGATGTTCACCGACAGACGTAGTCTATGTCTCGAAATAAGTTTCAAGTCCTGTGTCTACTTGTACGTGTTAACAAACAATTGCAAAATCTAATTCAGGTTTATCAAATGTTGCAGATTTTAATACGCAAAAGTTTCTTTTTACCTAGAGCATTTATTAAATACCTACTTATCATTGCGTTCAGCATATATCACAAGTTCTACACAAAAATTTACTCATAAAAAGTTAATGCAAATATATTTCGTCTAACAGCAAATGCCATGAATTTATTTTATGTCTTTTCTTATAAATGTTAATAAATAGGTAAAATTTAAAATGAAAAATTGTTTAAGGCGTGCAGAGCCATCTTTGGTGCTTTGAGACTAATTAAAATCAAATTTTATATCAAAATGATAATTGTATGGCATGAAATGGCAGAAATAAATAAAATTCTTAGGGCGTATAATGAGCCACAGTCTTAAAGAAAACAATTTCAAATTTACAAACTGGTTATAAATATTACAAATTTATAAGTTATATGACAATTTAGATAAAATATTAATTTTGCACATCTGACGTTATGTTTAATTGTTTATTCCTCCATTTAAAGATGAGAAATATACTGTTTCTTTAATTAAAGTTACGTACCTCCAGATAAGCTCAATGTGGAAGAAAATCAAATATGGCAACAATGTACTACGATTTTGAGAAAAGTAAAGGGATTCACGACTCAAGTGATAGTTTACATGTGGTGTGCGACTAACGACTGATTTTACAGTATTTATCACCGTATTTCTGCTGCGTGACAAACAAGGTAGGGACTGCTTTTTGAATATTTTGAACTCGTTTTGTTATGAAAGAAGAAAAGAAAAACTTGCCTTCAGTAATCTGATAGTAAATATTGCTTCATTATATCTAATAAGTGTTTTATCTTTCTTTGCCTTAAGTATTGATTATGTCATAGGAACTGTAATTAATATGATCATAAAACATGAAGTATATCATTTGTATGGGATAGATGCTGAGTAATATTGAAACAACAAATATACGTTAAAGTTTAACGAAATTTGACTTAAAATATGATATAAGCCAAAATATTTTACTTTAAGATGTTTTACGAGTTTACATCGAAAATTGAATTTCGGTATTTTTGCTGGTATAAATTACATGATGAAAGTGCAGATTGGTTTTTCGTACAACTACGAGGTTTTGGGAAATGCAAAGCATGCTAATATTCAGAATGCAATATATCTTATATATAAATTTAAACGCAAGTTTAGAATAAGACTGAAATAACGATTCAAAAAATAGTATTAAATGATATGTCAATTAATCAAGAAGTTCAATTAAATATATTTTCTTTCAAAGGACGGATGGCAATGGAACAGCATCGTCTTGCTTTTCATATTTATCACATAGGTAAAATAGTAAATTTCTTTGTTATTAATATTATTATAAGTATTAATATTAGTTTAACCTTATGCACCATGAATGGATTTAGTATGTTAAATATTTTCTATCACATGTACTTTGATCTCTGTTTCCACCTTAACCAGCTTGATTTAGGATATGAAGGTGTCTTGTTCTAAATGGATAATAACTATACAAGTAAAAATACATGGTCTTCATAAAGTATAGAATGGCGGCGTGGCCGAGAGGTTAACGCTTGGGACTAGTAATCTAAGGATTGCTGACCGCGTGGGTTCAAACCCTGTCAGGGGCAAACCGTTGTTTCCTTGAGCAAGAAACTTTACATTCATTGCTTAGTACTGGTTGGTTCCAGGAACGGATTCGAGAGTGTTTCAATAAGCTTATAGCTTCCAACACAATCGAACTAAAATAAATTTGTATAAACTAAAGTATAGAACA
Organism: Ruditapes philippinarum; assembly: GCF_026571515.1. Classification (NCBI taxonomy): domain Eukaryota; kingdom Metazoa; phylum Mollusca; class Bivalvia; order Venerida; family Veneridae; genus Ruditapes; species Ruditapes philippinarum. Next base: position 257,858 of record NW_026857634.1, on the reverse strand, counting down.
TAGTCCGACTACACTTACCACCTTCAGTTCGAGCATGTAATTGGTAAATGCAATGTTGAGATCTTTAATCAAACATTTATCTGCATGTATTTACCCCACCTTTTTCATTTGTAGGTCGCGATGTTTTAAAATATTCTTTAAAGAGAAAAAGAAAAGAAATCATTTATTCTTCATCCATCGCTGATGTTAACAGCATTTAGTTTCACAAATTGAGATATCATCTTCAAAATATAGAGTTTAGCATGTTTAACAACTCAACACTAAATTAGTTTTTAAAATCATTTTTTAAGATTTAATTCTAATTTAAATTCGTGCTCTGTTAAAGGCAGATATTGCTATTTTTTATTCATAAAATTCTTTGACAGTTTGCAAATGTAAAAAAAAGAAATAAAATGCCACGTTACAATACACACTTAAATTACATTGTCAGGAAATTGTTCGGTAGCATTGTTAAGAAATATAATTGTGAATTTGACATTGAAATGCCGAAAATAAATGTTTTTATCTCCCTGTCGGTGTCAATGTAATCCAATAAAATGTAATTTTCCCTTGAACTTAAAAGTTGAGTGCCATAAAATCCAAAAGTCAGTGTTATATGAACAAAAATGTCACACAGGATTCAGCAATGACAAACAATTGTAAAATCGAGGTATTTGAAATGAAAAAGCAAACCATATTAACAACAGCATGTTTAGGAAAAAGAGGTTTATTTAACAGCCTTTTAATGTTTCATTTATATAAACCATTAGAAATATCTTAAATAATATTTTATTATTTATATTTTATATCGAAATCACATTCTTTGGATATGAAAATCTTAAGTCACCTTTAGACACATTATAATAAATCATCTTCATTGGAATATCATTAATGAAATGGCTTGTCGAGGATATCAATTTATGAGTCAATTTTAATGCTTTAATTAAACTATTCATTAATTCATGTAATAAGATAAAAGCAATTAAATAACAAAATGCTATTTTTGTTTCAAGTTGTACGTAAACTGCCTAGCATGTAATGACTTTACAGTTATTTTTCGGCAAATGCAAAATCTGAATTTACAGATTAAAAATTTAATATGCAACATCACCTCTTGTTATTTTTTTGTTTTGTTCGATTTGTTTTATTTTAAAATATCATCCAAATTAAACTGAACGAGTTAACTGATACATTTCCCGTGCATTTTCCAAATATTTCCCTAAGTTAATAATTTAATTAGGTCTTTAAAAGGAAGATAGCAAAGAAGAAGTTTTTTATCTGACAAAACAAAAGATCTAATTTATTGGTTTCGTCTCGTTTCAACCCACTAAAAAAAAACATCATCTTATTTAAATCTAAATGAACGAGAAAAAATGTTAAAAGTGCATTAAGTTCTTCATTGACGTACTGGAAACGGAACTGATATAAATTGTAAATAGCTTTAAAATGGCCCACCTAAGATCATCAATGAAATCATTTTTAGACTGTTAGCGTTAAAATCAAATAATCAAAATAAATGTTATTGGCCATAATCTAAAATTTAAAAATATATACAATTATAATTTCTGATTAACTCAAAAAATGTTACAATTTCGATTCGATAAGGTCTACGAAGTGATCTTTCTTCTCCATATGAGGTATATTATATAATGATATCTTTTTTTAATAAAAACAACTTAACTGTGAGAAAGGTTAACTCCTATACGATCTTAGAAACTGATTATTATTGTGTTATTCTTCTATGTTATTTCCGTCATCCCATAGAATATACTGAAAATTGTTTATCCATGGTTTGTAACATATACGAGTCAACAGGTCATTTTAAAGCTAACAAAGGTAAATACCACAATTTTATATACGGATGGTTTGTGCCAATTATATTCCATTATTTGATTAAATCAGTACTGAAGCTAAGAAGATAACACAGGACGTGTAGTATTGTAGCAGAACTTATTAAATAATATCTTTGTGATCCGTTGAAACATATACACATTATACTGTTGATTAAATGATATACCGATCAGCGTCTTGAATGCCTTTTTCAATATCAAATATTAACACTCTTTCACTTGCATCTTGGTTAAAAGTAATGAAAACATACCATACAAAAATAAAGAATTTTGTTTTATTAAATGGATTCTTTTTCAGATGAATTGGTTTGATTTATGTTGCCGATTAACAATTTAAGCAAAACGCTATCATAACGCATTAATATACAACAATAAATCAAAAAGCGAAATGTTTATCTTTCCTTTCGCACAATCACTTGATTTCCCAAAAGCAAATACATTCTGGAGGTGGTTTATTTTTTTGTAGAATAAATCATGTTAATATTTATTGTGTTCTTTCAGGAACACATGACTATATTTATAACAATAATATGTAAAAACTGTTATAGAAAGGATAGCAATCTTGTCAATCCTATTCAAATAAGAATATTTGAATCAAGACTCTCAGGTTGCACAAGGAATATTTGATAATTAAGTATTCTTTGTTTTCAGCTAATTCCGAAAATAAAACTCCAAACAAATACATACACGACACTTACATTTAGTTCATAATTATATATTTAAAACTTAATTTATTCTACATATCTGTTATTGTTGTCAGAATAATCGTACAATTTAACTGTAGATATTTTTTTAATCCTACAGCGTTGAACCGAAGTGCAGTGTATTTATTTATAAACCTGTTGCTAAGCTTTAAATTTCTACATATAAATGTCACATAGAAATATGCGAGTTTTGGGGAAAGATTTTACATCAGTTTAGGAGAGACACACTGATAGTGTGTAGCGTTCTTTTTTATCATTTATTAGAAGAGAATTTGTTGTTTTGACGGGAGTTTTGTTGATTTGTCGAAGTTGGTTGAATGTTATTGTGGTGATCTTAATTGATCAAGGTTAATTGGTTGTAATTAAGTGTTTTGGTAGTTGAGTTATATCTGTTTGGTAAGATATACTTCGTTGAAATGGGTTGAATGTTTGGAGTGATTTTGTCTGGTCAAGATTATATTAGTTGAGGCTTTATTTTGAGGATATGTGTCTACATTTGGTGCTTAAGCTGGTACTGACTAGATTTTGTGAAGATTATACTGTTGGTTGAATGTTTGTGGTTAAAACTGTATCTTAGAGTTGTATAAATATTCATATTAATTTTGTGTTACTCATTTTGTGATGATTTTATTGTTTTGTTTGGCCATAAGTTGTTAAGAGCTTGGGCTCGCCAGGTATCTAGTATTGTTTCGTATAAAAGGCATATACGTGGAAAGATATTTCGTATAAGTGGTTGATAAATGATGTGTGTTTGTTTTTGGTGTAAATAATAATCAGAGTTTGTTACTTAAATGTATATATAGATTTGAGATAGAAAAGATGAAAATACCAAAAAAAAAGTGTTAACTAAACAATAACACGCTAGTCCGGCGGTGCTGCCCAGCGCCCATATCTTGGAAATTGGTTCTAGTATTTATTACTAAATCTTTCCTTAGATTGAATATCATCAAGGCAGTCATTCTCCTGACAATTGTCTTAGATATTACCATATGGATTTTGGAAATGATTTTTGAAAAAGGACATACACAATTATCAACCAACAAAAGATGCCATAAAAGACAAATTGTAAAGTTTAACATACCATTGCCTTTACACATCTGTCAGATTGTATTAAAACAAGTGTCATCTAACAAATCGTTTAAACCAATCTATGAAGTAATCTTTATCATTTTTTGATTGAAAGATACAATGCCTTTGGAAAAAGTCACTATTTAAATGCGCTCAGACCTGTGACAAGTGTGCTTCCATATCAAGCAAATTTATTATGCTAAACAATAAGGCATATTATCAAATGTCACAATCTTATAAAAATTTACAAGGCTGGAAATTAAATAGGTAGTATTTCCTCGACATTTATCATTCTAACTTTATATACAGCTGTTTTATCATTAATAAAAGTATGATATGAATGATGACGTCACTCTTGTATCAATACATGTCAGTTAGTGCAGATACTATATGAATTTGTATTTCTCTTAAATCAACTCAGATATCAATACGGTGGCACAAAGGTGACATGGGTGTTTTAATTTATCTCGTGCGCACGAGATACTATGTCGTGGCCACGAGATACTAAGTCATGGGGACGAGAAACTATCTCGTAGCCACGACTTAGTAACTCGTGGCCACGACATAGTATCTAGTGGCCACGACTTAACTATCCCGTGGCCACGACTTAGTAACTCGTAACCTTTGTGCCACCGTTAATCCACTATGCTTTATACTTCTGTAATAAATACAATCGCATTGTATGTATTATATATAAAGATCTAATTTCATAGGATAGACAAAAATGTCCCATAATGTGGTTTTCATTTTACTTTTATTCAAATCGAAAAAATGTTCATGCCTACAATATGCGGTACTAATGAATTACGAGTATTTAAATCATTTTGATAAATGATAGCATTAGCTATTTATATTTTTGCAACAGTGTAAATCTATACTAGTTACAAATTCAAATAGCAGCAGATAAGAAGAATAAGTGCAGAAGCTCATATCAGGTCAATATTTGGCAATTCATCATGCTGCTCAACACCACAAAAGTATTTCATTCCTCTTCACAGTGAAGTTTAAACGTAGACCATTATGTAAAATACTTATAAAGCAATGAAAATATTATCAAATAAATATCGTTCACAATAATCTAAAAAGGAACATATAGCATTAAAATAAATGTTCTATCCCATATATAATTTTACTTTCATCATATTTACAAAGTAAATTCTCTACAATTCTCCAGTGTAAGGGTAGTATCTTAAAACGAACGCTGTTTTAAAACATTTAGTAGTCCTTTAAAGATAACATGTACATAACTTGGAAAATGGCCCATGTTAAAGAATTTTGCATGAATGTTAGAGCATCTGCACCGATGAAAATTGATAAAACAATACTAAAGCAGAAACGACACAAAAAGCAGGTAACAAAGGTCATTTGAGATATTCGAATCTAATTTAAATCGAACATCTCCTTTAGTATGGTGGAGTCCAGAAAACAACGATTTTAACGCGAAACTACGGAAGCATGGAGAGGACATAGTCGATTTATTTTAATAATCTGTGGGAACAACTTATTTGTCGAAATATTTTTTATTAATCTGTGGGAACAACATGTCTTGTGAGAAAAATCTTTTTTTATTCTGTGGGAACAACATATTTTGTGAGAAAAATCTTTTTTTATTCTGTGGGAACAACTTAATTTGAGTAAAAAAAAAAATTATTCTGTGGGAACAACTTATTTTGTGAGAAAAATCTTTTTTTACTCTGTGTGAACAAACTATTTTCTGCGATATTTTTTCAATATCTTGTTTCCTCAAGATAATAAGTTGTGCGAACAAATTAATTATGTTGTTCCCACAACATAATTCAACCAATCAAAATAGCGATTGCCACAAAGAGTGACTGCAAAGTTAAGTCCCTTTTTAAAAAGTCGCCATTTGCACACAATTGCAATAATGGCAGAAGAAATGTTTAGAAAATTATTAGAATTCCTACGTTCTAGAGAATTTGATTGGTTGAATTATGTTGTGGGAACAACATAATTAATTTGTTCGCACAACTTATTATCTTGAGGGAACAAGATATTGAAAAAATATAGCAGAAAATAGTTTGTTCCCACAGAATAAAAAAAAAAAAATTCTCACAAAATAAGTTGTTCCCACAGATTAAAAAAAGATTTTTCTCACAAAATATGTTGTTCCCACAGAATAAAAAAAGATTTTTCTCACAAAATATGTTGTTCCCACAGAATAAAAAAAGATTTTTCTCACAAAACATGTTGTTCCCACAGATTAATAAAAAATACTTCGACAAATAAGTTGTTCCCACAGATTATTAAAATAAATCGACTATGTCCTCTCCATGCTTCCGTACGAAACTGCATATTATTGATATAAATCAAAACACAACAAAAACATTAAAAAATGTTCTAAAGTTATGGGACAATTTTAGTTGATATTTCAATTAATGTTACGCATTAACGTAGAGAATACAATTTAAAAAATCGACTTGAGGAAAAAAACAATTATTTATACAGAATTGTGTCGTAAATGTACGATTTTAAGTTCAAATTAATATAGTATGACATAATATGTTGTAGTTCGCTAACAAGATTAGATTATTTACTCAGCTTGTTACAAGACTGAAGAATTCATATTTTAAATTAACGATGATGTATTTAGTATTGTTATGATTAAATACAAAAACGTTTTGACATTTTTCGGTTAGTTGTGCAAGCAATTTTATAAGCATCTCGGGAATATCTGTCAATCTGGTTTAATCAAGTCCCGTTTAAGACTAGAATGAAACTGATTATGTATGTTTTGCGTTATATTAGTTCTATTAAAAAGATTAAATATATCGTTTCACGTAGGATTTGACTTTATTGCAGCAATATATCTAACAAAATAGTATCTTGTTACACTTTAAGACTGAAACAGGGCGATTAAAGAAGTGCAAACATATACACACTCAATTACTTTGTATACATTTGTGAGAACAGAACCTTAAAGAACGACCAAAACGCAAAACTGAAAATGTTTCAGACTCGGTTTTATTGAGATTGTTCGTGGATGGTACAGGAAATTGCCAGCTATCGACCCCTCATCCAGGACCGGCTTAAGAAGAATTTAACTTTTTTACATAAAAAAACAACATTTAGACATAAGGAGCTTAGAAATATCCGTTATTTGTGTTCAAATCCTTACATTCCATATAGTATTATTCTCTACAATTAGCAATATTGATCTGATAAATGTTTCCTGATTTTCAGATTATTTGAAAATTCACACAATTTCAACTAAGAGCACAGCGTATCCCATGTCCTACTCAAAACAATTTTAATATTAACACTATTGAATGTTCTATAAACTTCCATTCCAAAACACAAAGTTTTACGTATTTGTAACAATCTTGTTATTTCACTTCAATATTTAGTATAGTTGGAACTGTTCTAAGTATATCTAAATACTAAAAGAATAGCTAACTTTTTCTTGTTTTAATAGTGGTTTGAATCAGTATCAGCTTATCTTCATCTTCATTAAATAGTCAAGTTTTGCAATATTTTACTGCACAAGTCTTTTTTATTCATATATGACTATAATAATTTCGAAACTAACAAATACTTTCGCATATGTTCATCTTTATTCTTAATAACTTCTCAAATTTTGAAAGTTTAATTGCTGAAAATGTTGTTGTGATACATACATAATCGCGCTTTGATTTCGTAACTACAACTTCTTTTATAAATGTTGATCATTTTATTGTCAAACTGCAGACATAATTTTATTGCAATTTCTTCTCATAACGAGTTTTACAATTAAACGAGATAAGGGTTTCGTAGAATTAAAAATATATTAAAACAAAAATGTGTCCTGAATGAAATCACAATAAATTAATCCTAACGTTATGATATATACATAATAATGGCGCGAGCAAAATCTAAACATACAAGATGTATATGGATATTTTATAGAAAAAGACGTTTGATCGCAAAACTGGTTGTGAGGAAATTACAACAAAATTATGTAATCGCTTTGAGTTTTGCATTAACTTTGTCGACATATGCTGGCTACTGTAGTTGTAAGTTCCTAAATTAAATACGATTATGTACATGTACTATGTATGTTTCACAACAATGTATTTGGCAAAAGAAATTTTGCAAAACTTGATGATAAAGATGAACTGATGCTGCATGAAATTCATTATCTTAACATATATTGCAATTAAATATAAGTGTTTTGTAGCAGGGAAAGAAATTTATAGACGCGACAGAAATTACTACATATAAGTCATTGAGAAAATCTATGTGAAACTAATATTTTGAATATAATTTAAACATAGAATTTCATTTTAAAACTGGTTGTGATAGAATTGCAGCAAAATTATGTCATCAGAACAAGTTTTGCCATAAATGTGTTGCAGAACTCGTTTTATTGCGAACCCGATTGTAACAGGGTGGCGTTCAATAACGCAACTTGCTTTTAAATGTTGTCACTGCTTTGAAGTATTACATCAATAATGTCGGTACTTTACTTTTACCTTTTTATAAAAAATTAAGAAGGTCAGCATTTATTAGAAACGATTGGTATTTTATTTCATTATTTTAAACATTTCGTATTTTAACAATTATAATCACGTCTTGAATTAGGGAAGATTCCTCTAGAAAAATGAAATCAAAGTTCAAGTGCGGTTTTATTGTGTCTATGCATAGACGATAATGGAAAATGCAGCATCTCACGCGCATCCTAGCACCGACCTATTGCACCGTATTAACTGTAAAATTGTTTGAAAATATCAACGGAATAAGGATGGGAAAGAAAGCGATTTGTCTTTATGTTTTAATGATCTCATAAATATTGCATTATCTTAATTTTCTTAGAAAGATTAAGTCATTGGCATGCCCTTAGCTAGTTAAGTCGTAAAATTCTTTCAATTATTAATGCCTGTATCGTATGACATGCATTTTTATGTCATGCTAACGTCTTAAATAACCCTGATAAGATGATATATTGCTTTAAGTAAAGAATGACATTTTATGAAACATATTCTTTGGGGATTTTATTTTGTGAAAAAAGCAAATTTATAAATAATATAAAAAGCAGTTCTCAACAATAGCTTAATTATACTCATAAGTGCAATAACATCTGTAGATAAATGTGAAACCAATTTTTGTTGCAGGTTTTAAAGACAGAAACACTTTTATTTTCACAAATCTATTGTAACATTTACCCAATATTGTTGCATGTCAAGCGCTTTTTTCGTCAGTCATTTAACATCTTATATGATCTTAACCTATTATTGAAGGATTGTTAAGCACATGTTTAACATTTCTACAGAATCAAATAAGAAAGTAAAAGAAGAATTATGAGGCTAATGCACTTTTAAACAATGAAGAATGTGTAACAACACTTACGAATATACTTTAGCAATAAATAATAGCACAATTTATTTGCTGTACTGATATTGTTAATTAAGGCACATAAACGATTTATGATCAGTCAAACGAATTATGAAGCCTGCAAAAGGAATAAGGAAACAGTCAAAGTGATATTTTATACTCTTTTCGGCTGGCATGGTTTATCATGTTTTTGGCATATCTCTTAATCTGTTTTATTATTATTTTGCTTGCTAAATATAATAGGAATTGAAAGTGCAATTCTTGTCGAAAACTTATTAAATTCTTAATTATCTTTAAATATCAAAATGCACTTACCATAATCATCATGTGATATGTGTTGAAAAATTTGATTTCAATTGAAACCTTAGATCTTAGATCTCTCCTATATTTAGGAGTTGACAATGCTCAGCTTGGAATAATATACTTATATAATCGTACAAAAATGCAGCCATTTTTAATGGTGGTGAATTTTTCTAAAGAATCTTATTGTTGGTCTGAGACAAATATTTCTAGAAAATAAAGCATTTTGATTTACCGGTTTACCGGCACCCCCTCCTTTTTTATTTATTTTTATGTGTTTGATTTTTATCTCAATAACAGTTGTTTTGCTGTCATTTGTTATTCGTTTGTTTAGCAAATCAGCCACAAACTAACTTGTATACTCGATGTAAGCATGGAGACTTACCTGCTTGTTTCATTTTACGCCTTTTTCCAACAGTATTTCAGTCATATAGGCGGATAGTTTCCTAACCATAGTTCCTGGAGAGTTACACCAGTACTAGACTACCTTCCTCCGCGCTAAACTACCAAAGCATCTTCCGGGGATCGAACCCACGCCAGAGAGGTAACTGGATTAGAAGTCATCGACTCAAACCCCTCGACGCGTATATAATACTTTATTGAAATACTCGTAGATTAAATGGAGACAAAAAGTATTCTTATTTCTTTCTTTTTTTCTTTTATTTCTTTTTTCTTGGTAGAAAAGATATTATGATATAGCGCTTTCAAAGACTTCATAAAACTAATCCATTTAAGAAAATATCTGTAATATGCCCGGGAAATACAGCAAATAACTCGGATAAAGGATAATATAATATATAGTTTTGTAAAAAAAAGATTAAACACAACAGCTTTAAAAGTTGTGATGAAACAAAGCCTATTCATGTAATGCAATATTTATTTAAGGCGTTTCAAATTTGTCATTATTTGAAAGACCAGACATCGCATTTGCTGTGTAATCATTTCAACGTTATTTTGTGCAAGGCAGTTTTTACTTTTTTACATGGCATTGGTTTCGCATAGTTATACTATGATTATTTTTCTTATATACCGCATTACGAAAGGCATATGATAAGTAAATCATAAAATTAGCAAGTTTCATTTTTGACACTTCGATGAAAAAGACTGGAATTAAGTAAGTCAAAAGTGATTCTATATTTTCATATATAAGGGACATAAAAAGAAATTATATTTTTAATTATCATATAAAATATTCATATATTGACTGACAGACAGTAAAACTGTTTAATAAGCGACATTTGTCGTGAAATTTTTGATATGCTGTAATAAAAGTTTCGATTTTTATTTCCCTAGACTCGATTTTACTGAACACCAGGATGGTTAAATCCTGTACAACAATGTTGTTAATATTAGGCTGAGTTTTGAGTTTATATCAATCAACTGTAAATGTCATTAACAAATTACATTCTAGAGGATAACATTGACACTGACATTGAGATAAAGCATTTATTTTTTGACATCTCAATGTCAAATTCACAATAGTTCTTTACAATTAATCTGAAAGATTCACTGAAACCATTATTTTGGTTGGTTTTGTAAAATGAAGCTTTAAACTACCAATGAACTTTTATCAGTAAAAACAGACGACCGTATCTGCCTTCTTTTTATTTAAAGTCGAATAAAAAAGACATGCATTAAAATGTAATAACGTTCACAGTAAATAAGATAAAACAATTCATAAACTTAATTGAAAAGATTTACTCACAGATAACTTAAGCGGAATAATTTTGTTATCAAGCTCAAAATATCATAAAAGTTGTGCATTGAAAACAAAAATGATACTACTTTGTTATAAGAGATGCATTATTCTAAAGCGCTTTGAATGTCAGTAGATAAGCTGTTGGACAAAAGGAAGCAAAGACAAAAAATACACCACAAACACACACACATGCCTAGTGTGTTGTTATACACGGTTCCGATAATAAAATAGTTTGAACATTATTCATTTCTCAATTTATCTTAATATCTATAAAGCGAAATTTAGCCAACACATTTTTATATAATAATTGTGAAACTATCCTAGAGGAAAGTTCTGAAATATACAATATTTTCATATACTGATTGATTGTCAGACAATAGACACATTCTGCTTTAAGTTATTGGAAACGTCAATAATAACACGGTATCATGATTATTGGTATCATCAGTTTGCTTTCAAAACTAGGTCGAATAATATTTACTTTTCCGATTGGAAGGAAATATAACAAAATACAAAACAGAAACTGAAATAAAACAGGCACAGACTGGTCAACAATTGTCTTATTTATTTATAATTGGTTAGAATTCATAAACTTTCAATGATTGTTTTGTCATTCAACCTTTCAGACAGGGATAGAATGCGCAAGTGAAAAGTGTGTATGACGCAACTTTATGGATAACGTGTACGAAATATGAACCAATCTGTAATAATATTTTTGTGTATGATAACTTTTAAATTGACATTTAGTATGCAATACGCCAGAAATCCTTGAGTGAAATAAAACCAGGCAAAACTGCAGTGCAAGATTACTCTGAGGCAAAGACAAATGTGATAAAGATCAATTTTGGTTCCAGATGTTTTAACATAGGGAGACTATTTGCTGTGCGTTTTTATTGAATGTATTGCGTCAAAACAATGTTATCTAAGTTTGTATATGCCTGACTGCATGATAAAATGCTTTTAACTTGTTAAGTAACTCTCTGATATTCTACTGTTACAGTTAACATGTTCCTTATCGGGGCTTTGTTTCACTTGTTTCGTAACAAAAACTTCTAATTTGATTACAACGTTATCGAACTTTATGTGTCAATTATAAAAGTATAAAATAGTTACATAATAGTAGTACTTTAAGAGATTTATACTGCACCGAATTTGATTACAGTCAATAAAGTTGTCACAAAAATATCAAACTATTTTTTATCGATGATATACTTGGTTTTTGATTACAGCCCGAAATACATTTTGTTTACAAAAGTTCTGTGCGTGTAAATAAAACCTTAATACTCTATTCCAGGAAGTAATGAAAAAGATGTTTATACCGATACTGAGAAAGTAATTATTTTGACTCGTTTGAACATTGTCATAAGATAGTTTTAATTCAGATCACTATAAAATAGTCCCGGCAAGACGCAGATACATTAGAAAATTATGAGAAAACAACATTGCTAATGTTGTTAGTGACACAACGTAAGTAATCTTTTGTTCTAGATAAGCTTTGTATTATACAGTATGTTTTTATTTATAAACAATACTTGATACATTTCTGTCTAGCCAAAATAGGAAAAAGGAAGTAAACTTGCAGCAGGTACTCACATACTTTTACCAACTGTTTTTGGGTCTACTTAATATCGTATTCGGGCTGAATGACAAGTAATGTCCCCCGTCGCCGTTAAACACAAACAAATGAGATTTGTGATATGTTAGTAGATTTCCCTTCGAATGTTAAAACATTGTCTACAAATTGTTTGTTAAACATATGCATTTATTCACCGTACAGACAGTACGTATAGTGAAGTTCACATCTCAGGTCACGGCGGTCGGTCAACCATAAACGACTTTTCCTTGAATAAATAACCAGAGTTACGAATTTTGCGCAAGTGATTAACTACTTTCCCTATATGATGATATCTGAATCAGATTTCTGAATCAGATAATCTTTGAGAGAAATACCATCATTAGACTGAACGTTTAAGATCGATTTTTATGCAGGTATTTCGCCTTGTTCCAAGATCGACTCAGCAATGCCTGATTACGAATTCGAACCTTCCTTGTTCAACAAGGCTGTAGACTATATAACTTAAAATAGCCTTTGTTCACCATTTGCTTGTTTGAATGCTAAATTCTTCCTCAGCCGATGCTACTGAGCGTGAACGGTAGCTGGCACTCCCTGTATCGTCCTTAAATAGGCTCAATAAAACTGAGCCTTCAACATTTTATTATTGTCGTTTTGGACTTTCTGTAGGGATTCTGTTTCTCTATAAAGGAGAGATGTAAACACTGAAATGATGAACACCATTTATGTCTACATTTCAGGTAGAAAGAATTCCGTTTATTGAGTATGAATTAAACACTAACGCCTTATTACTAGGCAGTATTGAAGTTTAAATGACATTTCAATGGCAGTGTAAAATGTGAACTGGAAATTCTCGCACCCAAATGAAATTAAAGCGATGTGTTCAGAATAATTGGCTTTTAAGCTTTTCTTAACTATTATCAATAAAAATATAGCTGTCTAGATCTGAAATATACAGAAAATGATAAATTGATGAAGAAAAAGAAAGAGGACTCAATTATGAAATACCAACTAGTGAAAGCCATACACAAATAACGTTGTTCTTAAATAGTCTATAAATAGCAGACGACAATTAACTTGATTCAGATTTGACAGGAATCATCTTTAACGTCAATCTCTTAAGTACAGATGAAGTATAAATCGATCTTACAAATCATGATCAGTTTTAATACATATTTAACTGAAATGGTCAGATGCCTTGAAGCGTATGGTTACAGTTTCTTCTGAAATGAAGTTAATGTATCTTTTATGATAAATATTGTGTCACAGATTGGTTTCATGTTTTGTTGGTAAGTAATACAAGATGAAAGATGTGTCAAAACAATGACATGTTAACCTTTACAATTTGTCTTATACGGCGCAATTTTGGTTGCATAATATTTTTTGATTGTCTGCTTTCACAAATTATTTCCAGAAGGACACGTTGCATTTATTATACACAATCCATAAAGTAATATCAAATACATTTAGTGATATGTAGAATCAATCAACGTCTTTAAATTTCTAAAAGCATTAAGCGGGATGCATATATTTTTGAAGTTGTTTTGGTGTCTCGAAAGATCTCTATTCTGCCCCCGATTCATGCTTCAAATATTTTAATTTGGTTAGGATCGACAAAACTGCTATCTAAAACAGCTTTAACATTTTATAGTTTTACATGCAGTCATGTGTTACTTGAAGAATTGAAAACATGATATATTCTACAAAAATATAACAATCACCGGAACACATTTGCTTTAGAGAATAAAAGCAATTTTGCGGAAAGGATACATTAACATTTGGCTATTTGTTTAAATGCTGTTTCTTGTTGCTGGGTCATATGGGGGTTTCGTTCAACGCCGCCTTTCCTTGTTGATCTTGTTTATCATATTTTATAAATGCGTATATGAAATTAAATTAAAACAGCAATATGAATAGGAGCAACATATCAAAATTGTTTGTTAAAATAAATGTTGAAACTAGTAAACATAGAGCATTAAAATTTTTGATTGGTATTTATTCCATTAATAGTATATTTTTTTATCTATTTCAACTGACAGCAAGTATACTCTTTTAATAATGAGTTGGATGCACTAAATTAATGAACGCTCGTATTATCGTTTCTACTTAGCTACTTTATTGAGATAATGAGATAATGAAAGAAACCGAGTTTCGATAGCATTTAGATGTCAAAAAACGATGAAAATTTCTGACATTTGCTCTGATTGAGTTTTGAACGCCTGAAATGATGGTCTCGCAACTATCATTATAACACAGAAAACACTTGGTCTCGTGAAATATCTGCTCATATTTTAGAATTAAGCTTAAACAAGCGTATTAAGCTGAAAATATTTTTCTTTAATTTTCAACAAGTGAACGTTCAAATAGTTATTGTAATAGAAAGAGCATCAAAACAGGAGGCTATCTCATTTGTATGAGGGGGGCGTAGCCCCCGAGTATAAATCAGATTACGAGTGTTTTAATGTTCTTTCTTTTCTCTTTTGCAATATAGGCAAAAATAAAAACACGTGCCTCATTGTCACAATATCAGAAAACCACAGAAAAAAGTAACACATGAACGAGCATCTAAATATTATAATTCTATGGCAATCCCTTTCTCTGCTGTCACAATATGTAAACCCCAGAAAAAATGAGCCAATCAATGGGCATGATCTGCAGTTTTTGTAACTCATACCTGCATTCCGGGTAACGCACTGTGTATGTATATGTATTTGATTTTACACATTTTCATCAGAAAGGTCCTAAAACAACGATACAATTTTTTTCATATTCTTTTAAACAATGTACATACCTCTGTTCTGTTGGTACAATACTACATTTTTGACTGAGCGTCAAAAGTTATAAATATATTTTCTGTTTCCGGTATGACCAATGTATGTGCTTTTGAAAACCGATTTGTTATTTTTAATCTAATAAATAAAAATTGAAGGCTTTCAAAATATTATTTATTTTAAACTGAGAGGTTACGAAGCTTGCATAATGTCGTGAGACGCAAAACCATAAATAAAAAGCAGGAAACATATCCTTAGGAAGATTATACAGTATTCAATTAGGAATACTGATAGCACCCAAGTTGGAAAAAAACTTTTAATAGTGGAAACTAAAATACCACAAACATGTACACATAAAAGAACTGACGCGCTGAACGATCTTAAAATGACCTCATTAAATTTATACACTTGGGAAAATGTCTGGAAATCTAGCAGTTGCCCCAAACACTTTAATCCGTTAAATAAGGACGACATTGTCAAATAAATCAAATTAAAGAAAAAAAGATGTGATGCAGCACAGCGTCTGCATGTCATTAAATAATCTTCAGATCATATTGATTCCACTATCACCCTTATACAGTTTCCTATAGCCTTTCATCACCAAATTTCAATTGCAAATTCAGTCTTTGAGTTTACTGTATAATAGTTCCCAGTCATTACATTTTACTCATGTAATGCAAATGTACGTACTACTTATTTTATCAGTAGCATTAAACAGTTATTAACATGTATACCACATTAGAAATATAACATGGCACATAAATTTATTCTCGACAAGTCTTATCATTTAAAGCATTCCAATGAAGATGGGTTTAATATAAATAGTAGTCTAAAAGTCATTCTAGATTGTTATGTCCAAGGGACTCAATTTCAATATTATAGTAATATTATGTTGGGTATTTCTAATGTTTTACATATTGATAAATAGTAAAATTGTATAATAAAAATCTGGAAACAAAGTGATCCTTCGGAAGCATTAATCACAACAAAATTACAAGAGAATTGCAGACTCGGTTTGATTGAGTCTGTACATAATAAGCCGAAAATATCTTAACAAGGTGTTATTTTTTTCCTTCTAAATTCTCGATTTTCATTTCTACATCAGTGTTGATATTACTCAGACTACTTTTAAGGTCAGGGGAAAAATATATATTTTAGTGGGTAACACTGACACCGTCATATGTCTAATTCACAATATTTATTTACAATTGAAACGGAAACATTTCTTGAAAATATAATGATTGTGTGTTTTGTTGCGTGACATGTTATTGTTTGCAGTTGCAAACTGCCGAAAACAGACGACAATATCTGTATGTTTTGTAAAATTAACAAGAGGATACGTCAGACATTAATATTTCAATTCATCACATTTGAAGAGTTTTGAATTTAACCTAACAGTAATAAAACATTGTTGAAAGGTATTATTTCAGAAACGTATATACTGTCAGCAGATAAGCTGTTTGACACATGAAAACACAGAAATAAAGTTTTACCATTAACACACAAAACACAAGTGTGGTGTAATTAATCACTCCAATGAATAATAAATATTCTATTTTATCCATATCCATCCCTTAACTTTATGTATACCAAATTGCACCAACATCCTTATAAAGTTCACAGTATTACAAAATTCGTAAGACGCAAGTTAAAAAACATATTAAGAACTGACAAATATTTTCGTTAAGAATGAAAATGTAATCTAGTTTAATTGAAGAATATATGTCAATTATATCAATTAAACACGGTTTCAGGATTATTACATTTCTCACATAAGGTAAAATAACACATTTAAAAGAATTATTAATGTGAAACTGAAATTAAACCAACTTTCGTCTAACGTATGTGTAAATAGATAAATTTAATTACATAAAAACATCAATTGTATTCTTGTCATTCTTCCAACAGAAATAAAGGAATGCTTGTCATACATATATATAACATTGATCTAAAACATTCAATTGTATAACCAACAATCCCTCTTAACTGATTCAAAAATCATATAAGATAAGAAGTTAGTTACTTGCTGATGTAACTACCGGTTACTTGTTAGCGTGGATCAACACCTAGATATGACTTCAAAAGTGTTCCTACATTTAAACGTTTACCTACTGACTTTTAACAAATCTGATATATCATTTGCATACTAATATTTATTAAAGTACTATAACATTTCAAACATGTTGGAAATTTGTGTGTATTCACTTTTTCTTCAGTCATAGATCGACAACTAGATAAACTCTTAATCACTAACAATATAAAAGCAATTTAAAAAATTTAAATTAACAAATTTAATAAATTTTACTACGCCAGACCGCTTTATTCATTACGGAGAGCTTCGGGTTTGTAATAAAGAGGTTTCTGGTTCTGGAGACAGGTACGATATTTGTACTAGAAGATTGTTTTCTTTATATAACATTGATCTAAAACATTCAATTGCATAACCAACAATCCCTCTTAACTGATTCAGAAATCATATAAGATAAGAAGTTAGTTACTTGCTGATGTATCACCGGTCACTTGTTTACGTGGATCAATACCTAGATATGACTTCAAAAGTGTTCCTAAATTAAAACGTATACTTACTTACTTTGAAAAAATCTGACATATTTTTGCATCATTTCACATTTTCTCTCAAGAAATCAAAAACTTTTTCGGCTAAGCAGGTTTATTTGAAAACGAAATGTTACACTTGGCAAAATATTTGAACGTCTAAATTGAATATAAAACAGAGAATTGAACAAGAAAACAAAATGACTGCCGACATCTATGTCAACACTTCAGATAATACAATTTCTGTTTAGTATAAATTGAATGCTATCGTCTTCTTACTAAGACGCTGTTGACATTTAAATTTTAAAAGTCAGTCAATGGTATTATTGTCAGCTGTGAACTGGAAACCTTCACATAACAATGAAATTACAACATAGCATGAGACAATACGAGGTTTAACAAAAATCTAAAATTACCAAAACATTCAGCAAGTTAACGATATTTTATTTTAAAGTTTTATATACATACTACTTAACTATACAAGTTTGCAAATGATAAAGAGACTTATTAGTCAAAGAGCAAAATGATCTTTGTGTTAAATACGTATATTAACAACACAGTAACTTTGACTATTTTATCATTTACTGTTAAGCTACCGGGTTTACGTTTTGTTCAATCTTGACAACAACAAATTAAAATTGAAACATATTAGGAAATAAATCTAACATAGATATTAGAGGTCTTTAAAAAGCATATAGTTAACATTAAATAGACATTTCTATTTATTACTTTCAGCAAACTGTTGTAACCATTATCCCATTTGCCTTTGTTTTATTCATTATTGTATAGAATGAAGCTTTTCATCAGATTTCATTTTTGAATCATTATCAAATATGTAAACATTATATTATAATATAAATAAGAAGTGATATATTGCTAGTGAAGGGAAACACAATTTCGAAATTTTCATCTTACGATTGTTTTTTAAATGACACATCATTGTATATACCTTTGCTGATTAAAAGCTGTCAATAACATTACATGATGGAAAAGCAAACACAAATAACCTTTCTCTTAAACAACCTTTAAAAACAGATGATACCGAACTGGGTTACATTTTGACATGATCCACTTAAAACGTTTACCGTTAAGTATAGATATTAGATATTATTCCACGATTTTGCAAATCGATTGGAAGGCATCATTGCACTTAAAAGTGCAAATGCTTTGAAATACAAACAACGAGGCCGAAATTAAAAAATGGAATATATATTGCAGTTGAATGGTTTAAACCTCATGATATTTGATAAATGTCTGAACGACTGTCTTTTCTAAAAAGGAAACATTCATAAATATCTTCACAGAATGTGCAATTTTCCAACGTTATTATCTTTAAATTTTGTTTACTACGTCATTCGACTGAACTTTCAAAAATGTAACGTGTCGCATTACCATAATAACTATTATAATAGTATTGATTTTTATATCAGAATTAAACAGGTTTTCTCTATATTGAGACTTAATGCGTAAATATTGTGTTCACTTTAAATTTATTACTTTAAATATTACATTTGTAGAATTGTAGCAAAGATTCCTTTTCGATGATTCCTGTAAAAACAGTTCAAACTATGGATAACATTTCTCTCCTGTCTAGCAAATTTGCATCAAATTAAGTTAAGTACCAACAGTCTGCTGATAATAATGATGAATTAATAACATTACTATTAAGTTATTTACATTTAAAAAGGCTATTTATTATATCTAAAAATAATTGTAAGTGGTAGATTTTTGATTCGGTACACCTTGATACATAATTTTGCTTCGTTAAAGAAACATATACTTTGATTTTAAAGCCGCGATATTCGGCTTGATTCAAAATAAAAGGTTTTCATCTAAAGACATTAAGGAAAATTTTGCTTTTTTAGAATAATTGTTATTTACACTACGTTGATTAGGTATCAATAAATGTATTCACCTTTTACGACTTTTATCTAAATAATTTGTTATCAGAAGAAGAGAAAAAACAATTCAATAGATAAATACAGAATCCATAAAGAAAGCCCAACACGGCAAAATTAAAAATGTTGCAGGCTCGGTTTGATTGAGCCTGTTCATGGACGGTACTGGAAAGTGCAAGTTACCGTCATTATGGAAGCATAATAAATTATCATTATATCAACAAACAATATTAGTAATTGCATTACACATTTGCATGCGAATATATATATAAATTTAAATCCGTTGAATGATACAGTAGTACACTGTATCTTTGAATACTTAAAAACTCCCGTTTTCTTTTTAAAAAATTAGATATAACAGAATCCCTATAGAAAGCCTAACACGGCGAAATTGAAAATCTTGCAGGCTCGGTATGGTTGCGTTTTTCATGGACAGTAGTGGTAATTGCAAGCTACCGTCTACGGCCTTAGCAGAATGCAACATTTAACATGTACTGGTAAAAACCTGAATTTTGAGACATATGCATATGTTATTTGTACCGTGTGGCGGCCGTAAAATGTCTCCCGTACATTTAATCAAAGATGTTATATTTTCGATCCTTGAAGATCGTTTAGCACGACATAATTGTTGTATATTCATTCCTAATTGAATACTTTCTAATCACCCTTAGGATATGTTGCCTGCTTTTTAAATTACCTTTGACGTCTTATCTGTGATATGCAGGCTTCATAACTTCAGATCCCCTTTCAAAATTCCATTTTATTTAGTTCAGCCCATTGTTTTCTCGTTTAGGACACACGCATTTTTTAATTTGGAACCATACGCCGCTTTTCATGAAATGGCACTACAGTGTCACATTGAAGGTTGCATGATAACTGCCGTATGAACACAAAATTTCACCAGTCTCGTGTTTAAATGTTGAATTCTGCTTAAGCCGGTGCTAGAGGGCGTTGACGGTAACTTGCACTTTCCAGTACCGTCCATGAAAGACTCAATCAAACCGAGCCTGCAACATTTTAAATTTTGCCGTGTTGGGCTTTCGTTAGGGATTCTGTTTATCTCTATTTCATATAACGGTTACTTTGCATCAATAATAAGTACATTTTCTTAGTTTGATTATAATAATAATCGAAAAAGAATGTAAGCCTAAAGGCCAACAAGTCATCGAATACATAAATCCAAATTGGTATTTATATTTTTATTGAAAAAAGCATGTAATACAAACTGAACCAACATTTACATAATTGTTAAGGATACATGACTCCTTTGTGCATGACAGTATATGGCAAAACATTTAAAGGTAGACAAAGATGCAAATAATATTCCTTAGTGTAAGGTTTAAAAGAGAACATGCATGCAATTTCTCTGAAGCATAAATATGGAGACTTAAATTGCACAATAAAGGGTGTTTGCATGATAAGTATTGACATTGAATGAGGTTTAATCTCAGGAGTCATCTTACATCTAATTATTTGTCTTGTTGAATATGGTTCTATAACTATTATTATAGGTTATCACTATTGTCAAGACTTTGTCGTTAGACAGAACTTACAATGTACATTCATCAAGTAAGTTTATAGTATGAAATTTACTGACGTGTTCATTTGAGATCAGGCATTTTAGAAGACAAACGTACAATTTCAGACTCTGTCAGGTAGGGTAGATCTAATCACGGTATTCTATCAAGGATTTTTGTTGGTAGTAGTTCTTACATGTGAAACCGCTTAGTTTGTTTGCTCCTGGTGAGATAAAAAGCATTACATAAAAATGTTATTCCCGTTAAATTTAGAAGCAAATCGATGTAAAAAATAACTACCAGAAGTTATACAGGCTAATATCTGCAACACATGAGAAGCAATATTTATGGCAAAATTCATTCAACTATTTTGTAAACGTTAACTGAAAAGATGTGTTTATTTTGCTTAAGTATCAAACACAATTTTCAACAGTTCATTTCTAAAACAGTACGCTTTCCTGGCCTACCAAGATGAAAAAAGATGTTAGGTTTTTGTTCCATACGACTCAAATCCACAGTAACTAAGTAACAAAATAGCCGACTTAGAGGATTGAAAGATGACTAAATGTTCATTATCCCTCATTAGCTAATTTATCGTTATCAAATTCATAATAATTTCATTATGTTACTATTTCTCGCAAGGGATAACCCTTTGACGTTTCCAAGAATTACGCCACCCACTGAAACACCTTTATTTCCTGCTGATATGTTTTAGATTTCTTGTGCATAAAGTGTACCACATTTTGTTATAAGACAACCTTTGACGGTTGAATACTAGTACTGTATTGAAACTTATTTTATAAACATGTTCTATCTGAGCGTTATTAAAAGGTCTCCTATTTTAGATCAGTTATCTAAATTACCATTTGTTTTCACTCAACTTTACTTCAAGAAAACATATGTTAGAATTGTTTACGAAGACTTATATCTAATCCGCGGGATGTAACTTTAGTGGAAAAATGTTGATTGCACTCCTACACTCTTCTCTCTAATGAATCGTTTTCACATGGCCATCTCTTTACAATTCATCAGACCATTATCGACAGTTTCCAATAGCAATCAGACAATGACAATATTAAACGTGGGTTCAGAAAAAATGTCTACAAAGTCCTTACATATTCAGGACTTATATGAAACTGAACATATACAACATGTGACTTTTAAAGAACTTTATTGCATATACATCTCTGATTATTCAGTTTCTAAGCAAATCAAGGAAATGACAAACGTTTCTGGCATGTTTAGAAAATGTCCAAATATTTTACATAGCAGCAGATTTGGTACACTATTCTTAACATTCAAGTATTAGATTCGAAATAACAATAGTGTTGAGCGTTAGGGAGCCGATGCAGGCAGTTAGCAATTTGTCCGCCGTTTTTAAGACAAGGTACATTACTACTACTGTTTTTGAAATATTGAAACATTTGCTTGCGATCAGAGCATTTTTACTATTACATTCACAATTAGTTGACTGACATGAATTGTTAATTTTCAATTAGTTTAATTATCATACGATTGAGGGTCACTAAAATTCAATAGTACGAAGGCAAACAGAAAATTTGCCATGTTTTTTAAATGTTCGCCATATTTGAAATGAGTTGCGTTTACTAACTGCGCCGATTAAATCATCGACATCTTGTTACATGAGAAATAAAATAAACATGATTACTACTTCACTGAAACACGCAATGTGATCAAGAAACATAATGCATACTTGTGTAAATAATAAACGTTATTGTCCGAAATGAACAGGACTAACATAAAAAGCGTAAAATAATTGTTTTTATTATTATTCGATAATTAACTTCGAGTATAGGGAATGTGTTTAAACTTTCTTGAAGTCTTTATGATTGTTAACAATAATAATTATTATTCTTATAACACCAATGTAAAATTATGATAATTGTGAAGATGCTGATGACGAAAACACTGACGGGTGCGACGCCGATGATTCTATTCCAGAATCTAACAAAGTAGAATTAAACAAACAGACTTGTCAGTTCCTTATCCCGTATTAAAGTCGTACCTTATTTGCCGATATGAAATAAAAAAAAAACATGTACAAAAGAAAAAATAATGCCTATATTACGTATAGTAAAGTTAAGAGTGCCATATCAGCATATATATATACAATCAGAGTTCTGCAATAGTGAAACTACTTATTCAACAGTTGTTGTGTAGAAACGAAGTCGGCTGCAAAAAAAATCAGAAGAAGCAAATTATCCAAATCTCACTCCTCCCGATTTCGTAATGAGAGAATAATCAGTTCTTAACAGCAAGTTATCGCGGCATTCAAAACAGCATTGCACTCGTTAGTTTGTTTTTTATTAATTTATTGTGGGTGCATATGCTATGAGTTATGTGCAAATCGGTGTCTTATTTCGTAATATGATTAATTGCAACATACGTTCCGTATAACAATACTTTAATTATAATTTACATTATTTTATTTTCTTTCATTCTTTTCCTACGCTAAACTTAACAACCATTTGCCTATAACGATGCAATAACGATTTTACAAGGCACTTTTTAAAGACCAACTAAGCAATACAAGTCACTTAAACAAAATACAATTTATATTAGTTTTATCAATTTATATTTATTTCTATGATTTATGTCTGATAAAATGGGCATTTTAAATTACCATCGAAAATAGAGAAAGGCTTTCTTAAAAAGCTGTAACCAACAGTTGAGACAGATATATTTTACAGTTGTGTAGGAAGCTTCTTGTAAACACTTCTTTAATAGATGAATGGTTATAAAGAAAACTATTTTAAGCTCATATTTAGATAGATTACAAAATCCTAAAAATCTTTCAAT
The DNA here is from genome assembly GCF_026571515.1 of Ruditapes philippinarum. Classification (NCBI taxonomy): domain Eukaryota; kingdom Metazoa; phylum Mollusca; class Bivalvia; order Venerida; family Veneridae; genus Ruditapes; species Ruditapes philippinarum. The sequence continues at coordinate 233,798 of NW_026857634.1, read as the reverse complement.
CCCTCTTTTACATTCGTTCAAAAGAAATTTATTAAGTCGAGGTATTTTAAAATTGTTACTGCAGATCTAAATGATTATCAATTCCATTTTCATGGCAAATATGTATTAGATATACCAGATTATAATGGCTTTTTTATTTTTGACAATGAGACAATGAGATGTTAAACATAAAGTTTTACAGATATATTTTCAAGACACGCGTATCGGCGGCTACTCGTATGTACTAAGCGTAATACTATAAGAAAAAGATTTTCCAAATTATGTATAATAGAAAGTCAAAATGACAAATAATACGATCATGAATCTTTTATTTTCAGCATCCTGTTTTAGGAAATAATAGATCAGACACTTGTCATAATTCTGAATGACAGAAAAAAAACCGTTTTACTTTAAGAAACACGAAAACTATAAATATACATATAATAAATCATTGAAAAGTTCATATGACATTCAAAATATTCATACTTTGGCTTCAATCGCCTTCATGTTTTTCTTTAACAAAATATAAATGCAGATTGTCTACCAATTCTTGTTTTCGTTTTTTCCGCTATATTTAAAAAAAACTTCTTAAGTAGCTATAATTTAAAAATTGCCCGTCATTTACGAAAAAACATAACAAATGTTTTTGAGAACAATCATCATGTTAAGCTTTATTTTACTTTTTATTCAAAGAATACAACGATGCTTTTGAAGCGCTATATTATTTCAATTCCTTCTATCTAAATGTACTAACTAATAAGCACACAGGCAAACCAACTTAAGAAACATGTTTCATTACTGGTTTACTTAAAACCTTTATGAAAATAGCTATTTATACTATTAATCAAATTCTAACCAGGAGCAATCTAAAGATACAACGCTTTTAAATCGGTTGCGTAATACTTGTATCTATAGTTACAATTAATTTTCATAAATTGAACATGAATTTATGCCCTAGAGTATTTTCGTACTTACTTTCTGTGCATGTTATTTTTGCAGTTTGCCATAAGGTGAAGTAAATGGCTGTAATTTTCCTCTTTATTAGAATCTTTAAAGTTTGTATTTATCTAATTCAAACACAATAACAACATCTTTACGTCTCATAAATGATTTAATAGTTATACGTATATCGTATTTACGTTGGAAACAATTCTATTGTTGCTTAAAAGGCGATTACTAGTATAAAGTAAAATGCCATGTGTCTATTTCTGTGCAGCATACAAATTATTGCAAGAAATCATTGCTCTTTCTTTGTTTTAATTTCAGAGAAAAATGTATTATTAAAACTACTTTAAAATTAAATATATAACATTATATTCATCAACATTTGTTTTATTTAATAAACTTTAAAATGGGCGATAAATTTGATAAAAATGTTGATGTTGTGACATTTCCCAGGAGAAAAAAACGATATAGCTTTGGAATAAAATAGAAAATCAATAGATAACTAAATATGTCCTGCTTTATTTAAATGGACAAAATTTGATTCTTTGATTTTACTTCAAGTTATACTTTAAAATAAATGTCTAGTGATTATTCAAAGAAAAACTAACATTTTGATTTATAAATTTACTTTTTAATATCTACATTCTCAAGACTATGATTGTATAATCAATGTTGTCTTTAAATCATAACATAGTTTAGTCGCGTCCATCTGTTTATTTTCTATAACTTTTTTATTGAATTGGTCTAAATATAAGTAACACGATGAGTTCGAAATTTGAAATAATGTTACTAACCGATTATTAATTCCGATAAACTATATTACCAAATTTTCATTTTTTTTCTTTTTAATCAAAGACCTTAATGACTGTTCGAAGCTAAACAATTTTCATTATGCTTATTCTAAAAATTCCTGTTAAACTGCTGTTCCATGTCGATTTCTCTAAACAAAAACTTCAATGCAATCAGAACTTAAAACATTAATAACATTTTGATTACAGTTGATGAGAGAAACGATAATAAACTGTTTATAAAGCTCATCCAAAATAGCTTACCACGTTATATTATAAGAAGCAAAGATGTAAAGATATCGTATGACATTTTTCGATTGTTTGTTGTGAAATTTGTCGTGATGTTTGTCAGTTAATGTGCCAGGAAGACGTATACTACAGTATCAATCGACACTAGCAAATTTATACAAATTATACAATTGTTCTTTTTTATCTTTGCGTGCGGGGATACACAATTATAATAATTATGCAAATGTTTCCCCAATCAAAGTGTCATAAAGTTTATATTTGCTGAAAAGCATCTTGCAAACGTACATACGTTAATTGAGTTTTCATTGCAAATAGCTTGAGTGCAAACAAATATATTGCATTTGTTTGTTCTGAGAAATATATGTCATTCGTTAGATATATATATATTATCAAAAAACATATTGACAGTTTCTTTTTTTTGTTATTCTTTACAATTTATAACATCGTTATAACTTTTGAATATTAAATGAAGCTCGGTGTATCTTGAACAGAATAAATTGACTCTTTTACTTTTAACTGATCATGATTTTGTGATCAAATAATCATTCAAACCTTTAAGATTCTCCAGTTTACAGGATTCTGAATAGATAAACATGAAAAAGATCATTGTGAAAATCTGAATACATAGCGAAATGATAGATACAATCAGGCCCAGTATTCCAATTCACTTATTTATTATGTTTTCAATGTTTTTGTGTTATCTCTCTTATTCACAATAATGAGACAAAATTGTTTATCCACTCTTGGAATCTACTGGGATACCCTCAAAAATAAATGAAACGGCATAACATGAGTTGTAAACGCATCTTGATTAAACCATCATTATAAAAATAATAGATATTGGCGTATATCATTTAACTACCGACAGTAATAAATTATGAATTTTGTAAATAGAGCCACTGAAAGGTTATATTAAATGTACAAAAACTGTGTTTTACTTACGCAGTCAATGCCATTTTTTTAATTACAAGTTAACTCTGTATTTGTATCAGATTATAATTGGTAATTTGAATTGCCATGAAAAGTAAATTACATGTATATATCCAGATTTACGTGAAATATGTGCTTTTTTATAATAGTTAAAAGCATCATATATTTTTATCTTCAAATGTTAAAGATCCTGTTACTCAACTTTTTTATGGTTTTATTCTGTCCTGCGTCCTGTGAACTTTGCCTTGTTGGTCTTTACTCTTTTTAATATCAAAACTATAATGCTCAAATGAACATTAATCAATATTGTAAGTTCCAAAAACAATATTTGTAAAGATGTTACCGAATTTATATTTATGATAATAAAGGGAGGTAATTAGAGTATTTTTCTATACAGTATTAGTCATTTTTTTCAGTAAGAAATGAATGCAAATATTTTAATGATTTCATATAATGTGGACACATATTTACAGTTCATATTTTACATATTTTTCGGTGTTTGAAAATTGTTTTAGAAGCATTATTATATACATATATAACAATTTCATTAAAGTGTGGTAACAACCTTAATTACAACATAATTACATGATATTTAAAACACATTTTTAAAGATAACGGAAATAGACGCCAATAAGAAATATACGATAAAATTGGTATTTACAATTAGACACAGATAAATGTATTGCATTAAAGATTAAGTTACTTAGAAATGATCAAAATTGGAAAGATAGCTTCATATAGATTTAATATTCGCAGCGTTTAACGATCGTTTTATGTTTTGACAAGAAAAACTCAAACTTTTGCCTGAACCAGTTAGTACCTGCAATGAGCTAGATAATATTTTGGCCAATAAAACTTACATGGCAACAAACAATAATTATATATAATTTAAATTAGTAAATTAGTTAGGGATTTTGAAACATACATCATTTTTCTTTGAAAGATACTTTGATCTGATGATGAATCAAGAGAATTAAAGACGGCGATTTATCAAATTGCTTATTAATGTTGAGTAATCAGATTCCTTAAATATTTTGTCAAGTAAAAAATGTAAGAAATTTATTAAATTTACATGCATGTAATATCTGAACTCGTTTCATTATTTTTTTCGGTTTTATAAATAACTTATTCATTGAAATTAATCGGTTTCCTATTTTTATAAAAAAGGGTTAAAAAATATAAAGATATATACTTTTTAAAGCAACCAAATCTGTTTTACATTTTATTAGCTCGTACGAGTCAGCTGGAATGTGTTTGTAGGTGTAAATTTTTAATCAAGGGACATTGTCGTAAAGGCTTATCAAACGATTATATCTGGAACAATTTATTCATAAAATATTGCAAATTTAAGCTGCGTGAGATTCCGGAAAAAGAAAATATGAACCATATAATTATATGAATAGATAGTTTTTATATGTGGTTGAAAATGTATATATCCATTCTTTTTTTAAACAAATTTATTTATGCTGTTATTTTTCTAATTTTTCCTTTGATATGAAACTACTTTTGGCAATTATTTTGGAAGAAGCATAGATTTCCAATAACTTTAGTCCTATGCACGTGTTTAAGATGAAATAGAGAAAATAAGAATTCCCTAGTTAAACCATTATAAACAAAACAAAACAAAAAGTTAGCTGTTATCTCGTTAGCTACATAAACTTATCAACATCAGTGACAAAATTAAATACTGGTTGCACTTTTTCACTGTGTGAATTGATTTGTCGCACAAGCACAGTAAAGGCCATATAGCGACTTTCCAGTTTACTGTTTACCGACGTTCGGTTAGCTAGCTGGATAGATACCATGTACTAAGTACGATTTTAATTGGAAAGGTAAGAGGTTGAGCATGCCTTTACTAACGAATGTTTTATTGTTTGTTTGTTTTTTTACCGATCGAATTTTTCATTGCATCACTATAATATTTCATAACTTGAATTTGTGCATTTAAAAATTTATATCAATTTGATTAAAGATTTTAAGAAATGTTACAATTAAGACAACTAAATTACGTGCCACGGAACAATATAATAATATTACTTGATGTTTGAAAGCAATTCAACTATCTTTCAAATATAGATGCAATATGGTCTTGAAAATAATTACTATTGTGAAACAAAATATTTATTGGGAATTGATTAATTTAGTCAAAGATTGTGAATTTTCCGAGTCATATTGTTTTTCACTGGTTTGGTGTAAATGTTTTACCTCAAAATCAAACAAATTATTACGATAAAATGTTTACAGTAAGAGCACTTTTTGTAATAATGATTGTTGCTAGTAATTGCCGAAAAATTGTTCCTAAAGCACAATACATTTTAAGAAATTACCTGAAAGGTCTGCCATTGCCAGGTTACAGAGTAAAAAATTAGTAACATTCCTAAACCTCCTTCGAGCCAATATGACAATCGCTAATAAACTATTGCCAACAAATCCTGCTAAAAATGTTGGAACATATAAAATCACTAATCCCAGGGCAACACTTTCGTCTTTATCCTTGTGATCTAGGAAATGATCCTCTAACAATGCACGCAATAATGTTTCATTTAATGTTCCATTAAAAGAAGTGTTACTTAGGGAATATTTATCCATAAGCGATTCCATAACCCGTTGGTTTCCTAAAGCGATGGTAGAACTACAAAGCTAAGAAAGTTCTGCCACTAAACGACTCAATCGAGGCATCATAGCTTGTATCACCAGTTGAACGTACCAGGCATGTGTCTTTGTTTTCCGATATCTTTAAGAAAACTGGAGTAAGAAATGTGTATCTCTGCTTGAGAGTATTGTGTTGTTACGTTACATCTTTGTAAAATCAAAACCTTTGACATTGCATTCAAATCACATTATTAGCTACTGGAAACCTAATGTTTCCCTGAGATATCATACAAATGATATCAAATGTAGCATATCTGTGTCAATGAAATAATGATATGTAATGTAAGTACTATATAATATAAAAAATATATGGCAATGATATTTAAGATAACGATAAGAACGGTCTTAGCAATTTCGGAAAAAGAATAGAATACAGGCAAAATCTTTAATTCTTGAAACTATTTTTTTTTCATGAATATAATATATGTTGTTGTTTGTGTTTGTTTGTTGTTTATTTATTTCTCCCTTTTCATTATATTTTGAATTTATACCCCAATTTTGCCGTTCGTTAATGATTCCATTTTGTTTGACATTACTAACTGCCAATGTAAAGACATCCTATGAATTTGCAATACTGCAAAAATTTCCAAGCAGCGCTGAAGTTTTTCGTCGGATTAGGATTGTCGGCTACCAAAAAGAATACGAATTTGATAAAGGTTGAATACAAAGGATACAGTCTTCTGAATACTATGTTCTTCAAGTAGTACTATATTAAACTTTTTTCTCCATAATCTAAAGTTCGAAACATAGTTTGACAATCAGTTACTTGATTTGCCATCAATTAATAGAGCCAGCTTAAGTGACGTTGATGAAAGATAACATCAAATACGACTGCCTTTGTTATTCATAAAAGCTACGGTAATCCCACGTGGGACTGTCTGGATCAAACTTACCCAAACGTTCATGAATTAGCCGGTCTTCTCGACTATTCAGTTAATAAGATATGCTTATTTCATGCGGTGAAATATTGGTAACACGGCTTAACCGAAATGAAACAGAAGTTTCTGTCTGGGTTGAATGATAAATTGCTTTTGGTTTTACATCGCACCAAAACGGTAATATATGGCGCCGAAAAAGGAAAGGTGATTTTGGCTAACCTCAGTTGTTTCAAGCTTTCAGCAATACCAGTGGTCAAAACTACCTCGCCTGCTAAAGATGGAGATGCACAGACTCCAGTAATTTATTCGAATTAATTAAGTCAACCATAAGGGGCTTAAATGTACAACATGCCGTTTTAAAAGCTAAACATAGGTCGACTGCTGCAAATCCATGTACAATATCAATTTTACTCTCTTATCAAGTAATATTCTGATTTATTATATACATGTACTTAAAAATGAAATATTGAGAAATATTGATGAAATAAAATGCGTAATTTCATTTTTATATATTTTCACAGTAAAGAATTGTTTTTCACTGCAGTGAAACATATTTTCAATGGTGAATGTCAGACTTCTTTTTTCTAAACTCTGCCAGTACACAAAAGGGAAATTATTTTGAAATGTAATGTCAAAAAGAAAAATGTATATGATAAACAGAAGATTCGTGTATTATTCTATAAATATAGTATATATTTTCATATTTGCCGTATAGACATTATCATATTTCACTCGTGGCTATCGGAACTTATGAAATATTTATTTGTATACCACTCAATGAAAATAAATCCTCGATAGAAAATGCTTAAATATCCTCTATACATTGTATATTTATTTAGGTTGTTTCCTGCTTAGGAAATATGCTACACTAAACATAAACTTAATATATTGATATTTCACACATTTCGTTGTCAGAAATGGTTATAAAATAAATTGAAATTTCCACAAAATAAGCATAAATGATTTATCAGTCTAACAGATATGAATCTTAACATTCAATGCAATACATGCATATCACAATGTTGTATTTTACATTGTCTTCAAAATGCATGCACTATATTTATTTCCTTATAAATTTTCACTTTCAACTTTACTCAATAAAGCTAGTATTATTAGATTTGTAAATGTTTTAAGATCAATTATGTCAGTGTAACTCCGAGTCATTGCCAATCATTCCCTAATAAATGTAATTTCATTGAATGTACTCAGCCTGAAGGTATACTTTAATTTTGTTTCCTTAAAATTATATAGAACACTCTTTCTTGAAGCCAATGACTTGCTGATTTAGATCATGTTTTATCACAATGAATCAGGAAGTAAAATATTTCTAGAATATCAAGGCAAATGTCGTCTGAATAATGCTGTTTGATGTTATTTTTGCATGTAGGTCTTGCTTAATCTTTTCAAAATACATATTTGTATTTTTTTGTCTTTTAAATGTTTTTCTTGCAGACGTTGAATCAGATTAACTTAAATGAAACTAAAGTAGAAACAGAAAATCCATTTTCTTCCTCACCGGTATTCGCGTTAAAACTTTTCAACCAAAATATGCATTTTTGTGATACACATTTACATCTGCGGTATAAGAAGTGTTGTTACAAATTTTAGCACTTCTTGAAAAACTAATTGATATGTTTAGAGTTAGTATTATTCGTTAGGCAATTTGTACTGAAATATGATGTTTTAACTTAACATACGCATTTGATTACCTTTTTTGACAGACTATTTTACTAATTCTTAGTTTTCCGTACTGCTCTTTTTAATGCATCTTTAAATTAAAACAGTTCTTTCCGTATTCATTATTCTAATCTGTGTAGGCACAGTTTTACTGATAACAAATAAAACTTTAATTTAATTTTTTTTTCAATCCACGTAAATAAACGAATTAATAAGTATAACCATGAAAAACACTGATAAATGGAAGCGTGGGATGTGCTTAACGTTTTACTTCCTTTTTTTTCAAGGAAATAAAGAATTGATTTACAAGAGAGACAATTTAAGACTATCTTTATTCATCATGAAAATTTAAACTTAACTGTTAGAGAGTTTAAAAGTACAAAATGTTATAAACAGTCATTTTCTTGTGTTGATTAATTGCATTTACGTAAGGAACACATGATAAATTATCCAATAAATGTTTTAGGGACATACTATATATTTTTTATATTTGATTAAGGATAACACATTCATCATGAGTGTTCATCATCAAGTATAACTTTAACACAAGTTTGATATGTGCTTTTGTCCTTAGATATCTTATATATTATACTTTTTCAGTAATCTAACTTAACGTTTAACTTCCTTAATCAAGAAAATAAGGAATTGGTCTACAAGAAAAACAATTTAAGACTATTTTTATTCATCTTGAAAATTTAAACTTAGATTTTAAAGAGTTTAATGTAAGTACAAAATGTTATAAACAGTCATTTTCTTGAATTGATTAATCGATTTATGTAAGGAACACATAATTATTTATGCAATAAATCTTTTAGTGAAGTATTATACAAACTTTAAGTTTGATATGTGCTTTTGTCCTTGGATATCTTATATATTATACTTTTGCAGTAATCTATTGAAAATGTTGAACGCTTTATCCATATCAAACCCAAGACAAATATTTAATTCGTATTGATTTTTTATCCTATTCATAAAAGAAATGTTTCTTACATTTCGTTCTTTCCTCGAATAATCTCATTGAAACATGATAGGCCTCTGAGAAGATGACATTTTCTACAAAATGTTTTGATTCAGATGTTAAACATTTGATATGCTATAAGAATGAACAATTATTATCATACAGAGCATACTAAATTTAATGAGTGGGGACAGATAACAACTATTAGTCGAGATAATTAAAGGATATTAGTGTGAAAATAACTGTTGGGGCTAAAATTTTACTTCGAGATACTGAAAATATCAAAATAAATATCGAAGTAAAGAAATATATTTAAATTATAGAGAAAGAAGGAAGAAATCGGGACTTTCAAAATTTCATCGAGATAACGAAATATCGAGAAAGGCAATGTCGAGATAACGATAGTTGACCGTATATCATTTTGTAATTTATTCTTGTGAGAAGTAAACTTCTGACGTGATTCATCTTTATTAATTAAGTACTCACACATTGTTAGAAGTTTTGAGATAAAGTTTAGTTGCAATAGCAAAGAGGGAACATAATATGAAAAAGGCAAAGCCTCAAAGCGAGCTCGATTATCTTTTACCGTAAATTGTTTAAAATAATGCCGGCTCGCCACGGCGAGCCGGTATTACGTTAGGATTTTACTGAAAAACAACCTAAAACTCCGAATCCATCCAAACATTTTATCGAAGCTTGGCTTCCAGCTTTCTACAAAATTTATCTATCAAGGCTAGGATCCAAAATTATTTAGCCAATCAAATTAATCTTACATTGCGTCAAAAAACCTTCAATTTTCACGCCATTTTTAAAAAGCAGCAAGTATTATATTGAGCGCAAAGATATAATGATGATTAAAATGTTTGTTTTCATGAATTCTTATCAAAAAATCATATTTACACTGACTTTTGATTTAGCGACCTCACCTGTTCCTCTGTAGTAAGTTTTCGTTTGGTTAATTAACATAAGTGTACATCTGGTTCTGTGCATTTTTTTCTTTTTCCTTTTTTTCCGGTCATTTTATCCTTTCCGGGTTTTAGTGTATATATTTACTGGCCGGGATCCGGGACGCCTGGACTGGCCGGGACGCCCGGACTGGCCGGGATCCGGGATCGTACAAGATATAGAGGTAAAACTAATAAACTATATTTGTGTTGATTATTGTCGTAATGAAAGGACATTAAACGTTAAGTTTTTTTATTGTATGTAATGAACGTTAAATTAATTAAACTTATGATATAAATATATTTAGAGCTATTTATTAACAAACTTAAAATGGGGAAATCCCAATACTTATAATTATATGCCTAATTAATTGGAAAAATCAAAGACTACATTCTTGAATTGGTCAAATCCCGGGATCCCTTTATGTTTTAATGCGATCCCAGCTTTTCTGAAAACTATATTCTTGAACTGGCCAATTCCTGGGATCTCTTTATATTTCAATACGATCCCGGCTTTTCTGAAAACTATATTCTTGAACTGGTCAATTCCCGGTATCCCTATATGTTTTAATAGGATCCCGGCTTATCTGAAAAACATCTTAGACTGGTCAATTTCCGGGATCCCTATATTTTTAATAGGATCCCGGCTTTTCTGGCTGAATTGATTGACAACTTGTGTTTACTTTAGGACTTGTGTCTGTCACTCATTCCAATACTAAATAACATATTACAACATAACTTCGTAAAAAGACACATCTTTATGAATTCTACCTATCTAACATTTATTTGGTCAAGGTCAACAGGCCATACAGTAAATGTGCATAGACATAGGGACTTCATTCTATCTGTTTACATGCATCTTCATATATACTCATATTCCTCTTTGTTAAACTGAGAGAACTGGCTTCCATAACTTTATGTCACTTTTATTTTGATGTTCGCTGAAGTCTCTTCAGTTAACAGAACTGTCATTTTTACATTTAAACGCACCCCTGGAAAAAATTACAAAGCGAGTCGCTACTAGCTTTTTTAAAAGCTAACCTTGTAATCATTTTTATTTCACATTTTCCGTTTTAAAATTGTCATTCGGTATTTTATACACTGCTTCCGTTCATTCTGGTTCCCCCTTTCTAATATGGCTCCTATATAAGTGCGCAGGATAACATTCAACGCTTCCGTTTTTAATCAGAGTACATTTGGCTTTTATCGGTTTCTTGTAATTCGAAAAGTTGCAAAGTGTCAAATCGTACTTCGGACGAAAGCTTTCAAATCCATCACTTAGCAGGTACTCGCGTTACCCTTCAGGTCAGCTCGTCGAGCTCGCTATTACAGTAAACAGTTATTTAAAAATGTATTCCTGTAAAGCGTTTTACCCTAAAATATGATAGGTGACAATATAGGTATATATATTTTAAATCTAGATAAGTAACTTGTACAAAAACGCAAGATGAAGCATTGTTGTCCACAAATACACATATATAATTAGTTACCCCTGAATTGTTTTGTATGTTTATAAAACATAAACTGCAATACGTTTCTAAAGTAAATTAAACCATTAATTAAAAATATATCCATGTGTTGCTATGATGTTGAACTGAATAACTTAGTTAAATGTGGGCTCTAAAAATGATATTTTCCGCATTTTTGTTGGTTGCTTTGTCCGCATTTTATCATTGAATAAATATATTTCCACCAAAATAAATTATGACTTAAACTAAGATATTCAGGTTAAGATAAGGTTTTTAATGTCACTGTTATAGTGTACATCATAAGAATTAATGTTTTGATACATATAAGGCGGAAGAGAGCGGTAAATAAAATAGAATGTACAATTATATGAATTTAAAGATAAATATGAGTATAACTGTTCGTAAACTCTTCCTAGAAAAAGTTTAAAGGAAAAAAAAATAATGTTTTCTAACCTACATAAAAACAATAAGATATATAGCACACAACTTCTTTAATTTTTAAATTACCAAAAAAACACATATTGAAAATAAAAATCCAAACAAATGAAGATATAAATGAAATCGACAACAATGAAAGAAAATGGAAATTATAAAACAGATTTTTTTGTTTTTGGTTTTTTTTTGTTTTGTTTTTTTCTTTAAAACAATTTTGCAGCAACTTGTCGCAACATGTTTCCAAATAAGAAACAAATAAATAAATGAAAAAGAAGTAAATAATAAATGATGATTTCAAATAACCTAAGTTTTAAGTGCACTACCCGCTGCTTTGTTCAATAATTGTATTTATACTTGCTTGACTAGTTTATCAATGCCATGCTTTAACGTCACTTAAAAAATGATGACAATGATTTTGCCCTGATTAAAAAATGTTGATGAATATAAAAATAATAATAATATAGAAATAGATAAATACAGAACATCATTTACATAACATCAGACCTTCCGATTAAGAAATGTGAACCTGTGAGGATGTGTTCAGTTTTTGACAAATGATTTATCTTCTATATATGCCTTACTCATACTTTCATTAATATATAAACAGTAGACAGGGACATATATCTTTATGATGATGAAGATGTCATTTGGCCATTGTTCAGATTTCCCAAAAGTATAAAACTGGTACCGTGTTTGTTACTAGTAATCAAGATTACGTTGTATTTTATAGCAAAAATTAAACAATTGATACGTGCACATCTAACAATTGTATCTACCCCTGCCACACTAAACATCTTAGATTATCTTGTCATCCTTTTAATTGGTGATAGGAGAAAAAATGCCTTTTCGTCTTAAAACAATTTGGCTGACTTTATGTATGTGAATTTGGAGTGTTTTATCAACGATGCAAGTTCGTAGAAAATTTATAGCAAAAACACATACACATTTTTTATTGAGAAAAAAGAATGTGAAGTGAATGATTTGAAATATCAGTTTTTTTCAAGGTACTATACTGACAATTTAACTTCAATTGCAATAATTTTTGTTATAGACTTTTTACTGTTTTTTAATCTCAAAGCTGTATATAATAATACTCAATATTGTTATTATATTACGTTTTCATTCTTATTTGACAAACTTTTTGTTTATACTATTAAATTAAATATATTGATGTTCACTTACAGACGTAGTCTAAGTTTCAAAATAAATAAAGAGACTTATGTCTATGTGTTAACGAACAAATGCCAAAATCAAATTCAGGTTTATAAATTGTTACAGATTATAATGCAAACAGTTTTATTCTCTAAAGCATTTATCAAAAACCTATTTGTCAATGCGTTCAACATATATCACAAATTATACACGAAAGTTACTCACTAAAAGTAAATGCACACATATTTCAAAAGGGTGACATCAAACCGCAAATGTCATTAATTTATTTTATGCCTGTTCTGAAGAATGCTAATGGAAATGAAATATGCAGAAACAAAAATGTTTAAGGCGTACAGAGTCATCTTAAGTGCTTTGAGACTAATAAAAATCGATTGTTTTATCAAAATAATGATCATATCAAATAAATTGGCATATATAAATAAAAATCATAGGGCGTATAATGAGCCACAGACTTAAAGAAAACAATTTCGATTCCACAACTGGTCATAATATTACAAATTTATACGTTATACGTATCTTAAAAATAACAATTTAGATCAAATATTAATTTTGTACATCATACGTTATGTTTTATTGTGCTTCCGTGTCTCGACAAGGAATTTCTCGATACATAGGTGAAAAATATTATGTTTCTTTTATTAAAGCTGCATGTTTTCAGATAATCCAGAACATTGCACGAAAATCAACAACAATAACAACAATTTCTTTGTTTTAGTAATGATCAAATGTTATAATAACGCTCGAAAGAGAGTTAAAATGTTGTCTTTAAAGGCGGTATTTATATGATATAAAACAAAAAATGCAATACTATAATGTCTGTTTTGTCATAATGTACAGAATATAACATGAATATATGGCATCCTGATTATATATGCAGACACTTTATGTCAAGCAATTTCTGAACTATGATATGACTGATTTCTGGGTAGGCTAATACTCTGAAGTCGCTTAATGTTATATGTTGATTTAGTTTATTAAGAAAAGCAGTGTTCTCCATTGTTTTAGATATTAGCAAATTATTGGCGTCTAGGTTCGGAAAGCATGATTATCTCTCTTTTTAAAGCGATCGGATCTGTTGAAATTTATTTCATTTGTGTCTGTGATTGGTTTGTACGGATATTGTTTTTATCAAATACAACACCCAAATCTGTCAATCTAGACAACTTCTTATATCTTATATACATATTAAGTTTCTTTAAACGATGAACACTTGTACACTTTTAAAATATCGGATGGTGTTTTAAAGTAACTGATAAAATTACTCAGTATGATATTTACGTGTACATCAATAAAATGCGACGTCATTGCCAAAGAGTATGATATAGGAACATTCCTGAATCTCCTTCGAGCTAACATAAACTTGTTCTAAAAATCCCACAAAATAAGTTAGAATGTTGTTAACATTTTTTTAAACGAAACATTTGACATGTATTCAAAATAATATGGACAGCATCTTAAAACTTAGCTTTCATGGCATGGCCTCTTTGTGCCATATTGAAGGTTCTATGATAGCAGCAAAATATTCATGTTTGAATTCAGCTTAAGTCGGTGCTTGGGGTTGTGTACGGGAACTTGCACTTTAAAGTACCGTCCATGAACAGACGCATTCAAGCACTCTGCAATATGTTTGATCTTGTTGTATTGGGGTTTTTTGGTGTTCTTTACTGATTCTTAATTTTATTTACTATGACATATTTCTTCTTTATCAAAATAACGAAGTTATATCAATTCAAAAGATAGATTAAGTGTCCTTGTACACAATTGTTATTGAACTCCGAGTCATTGCCATCAACAGAAATGCAATTTTAAAGGAAATAACATTTTAGATAAAGATCTCAACTTAACAATTCAAACTTGATGTTAAAGAAAAAATAGCTTTTCAACAAAATGAAGATACATTTCAATGAGCTTTACACTTTTCACTTAATATTTTAAAAAGAAAAGACCTGTAAAGAAAGTTCTATAGATCCTTTCTGCAAATACGATATCGTATATCCTAGGCCTTGCCAAGTGCACATTCATTATAAGCAACTAAGCATAGATTTATACATTTGTCTTTTTTTATAACAGTATAAAGATAAACTGCTTTTAATCTGAACTTCATTGACAAAGTTGCTGACTTATTAAATATTTATTTTTCTACTGAGCGCTCAAAGGCGGTGTCCCTCTATATTTCTTCACACAAATGTCTTGTGTTGTTATATGTGGTTCGGTGCCCAACTGGGTGACTGATTGTGTACTGTTTCTTTTGGACTGAATAACTCACTGTCTGAATTTCATTTAGCGAAATTGAAAGAAAAACTTTTTTCTGCAACAAAATTTATCAACGATAATATTTTTTTCTGTGGTCACTTTAACAAATAAGCACACACCCAAGGATTAGACTGATTTTACGTTTTAATTCTAATTCAAAGCATATAAACAAAACCGAATAAACCTGAAACGGAACGAAGCATGGGATCTTATTTTCTGATTGTTTTCCTAATATTTCCAATAATTCACGGTTAACTTTGAGAAAACTTTGATATGGTACAAAATTACGTCAGGATACAGACAATTTCTGATTAATTAGTTTTTAATTTATTTTCCAGGAAAATTTATTTAATAAATAGGTGTAATACATCATGAGCACAAATGGTACTTCTGTATTCTTAAGGAAATAATATCTTTTTATCTTATTTAATCTCCCCCAAGATATTTCTTTTAAATATTAATAAATTATAAAACATCCAAAATACCATAAATTATTCTAAACTATAAGAGAATGATAGCAAAGATCAACAAGGCAAGGCAACGATCACAGAACACAGTCCTCGACACAAAAATGCAACACTAGCACGGTACTCAGAATGCACCGAATCAAAAAACGGGAGGAGACACAAGGGCGGTGAAAGGAGGGAGGGACGTGTAATAAGTGAAATGATATGAGCTAACAGGACCAATACGGGTAAGAATACGACAAGAATTGGGTTTTAGGAAAAAGGGTGAAGGGCACACAATGGACACGAGGGAGGGATTAAACGGAGATACCACTAAAAACAATTTAAATGAGTTCAATAAATATTTACTGACCAAATAAGTTGTTTAACTTTCAAATAAATTACCTACCGAATGACCTACATAATACTTACATATTTCTTTTAATCTAAAACAAGACAAAATACCAGTTGCTGTAAAAGATGTGGGAGTATAATTATTTTTCTTCTTTGAAAATACTTCTTTGTTGTGATGTTTCTACGTTTGTGTCTAATCAATATATAATTTTCAAGTTGTCACTGCAAATCAAAGGCAATGTCATCATAATATGGCAAGTTCTCGAAATACAAGACGGTGGATCCAGATTCGCAGTCTACATTGAAAAAGAACAGACATGACTGTATCATTTGAGCAAATCATTTAACTTATTGAGCTTATCCACGCAAAATAGTTCGTTCGTTTTTTATGAATGATGTATAAAAGTGCTCCATAAATATTTAATATGAAAACTAAACGCTTTACAACTATGATATAAATCTCGTTTAATAAAAAAATATGCTATCACTGTGAAAACAATTAAAAGCCTAAATTAATCGAACATTGATATAACAAAGACTACAATAATTTATGCTGTCGTGTTATAAACTTTCTCTGGTGAAAACTTATATCACTTTGACCCAAAGGCTGTGTTTCATCAATGTCTTTCAAAAAATATTTGATATGGCAGAAACAATGAATATAAAACGCATAATCTAACACAAGTAGACCAAAATACCCTACAATGTCCCTGTAAGACGCAAACAACAATGATTATATAATAGTAGAACAATAAACATGAATGTACAGGAAATAAAAGACAAAATATACATAATGATTTAATTACATTGCATTAGTAAGATGTATTTGAAATTCTAAGCTTCAATTAACATTAAACCGATGCATTACATTTGTGTGTGGTTCAAACTATAAACCTTCAAAAGTATTATATTGTGCACTAAATTTTGTTATACAATTATGTTTATAAGAACACAACATATTCAGATGAATTATATAAATTGTACATTATTTCCGTATATTATACAAAATTTACAGTTATGAACGTATACGAAAAGATGTTGCATATAAATCTTTCTTATAAAGCTTTTTATATTATCTATAGGCATTTCTTAAGGGAAGCATTTATCTAGACAAATGCATATTGAATATCTCAAAATCTATATAAGAAACTTGTACAATGATACAAGTTTAAGCATGGTATTCTAGACACATAATTCAAACCAAGATAGCTAAACCTCAAATTTATGAGGATATATCTTAAGCTTCAATTTATATAGAAACTAAAATAACATAAATTTAACTGGTAAATATATAAAACCTTTGCTTAAAGGTAATTACCTTCAATAGATAACGATTGTTGTCTCCTAAAGTATGGTTTTGCACTTGGTATGTGGCTTTCACCATTTTTACACCATGTAGAACAAATTATACGCGTATAGCTTCCACTCGATATGTGTATGTTATTGTATCTTTAATTGTATCAATAAGACCAAAGTCTAGCTAACAAGATGTTGACTTCGAAAGAATGGCTTCATTATTTGCCTCACTTGGTTTTCAACATCTTGACTAATAATTTGTGTGCAAACTTTCACATCATCTGCCCATAATAATTATTCGAATTGTGAGAAACGACCCAAACTTAGAAACTTACAAAACATTCACTAACATCGGACTATAAAAAACACTAAAATACGATTTCCAATTTATTTTCGAGTATATTTGTAAACTATCTATTACATTTATTTTTGTTAAAAGTGCACCAGCTGGTCTATATAAGAAATGATTTTTTTATGATTTAGGCTTTTGGACCTTAGTGAAGTTCCTTGGACATTTTGTTACATTAATAAAAGAGAATATTTAGCCATCAAAGTAGCATTTTGTGCGTCATCACAAAACACAGATTTGCCCTTTCTGTTTACTAGGTGGTTAACTGTGTTCATGGCTGATGCTCAATTTGCCTATTAATCTAAAGATTAATAAGTGAGATTTTCAATGAAATATTTTAAGAATTTTGTTTCAATTTAAAAATAGCATTTGAAAATGTAAACTAAAGTTATCAAGAGATTTGGTTCAGGAAATTATGATGATTAACGTTGACAATCAGGTCTTCATCCTAATTTGCTAGTCAGAATTCAAAGACAATTAAAATGACAGTATCTACATAATTTATTTTCCATTTTGATATCTTTTTAAAGATACCTTTAAAGTTGTTGACGGTCAGAAATCAAATATTGTGTAATATTATTAAATCATAAATCAAATGATCGACAGCGAAAATACATATACATAAAATACATAACTATGTACGTTCATGTAAGCAGAGCCAGTGATGCACATAGTTATATTTTTTATTCTAGTTCATATGGAGAATATGTCTCATTGTTTTCCTGTTTTGTAACAGCATAAAAATAAAGAACAAGAACAAAAAATAAAAATACCATGTTGTCTTTTATCATTTTAAGTGTTCACTAAATGCATATTATGTTATTCATTTCTTTTATATCATCAATGTTACAAAGGAAATACATCAATATTAAATAAAAGAAATGTATAACAAATTGGTCCCAAACCAGTGTAAATTCGTAGACTCAGTTTTTTGAGCCGTTTATTAGATTGCAAAACTTGAAGGAAGTTAATGTTAACGCCTTGCCAGACATAGTTTGATGGATATTTGGTGCGTTATCCGTTTTACTACACAATACGTTGGGATACTCAGAAATTTGTTTATCTTATATCAGTTCGAAAAAAAGTTAATTTTATTCTGTAAATAAACTCCATTTCTCGTTAACAAATCAGATAAATCGGTATTGGGAAAATGCAAATGAGTGTAGAAAATAAATCTTTTAACTTAAATTCAAAACAAAAAATTATTAATCGACAAGTATGGACATTTTTGTCAACAAATAAAAAGAATAACCTCTGAACAGAATTGGATGAAATTGAAAATGCTTAACTACTTTCCCTCTATCCATAAAACGTGTTGACTTTACGATACGACTTCCTCTAAAAACCTTTAATGACACAAAACGTGTGAAGCAGAAACAAAGAATGTACTGATTAACCGCCAGAGGGATGAAACTCTAGTTACCTAGTTTTTTGAAGTTATCTCGATTTCCATTAAAGAACGTCAAGTCAAAATTTGTTAGATGTTTGAAGATACTAACAATGGAATATATCTTATTTTTAAGTCAATGTCTGAGACATATACTTAAATATATTTTACATTCAAGCAAATATTACTGGATTTATTTGTTTTTAATAACCTTTTGATAGTTTTCTTGATATGAAAATACCATAAATATTGTATGATTAATTCACAGCCTTTACTTGTTGGTTTTGTTTATTATATTTTATAAAGTCTTATTACTTATAGTAAAGTTTTGCATTCTATCGTACGTTAGCAAAGGAGATTTAGCCGAAGGTTTGACACAAGCTAGCACTGATGACGTGTCATGTGATTTTGAGTGATTTAATAAGTACAAAATACAAATTAGTTTAGACCGTCTTATCAAAATTTATATAAAAGCTCTTAAATAGTTTAACGATTTGATTTTTATTTAACTGATATTTGTTGAAAAGTGGCAAATATTTCAGACAAGTAAGATATGTTCAAATGATAGTTTTGAAAAATGTATAATTATATTAACTAGTAACAGAAGGTTGAAGGCTGGAATATGTAATGTGGCTATTTAGTTGATTTTGAAGATTTTTATAACAAACGAGGCAATAATGTACATAAAAACATAGTATTTCCTTGCAACTTTAACTGGTCGTTTGTGTGATTTGAATACTTTGATCCAGAACATAACTGAAATCCGGCAGTGAGTACAACAGTCGTATACTTTATAAAATATGCTTAAATCATAATAAAGTTAACATGTATGATCTAAAATACATAACATATTTATGTCTTAGCATTTATAAATTCAGGTTTTTGTTTAAATTTTTAGAGATGTATAATTTAGTGATTTTAAAATTTAAAATATAACTTTTATCCATTTTTATGCATAATACATTGAATTGCCGACAAAAGGCACTCATAACTGCCTATTTCCTCCTCAGGATTGTTCGTTCATAAGGGTGATTACATTTTTAAATACTCGCTATATGTCACATTTGCCAAAGTCAGATAAACTGCTGTTATAATGATGCAAACTGGTTATTACTCAGTATGGTGTGATACAAATAAAATGATTGTAAGCTGTGCGTCGCATATGTATGATAACTACATATTTATTTGTATAAATATAATAAAACTTTAATAAAATGTATTTCAAAATAAAGATAATCGACGTAACTGCAACAATTATCATTGTAAAGATACACACACCTTGACAGTGGTTACCTTATTTCTGTAATCGAATATTGAAATATTTCATTTCTTCTATAGAATATAATATTTAAAGTACCTTTTTTATGAAATAACTTATATAATGAATATGAATGGAGGAAGTGCGGAAATGATGCTTTGCAGCGAGTAATGTCAACTTTGAGCAATATGCATCATTTTTTATTGTTACAATAATGAAAATGATTGATCTTATGAAGGTACTACCATAACTTATTGTTATATTTCATTTCCTTCTTAGCATTTTATAATCTATAATTACTTCAAGTTACCTCCTCTTTGTAATATGTTGTATTTTTGCTAGAATGCGAAATAATAATTAGATTCCCGCAATGCACCTTGCTTATAAAACGGTAACGCGATTATGCTTCCAGGAATTTTAAGTAAGAGATATAAATTATTACTTTCATATTCAATTCTTTTTCAGTAGAAAACGTAGGTGATCATAAGTACCGGTGACATGTAATAAATAATAACATCCATATTTAAAGGTTTAGAATGTACAAATTCACATCATTATAAGTAAATTGTACGATCCATATTTACAGCAGTAAATTAAAACAAAGTGTCCAATTATGTGAATTTATTGATAAGTATCTCCTTTAATTTTCTGAGAATATTAATAAGAAATAGTTTATAGAAAGAACGATATTGTGTCAATGTAAGAAACATGACAATATTATTTTTACAACTTCACATTATTTTTTACTAGGAATATTGTATGAGCCATATGTAAAAGACTCCTAAACGAAAAATGAAATAAATTAATAAAACAATCGGTAAGGCATCCTCCCCGACAATTGAGCTGATAAAAGGTGTTCTTTTAGAAAGTGTTGGGAAGAGTCAAAACCACCCTATCTGCTGGAACTAAGAGATACATACAGCAATGATTAGAATCCATTTAGTAGCCTGTTCCGATAAGGTAAGGATGATGGCTGCAATTCTGATGCCACAGCTATAAAAAGACAACGTCTTAGCCACAAGAAGAAAATAATGTTCAGATTAAATTTTATTTTGGAAAACCTGATCGCACATAAGTGTATATATACATGCTAGATTTTGATTGACAATTTCATGACCTTCATTATTAAAATACACTCACATTGATTTTGCGTGGAGATTATAAATCAAATAATAATAATCGCGAATATAATGTGCAGTTCTGCTGCTTTACTGGTACAGTAGAAGCAATTTTAATGTGTCTAATCAAGGGACAACTGATGTATCTTTTGGATATGTCGTACTATTACTAACATTAATATATCAACATTAGACTTAGACGAATTTCTTCATGTCGATACAGATGTCATTTCACCATTGTTAAGATTTCCCAAAAGATTGAAACCGATACGTTGTTTGTCTCTAGTTACTCTTAAAAGCAACTGTTAATGGCAACGAAAATATACCGATGAACAATGTGAATGGCTAACATTTTAATACATAATATTGACAGTTCATTTGGTCATTCAAATTACAATTATACTAGAATATTATATTAATCCTTTATCATACAACATGAAAGAATGTACTATTTAACTTTAACGTTAATCTCGCTCATATTTACATGTCATATATGTCTAGTTTTATTTTCTTTATTTATCACATTGTACCTTCGTGGTGTACGTTTCTTTAACTAATGTTTGTTAAAAATAATAATACTATGCAGGAAGATTTTTATTTGGCGACAATAATGACAAATGAAAACATCTGTAAAATGATTTGTGATGTAAAAGAAGGACATAAATTAGAATAAGCAGATATATGTCAATTTTTCTGCATTTCTAGTTAGAATATTGCTATATTGTATCATAGTTTGGGGACCTTTCTATTAAAATGTGTAAGGGTTTAGTTACCCGCACTCGAGAGCATGCCCATCGATTGGCTCATTTTTGCTGGGGTTTACTTATTGTGACTGCAGACAACAGAAAAGCAATAGAAATATAATATTCAGATGCTCGTTCATTGGTTACTTTTTTCTAGGGTTTAATATTGTGGCAACATGGAACGTGTTTTTATGTTTGACTATGATACAAAGAAATCAACATCAAAACACTCGGCAATCAAATAAATACTCGGGGACTACGCATCCTCGTACAAAACAGATAGCCTCGTGTTTCGATGTTCTTTCTATTACAAAACGAGTTAAAAGTAATTCACTCCTTCTTATTTTCTACATTTCAAGTTTCTTTTATTTATCTCTTTAATAAATCTGTACAAGAACTCATTTAGAATAAACGTTACATTTCCTTTAAGACAAATATATAAACAGAAAAAGCTGGGACAGCAAACTGCAAACTAATCGATTGCATTGTTAGTATTAATAAATCTGGATTCCATAATTTGTTTGTGTGGAAGATTTAAATGTGTATGTTGTCGACAATTGTATATCGCCTTGCAGCAGTGAAATCAATTAACACATTTTAAAACAATTTATATAGATATAAGAGATAATAAGATTTTGAACAATTTTAAATAGGAAGTCTAGAATTCTTGCAGACTAATCAATCACTCAGTGAATGTTTTGAAATGTTTTGAACGTCTCAATATACTTCGAGGAATTGTTTTAGCGATTTTACTTTTTAATAAGTATTAAATACAATAACTTTTATTCTAGACGTCTCATTATATCTACTTCAAACTTTTTTGATAAAATAAACTTTATTTTATTTCACTTCCTATAAATCTTAACAAGATATTGCAAGTCAGATAAATAAAATAGTCTACAATAATTATTTGTTTTCCAGTCATGTTCTATTATCAAAGGAAACATAAGCTGACATATGCAATAATAATAAACATGCACTATTGCAACATTAATCAAATTCGTTCAAATTATACATTTAAGATACCAATACACGTACAAATTTAAATGTACAATTGGTGCAGAAAAATGAATGGCGTCTTAACTACTTACTTGTTAAAGATGTGATATGCTTCTATAAATTTTATATAATTGGCCAATAATCAATTTAAATGAAAGGAAAATGCAAGGAAGCTCTTATGAGCAAACACGATGTAAGTGTCGAATTGTACACGCAAAATACTTTGAAATATGTGTAAAATGGCTTTGCATCGCGGATAAAACAATTGCGTTGTTGGTTGTACATTGTTCATACTTAATCAATAGTCACTATCAAAGTGTCGCAATACATCAAACGTAATACGAATCATTTACAAGTTCACGGAGTAAACACATGATTACAATATCTCTAAACAATTTTAATGGAATGAATTCATGAATTTATTTAAACCCATAATTGCTTGGTATTTATTTTGAATAGGCAAGTGTTAGATAGAGTAATATATTTTAAGTTTGAAACCATTAAGAAGAAGAAGATAAACGGTGTATCTGCAACTTGATACAGAGTGTTTCCTTACTTTACAAAAATAAACATTTTATTTGTTTTACATATATGTAATCAGGCTTAAAGTTGCACTGTGGGCTGCAAAGTAGTTAACGCGTCGGATTAGTAATCTTAAGATTGATGGTCGCTTGGGTGGTACAAACCCCGTCAGCTGGTGGAAGCTGTTGTTTCCTTGCATATTCTCATTTTTCTTAGAACTTCTTAGAACTTCTTGACTCCAGAAAGAATGTTTACATTTATTTGCTTTAATTATTCTCCTGTGGCATATGCATTTAAATGTTTAATTGTTAATCAACCAAAATGGTTTCCATTATATGATATATGTTTGAAAGAAAGACAATATTTCATTACTACCGCAAGATATACGACCCCGCTCTCAATCATTGTCGGAATTACTTAGTAAAAGTAAACATAAAAATTCTTTCATTGATAATAACTACATCACGGAGTTGAGCTATTCATATCTAATACTGTAGCAGTAAAATGATGTCATTTTATATTTTCTTTGATAATATATCTTTATGTCATGATATCTGCTGAATTGAGACATTCAAAGCTATAAGGACTTTAAATTGTCGGAATAATCGGTGTGTTTGGCAACACGAAAATTTCTTAATTTGAAAATTATACGTGGTATCGGTTGATTTTCTAAACAAGATAACATAAAATGCTTTTGTGCATCACTGTACTTTATATATGCAGATTTTGATGATAAATTCACCATCAGATAGCTGAACATAGCTTGGAACGGCCAACATTTACCGACAAAACAGAGAAACAACCTGCTCTAGGATCTGCAATTAGGGGCATAATTATTTACTATTAGAAGATTATTTCTCAGAGTTAATGCGTAAAAGTGCATCAGTAATATCTGTAGAGCCTGCACGTTGTTAAATTGTTTGTTTTCTTCCGAATAACAAGTACTGAAACGTGTTTATTACAATTTAATTTTGAAAACCGTATGTCCTGTATTTGCTGTTTAATGTATTCTACTTTGATACATTTTTTCTTTGCTTGCACCGGGATAAAATATCATAGGCTTAGGCTTAGAATTGCTATATACTTGTAGTTTTCAAATTAAATATTGAGCACTTTATAACGAGAATATTGAAAATGATATCTTATTTTGCTATAAATGTATCCTAATTATGCACTTTTGAACTATTCTTGTCATTTCGGGTAGATGCTTTTATTTTTAATTTAAAAAAAACGAATTCGACAATTTAAAATTCATACTTTCTATCAAAAATGCAAATTGTACTAATTTATTTTAGGAAATAACAGTCGTCTCTTAGATGATATGGCCATTGCGGAACAACTCTTTATGTGTTATTTTTATAAGGATTTTGAAATATAATAATACTTTTAAAATATGTCCTTTTATATTTTTTAGATTTATGCAATCAATTTTGCATATTGATTAAAGAAAACCTATTACCTTTTAATGAATTTGAAAGTTTTGTGTTCAATAGCTAATGCCAGTAAAATTCGCTGAACAAGATGTGAAGACAATTAAACAATCGAATTCTTTTTTAATCTTATTTCGTTGAAAATGCTTGACTTTAATTGCAAAGCAACGATCAATCGTCGAAAGATGCCGAAGGGTGTAAAACGTTTTCTGTAGGAAACAAAATGTGCACATTTGAAGATTTATTTTAGGACGTTTTTCAATGACATTGTATTGTTTTTGAGATTATACAAATGAATGGGGATTGGCATAATTTAAATTTGCCTCATTTCGAAATTGAGGCATTTTATCAACATAATTAATAATATAATAAAAGCTGTAATAGTATATACATTTATATGACAAACATTTTGATTAAATAAATATTTTATGTCAATATGAAAAATATGTAAATGAAATGAGCTCTATTGTTTTCCAAGTTAGAAAAAGGTTTTCATGTTTTACAAATAATTATCATGCATCTTAACTTTTACGTATTATAGTTATGAGTTAACAAAACATTTTGCAAACCGACGACCAAAATCTTATGCAATGAACTAACTTGTATTATAATAAAAATAATAATTACATAAAATAATTATTTTCCGATAAAATTGTCAGATATTAAATTGATCTGTAAAATTAAAAGACTTTAAACTATTAAATTGCAAGATAGCACTGTCCTTCTATAACCATTAACGCTTACAAAAGTGAAATATAAAATATTGAATTCATCATCTGCTTTTGCTTAACAGCTGTTCCATGTAAGTTCGCTTTTGATTACTTTTTGTAGTGTATGTGCGTAGTACTGTCTGGCGTAATGGCAGTATTAAAGGTTATTCACTATGCTATTTGTATACAAATAGCCTGAATCTCTGATATAAAATGTTTATTCCAATGCCGCTATGCAAGTGTCATTTGAAAGGACACTGAGAAGGGTATTCAAATTTATACAGGTCTTTTCGAGAAATATTCCTACAAATTATGCCATGATGAAAATATCAATATAGTGAGACATGGCCTTCATGTGTTGCTTCATTCGTCACACCATTGCCTGTTAACAATTTAACCAATTTAAATTCTGATGTTATATCTTACTACGTATACAAGGGTTGCTTACCAAAACAAAATTGGCTGTTATAGTCTCGTAAATCTACAATCAATACTATCTGGAAAACACAATTTATTAAGTTCACTATCGTCGGAAGCCAATTTGCCGTTAAGTGTTTAAGAAGAATAAATTCCTTATTTTTGAACCTGAGTCTAACAGCCTTCGAATTATATCGCCTTATTGGTATCTTGCTGACCAGTACGAAAACAGAAGGATAATAATTTAGAAAAACCAACATATTTACGATGATTTAAAATATGTCAAGATACATTAATCAGAATTGATTTACAACCAGTTTTCTGATTAAGAATATTTAAAAATTTGAATTGTTTGGAAATATTTAAAATATTGCATATAAATCTTTCTTATTCAGCTTTTTTATGTTATCTATAGACATTCCTAAAGAGAAGCATTTATCTAGACAAATGCATATTGAAAATCTCGAAAGCTGAATAAGAAACTTGTACAATCATACAAGTTGAAGCAAGCATGGTATTCCATACACATAATTCAAATTAAGATTGTTTAACCTCAAATTTACGAGGATATATCTTAAGCTTCAATTTATATACACACTAACTAAAAAAAAAATTAACTGGTAAATATAAAAAACCTTTGCTGAAAGGTAAACGCCTTCACTAGATAACGATTGTTGTTTCCTACAGTATGGTTTTACACTTGGTATGTGGCTTCCACCGTTTTTATACCATGTAAATCAAATTATACGCGTATATGGGTATGTTATGGTGTCTTTAACTGTATTAATAAGACAATAGTCTAGCTGAAAAGATGTTGAATGCGCAAGAATGGCTTCATTGTTGCCTCACTTGGTTTCAATATCTTGACTAATAATTCGTGTGCAGACTTTCACATCATCTGCTCATACCGTTTTTCCATAATAATTATTCGAATGGTTAAAAATGATCCAAACTTAAAAAGCATTCACATAAACCGGTCTATAAAAAGCACTATAATACAATTTCCAATTATTTTCGAGTATATAACTATCATTCACATTTATTTTTGTTAAAAGTGCACCAGCTGGTCTATTTAAGACATTTTTATGTTTTTAGGCTTTTGGACCTCAGTGGAATTCCTTGGACGTTTTGTAACATTAATAAAAGAGAATATTTAGCCATCAAAGTAACATTTTGTGTATCATCACAAAACACAAGTTTTCCCTTTCTGTTTACTAGGTGGTTAACTGTGCTCATGGCTAATGCTAAATTTGCCTATTAATCTTAAGATGAATAAATGAGATTTTCAATGAAATATTCTAAGAATTTTGTTTAAATCTAAAAAATAGCATTTGAGAATGTAAACTACAGTTATCAAGAGATTTGGTTCGGGAATTAAGATGGTTAACGTTAATCACATCTCCATCCTTATTTGCTTGTCAGAATTCAAAGACAACTTAAATGACAGTACCTACCTAATTTATTTTCCATTTTGATTACTTTTTAAAGATACCTTAAAAGTTATTCACGGTCCGTTATCAAATATTGTTTAATATTATTAAATCATAAATTAAATGATCGGCAGCACAAATTACATATACTTAAAAATACATATCCCTGTCCGTTCATGTAAGCAGAGCAAGTGATGCACATAGTAATATTTTCATTCTGGTTCATACGGGTAATATGTCTCATTGTTTTCCTGCTTTGTAACAGCATAAAAAGAATAATCAATAACAAAAAAAAAATAAAAATACCAGTTCCTTTCATTAATCATTTTCAGTTTTCACCTAATGCATATGATGTTATTCATTTCTTTTATATCATGAATGTTACAAAGGAAATACAACAACATTATATAAAAATTGTTGTCAAACCACTGTAAATTTGAGACTCGGTTTTTTTAGCCGTTTATTAGATTGCAATACTTGAAGCAAGTTAATATATGTTAACGCTTTTCCAAACATAGCTTGAGGGATATGAGGTGCGTTATCCGTTTAACTACACTATGACATTACACAAAACGTTAAGATACTCGGAAATTTGTATACCTTATATCAATTCAAAGAAAAGTTGACTTTATTCTGTTAAAAAAACTCAATATCTCCTGCAACATTAGGGTTAACCAATCGGATAAATCGGTATCAGGAAATGCAAATGAGTATGAAAAATAAATATTTTGACTTAAATTCAAAACAAAAAAATATTAATCGACAAGTATGGACATTTTTGTGAACAAATAAAAAAATAACGTCTGAACACAATTGGATAAAATTGAAAATGCTTTAACTACTTTCCCTCTATCCATAAAACGTGTTGACTTTACGAAACGACTTCCTCTAAAAACATTTAATGACACAAAACTGGTGAAGCAGAAATAAAGAATGTACTGATTAACCGCCAGAGGGATGAAACTCTAGTTTCCTAGTTATTTCATGTTATCTCGATTTCCATTAAATAACGTCAAGTCAAAATTTGTTAGATGTTTGAAGATACTAACTATGGAATATATTTTATTTTTACGTCAATTTCTGAGACATATACTTTCATATATTTTACATTCAAGCAAATATTACTGGATTCATTTGTTTTTAATAACCTTTTGATAGTTTTCTTGATATGAAAATACCATAAATACTGTATGCTTTATTCACAGCCTTTACTTGTTGGTCTTGTTTATTATATTTTATAAAGTCTTATTACTTATAGTAAAGTTTTGCATTCTATCGTATTGATTGATCTTATGAAGGTACTACCATAACTTATTGTTATATTTTATTTCCTTGTTAGCATTTTATAATCTATAATTACTTCAAGTTACCTACTCTTTTTAATATGTTGTATATTTGTTAGTATGCGAAATAATAATTAGATTCCCGCGATGCACCTTGCTTATAAAACGGTAACCTGATTATGCTTCCGGGAATTTTAAGTAAAAGATATAAATCATTACTTTCATATTTAATTCTTTTTCAGTAGAAAACGTAGGACATCATAAGTACCGGTGACATGTAATAAATAATGGCACCCATATTTAAAGGTTTAGAACGTACAAATTCACATCATTATAAGTAAATTGTACGATCCATACAGAAACAGAGCCGTAAATTAAAACAAAGTGTCCAATTATGTGAATTTATTGATAAGTATCTCCTTTAATTGTCTGAGTATTTAAATAAGAAATAGTTTATAGAAAGAACGATATTGTGTCAATGTAAGAAACATGACAAAATCATTTTTACAACTTTCACATTATTTTTTACAAGGAATATTGTATGAGCCATATATAAAAGACTCCTAAACGAAAAATGAAATAAATAAATAAAACAATAATCAGATAACATCGAACGGCATCCTCCCTGACAATTTTAGAAAATGTTGGGAAGAGTCAAAACCACCCCATCTGCTGGAACTAAGAGATACATTCAGCAATAATTAGAATCAATTTAGTAGCCTGTTCCGATTAGGCAAGGATGATGGCTGCAATTCTGATGCCAAAACTATAAAAAGACAACTTCTTAGCCACAAGAAGAAAATAACGTTCTGATTAAATTTCTTTTAGAAAACCTGATCGCACATAACTGTATACATACATGCTAGATTTATTTGACAATTTCATGAACTTCAGTTTTAAAATAGGTTCACATTAATTTTGCATGGAGTTTATAAATCAAATAAACATAATAATAATCACGAAAATAATATTAGGGTTAACAAGTAAAGTAGGAGCCATTAAATTATGTGCTTTTTTGCTGCTTTACTGGTTTAGTAGGAGCAATTTTAATGTGTCTTTTCAAGGGAAAACCTGATTGCACATAACTGTATATATACATGCTAGATTTTAATTGACAATTTCATGACCTTCATTATTAAAATACACTCACATTGATTTTGCGTGGAGATTATAAATCAAATAATAATAATCGCGAATATAATGTGCAGTTCTGCTGCTTTACTGGTTTAGTAGGAGCAATTTTAATGTGTCTTTTCAAGGGACAACTGATGTATCTTTTTGATATGTCGTACTATTACTAACATTAATATATCAACATTAGACATAGACGAATTTCTTTATGACGATACAGATGTCATATCACCATTGTTAAGATTTCCCAAAAGATTAAAACCGATACACTGTTTGTCTCTAGTTACTCTTGAAAGCAATTGTTAATGGCAACAAAAACACACAGATGAACAATGTGAATGGCTAACATTTTAAAACATAAACAAAAGTTTATTTGGTCATTCAAATTACAATGATACTTGAATATTATATAAATCCTTTATCATACAACATAAAAGAATGTACTATTATATGGAAAGCCATGGCTGTCTGATATTGTTCTTTTTCAATTTATGTAACCATTTGGATAATATATTAGTTCACTTCGACTATATATGAATTGAAAACACATTCTTATTTAACCGGAGTCCATTATATTAATTCACAGTTACAATATATGAAACCATACTGTCAGTGAATGAAACCGAGTTAGCAATATATAAGTTGATTTTCTCAATATATGATTCCAATTCTTCAATATATGTTACCAAAGTAGCCATGTATGGAACCAGATGTCCTTATATGAAACCGAATTATCAATATATCAATTCATTTTTACAATATATGAAACCATTTTATCAATGTATGGAACCAAAGTAGCAATATATGAGTTGGTTATACCAATTTTTCAATATATGGAACCAAAGTAACAATGTATGGAACCAGGTGTCCTTATATGAAACCAAATCATCAATATATTAATTCATTTTTACAATATATGAAACCATTTTATCAATGTATGGAACCAAAGTAGCAATATATGAGTTGGTTATTACAATATATGATACCAATAATTCAATATATGGAACCAAAGTAACAATGTATGGAACCAGGTGTCCTTATATGAAACCAAATTATCAATATATTTATTCATTTTTACAATATATGAAACCATTTTATCAATGTATGGAACCAAAGTAGCAATATATGAGTTGGTTATTACAATATATGATACCAATAATTCAATATATGGAACCAAAGTAACAATGTATTGAACCAGGTGTCCTTATATGAAACTAAATTATCAATATATTAATTCATTTTTACAATATATGAAACCATTTTATCAATGTATGGAACCGAAGTATCAATATATAAGTTGATTATCACATTATATGATACCGGATCTTCAATATATGGATCCAAGTAATTCATTTATGGAACCAGATGCCCTTATATGAAACCGAATAATAAATATGATAAATCAATGTTACAATATATGAAACCAGTTTATCAATATATGTAACTGAAGTAGCAATATATAAGTTGATTTTCACATTATATGATACCAGTTCTTCAATATATGATACCAAAGTAGCAATATATTGAACCAAAATGTCATTATATTGACGGGACTTTTTTTAAAGGCTGTATTCTATCCTTGCACCGGTATTACAGTTTCGCGCCAATATTCCTTGTTTAAAGAACAGCGTGCTTCACTGACTACATACTGCACATTTTCTGAATAAGGAAATATTTTAATTTAACGTCACATTCACTTAAAATGGGCTGGGCAGGCAAAACTTATTGTTATATATGTAGGAGTTGTATGTCATAATTTCAGCTAGTGAGTCGAACTGGCCATTAACAAAAACATATTTAAAAAATAAGTTGATCTCAAACTTTACCTTTGATCAAAAATAGGCATGGCCAGAAGTACACATCAATGTTAATCTACTCACAAAGTTTAAAAAATAAGCAGTCAAATAATAATTGATTTCATGAAAAAGTGTATGCATTGTAATATCAGAACCCAGTGACCTCGGCCTTTAAATTGTTGACTTGAAAATAGGCTATTTTTGTTCCATATAATGAAAATTGCTATCATAGAATGTAACATCAACTTATATACTAGCTGCTACTTTGGTTCCATACATTAATAAAATGGTTTCATATATTGTAAAAATGACTTAATATATTGATAATTCGGTTTCATATAAGGGCATCTGGTTCCATATATGGCTTCTTTGGTACCATATATTGAAGAACTGGTATCATATAAAGTGATAATCAAGTCATATATTGCTACTTTGGTTCCATACATTGATAAATTGGTTTCATATATTGTAAAAATGAATTAATATATTAATAATTCGGTTTCATATCAGGACATCTGGTTCCATATATGGCTACTTTGGTACCATATATTGAAGAATTGGTATCATATAATGTAATAACCAACTTATATATTTCTACTTTGGTTTCATAAATTGATACATTGGTTTCATATATTGAAAAATGAATTAATATATTGATAATTCGGTTTCATATAATGACATCTGGTTCCATACATGGCTACTTTGGTAACATATATTGAAGAATTGGAATCATATATTGAGAAAATCAACTTATATATTGCTAACTCGGTTTCATACACTGACGGTATGGTTTCATATATTGTAACTGTGGATTAATACAATGGATTCCGGTTAAATAAGAAGGTGTTTTCAATTCATATATAGTCGAAGTGAACTCATATATTATCCAAATGGTTACATAAATTGAAAAAGAACAATATCAGACAGCCATGGCTTTCCATACTATTGAATTAAAACGTTGATCTCGCTCATATTTACGTGACATATATGTCTAGTTTTCTTATGACAAGAAACAAACGGCGATCTTGCGCAAAAAGAAAACAGCAAAAGACTCATAGTTATTATATAATAATACATGTAGGTCTATTGTTTCTTCCTAGGTACCTTCCATTTTTATATGCAATAAAATACTAAAAGGATTACAATGTCTTTAGTAATATTTTACAATTCATATTTTAATTGTTTCAGTCAATTATTTACTTATGGTAGACCATGGGTAATGTATTACCTCCACTTTGAAAAGTAGTCAAATAGGCTAGAATCACTTGTCAACTGCATTGAACTCGAAGGGCATGGGTTCAAACCCCAGAAGGAGCACCCTTTTTTCATTTTAACACTATTTAGGTATCTCTCAGATCCCTTATGGAAGAAAAAAAGTATCTGATTTTAATTATGTAATAACTGTAGGTATTTATTTGCTAACTAATGCCAAATTTAATAGCTAATATGATACCAGATATTTTCAAAGTTTAATCAAATAAAAACTACACGGTAAAAGTATTTATATTTCCCATGATCGTCCAATACACTTTTAAGAACATTTAGGCAAACTTTGAAAACAGTCCCACATTGTGGTAAGTTTGAGGAATGTTTTGAGCAGGGCTTTTTAATGGTCAAATTAATGTTTAAAGTGGGTGGGGTAGGGTAACATTTCTATGCATATATAAAACATTTTGTTTAGAAACAATCATTTTGCTCATGTAATTTGTTACCTGAATGTTATTATTTGTTTCTTAACAAAGAGCAATAGGAAAACATTTTTCATAATGATGATATTATAGATTATTTAGAGTTTACTCATTTCTGAAAAAAAATTCTAATAGCAAAGTTTTAGTTCAGAAATATATCCATCAGTCATAAACCGCACGGTAAATTTTATTTAAATTTTGCATACAGGTGACCTTCAAGACATAGAACTGTCCTATGTTGTCATTTTTTCAGTTCCTTATAGTGCCCATTACCCATGGTCTAACTTAATACTGAACATTTTTATAACGATTAAGACAAAATATGTTCAAAAACACTTAAATAAAGAGCTACTTTTGAGGAACATGGAAAGCAAACAACGTTTATGTGTTGCAGTAAAGAGTTGCCAAGTTTCTTATCAGAGTGTTGTTACATTATTCTGATCGTCCGGTGTGATTGATTCCAATTCATTAAGCAGCGTGTGTTTATCCGGTGTTTGGGGAAGGGCGTGAGAAATGTAAAACTTTCCATTTTCTCATAGAAATACACTCATTTACACCTAGCCTGTAACTGCAAACTTTTTCTGTTTGAATTGCAATCGCGGGAGCCCTGTTTTCAGATTTAGTCAAGATTTACGCTTCAACATCAGAGTTCATATACGTGCAATCTTTGATATAATATTTGAATTGTTAAGAAGTGGAAAAATAATGTGTTTTCCTGATTTATCACATTGTATAGATAGATAGATTTATTTCGGCAAAGGAAGCATATACATAGTTGACAATATAACATAGGATAAAATAATGAGCATTATTAAATACTATATCACATATGAGTAAAACTATGACATGCTCACCAAAACCAAGGATAACACAAAAAAGGACAAAAAAGCTCTTATTTCCATTGTGGTCCTTTGTATTGGCGGCATGACATAGAGAGGCAAACCTTAATATAATCATGTTTTAAAAATACTAATAAATCATAAAAATGTATATCACAGTCAAATCTTGAGTTAATGATACTCCTGTTTACAGCTAGGATTTAAAACACATTACTAAAATTGTAATAAGATAAATGGCAGACAATTCAAAATCCTGAGCCGAAATATGTAAAAATATGTTTAAATTTTTTTTTTTTAAATACTGTTCATAAGATGACTTTTGATGGCAACCTTAAAACTTTGTAACCTGTTGATCTCCGTTAACTTTACAGGTAAATCATTCCATAATTTAATACCAGAGAAAGCAAATGATTTAGAACCCTGGCCTTTGACCTCAGGTAGACAATATCCACCCTTTTGACTAAGTCTTGTACTATAATTATGAATGGAATCTTGTGAAATAAAGTGTTCAGACATGTAATCCGGAGATAGGCCATTTTTTATCTTAAAAACAAGACACAACATTATCTGTTCAACTCTTTTGTGGACCGGTAACCAGTTAAGGGACTTTAAGTGGGATGGGTCAATGTGGGCTCTACAGTCCAAGTCAAGTACAAATCTCATTATTTTGTTTTGACAAGTTTGTAACTTATTTTTTTAAGACTGTGTCAAGCTATTATACCAAACAGAGCATGCGTAATCATAGTGACACTGAATAAGAGACATAACCAGAAGTTTCTTGGTATGCTGAGTAAGGAACTCTTTCTTGCGGTAAAGAAATTTTAACCGAGAGTTGGCCTTCTTAAGAACAGACTCGGCCAT
This sequence comes from Ruditapes philippinarum, assembly GCF_026571515.1. Lineage (NCBI taxonomy): Eukaryota > Metazoa > Mollusca > Bivalvia > Venerida > Veneridae > Ruditapes > Ruditapes philippinarum. The sequence goes on along the minus strand of NW_026857634.1, from coordinate 198,411 downwards.
GGCGCAAAATGACAGATTTTGGTCTATTGTAATCACAAGATACTTGATAGATGAAGTTGATTCAATGGATGTACCAGAACAGGTTATATGCAGGTTAGATTGTGACCTAAGTTTTTGCCTGGACCCAAATAAAATTGATTCGGTATATTCGTGGCATGTGTTTCTTTACCTAATAATTGTTAAAAGTAATACTATGCAGGAAGATTTTTATTTGGCAACAATAATGACAAATGAAAACATTTGTAATGATTTGTGTTGTATAAGACAGACATAAATTAGAATAAGCAGAAGTATGTCAATTTTTAGAATATTGCTATATTGTATCATAGTTTGGGGACCTCTCTGTTGAATATGTGTAAGGGTTAAATCGTATTCGTATACGTGACCAGTGCGTTAACTGGAGTGCAGGTATTACTTACCCGCACTCCAGAGCATGCCCATTGATTGGCTCTTTTTTGCTGGGGTTTACTTATTGTGACTGCAGAGAACGGAAAAGCAATAGAAGTATAATATTCAGATGCTCGTTCATTGGTTTCTTTTTTTCTAGAGTTTCATATTGTGGCTACATGGAACGTGTTTTTATGTTTGACTATGATACAAAGAGAAAGAACATCAAAACACTCGGCAATCTAATAAATACTCGGGGGCTACGCCCCCTCGTACAAATCAGATAGCCTCGTGTTTCGATGCTCTTTCTATCACTTAACGAGTACAAATGTAATTCACTCCTTCTTATTTCCTTCATTTCAAGTTTCTTTTATTTAATTAATTAATAAATCTATACAAAAACTCATTTAAAATAAATGCTACATTTCTTTTAAGACAAATATTCAAACAGAAAAAGCTGGGAAAGCAAACTGCAAATTAATTGATTGCATTGTAAATATAAATAAATCTGGATTCCATAATTTGTTTGTGTGGAAGATTTAAAAGTCTGTTGTCGAAAATTGAATATCGCCTTGCAGCAGTGCAATCAATTAACACATTTCAAAACAATTATTATAGATATTAGAGATAATAACATTTTAAACAATTCTAAATAGGAAGTCTAGAATTCTTCCAAAGAAATCAATCACTCAGTGAATGTTTGGAAATTTTTTGAACATCTCACTATACTTCGAGGAATTGTACTAGCGATTTTACTTTTAAATAAGTATTTAATACAATTACTTTTATTCTAGACGTCTCATTATATTTATTTCAAACTTTTTTGATAATAGAAATTTTGTTTTATTTCATTTCCTATAAATCTTAACAAGATATTGCAAGTCAGTTAAATAAAATAGTCTACAATAATTATTTGTTTTACAGTCTTGTTTTATGATCAAAGGAAACATGAGCTTGCATATGCAATAATAATAAGCATGCACTATTGCCACATTAATCAAATTCGTTCAAATTATACATTTAAGATACCAACACACGTACAGATTTAATTAAATATACAGTTGGTGCAGGAAAAGGAATGGCGTCTTAACTATTTTCTTGTTAAAGATGTGGTATGCTTCTATAAATTTTATATAATTGGCAATTAATCAATTCAGATGGCAGGAAAATGCAAGGAAGCTCTTATGAGCAAACACGATTGAAGTTTACTGTTGTAAGTGTCAAATTGTACACGCAAAATACTTTAAAATCTGAAATGGCCTTGCAACGCGGATAAAACAATTGCGTTGTTGGTGGTACATTGTCCATACTTAATCAATAGGCACTATCAAAGTGTCGCAATACATCAAACGTAATACGAATCATTTACAAGTTCACGGAGTAAAGACATGATTTCACTATCTCTAAACAATTTTAGTGGAATTAATTTATGAATTTATTTAAACGGACCCATAATTGCTTGGTATTTATTTTGAATAGGCAAGTGCTAGATAGAGTAATATATTTTAAGTTTAAAACCATAAAGAACAAGAAGATAAACGCCTTATGTGTATCTGCAACTTGATACAGAGTGTTTCCTTACTTTACAAAAATAAACATTTTATTTGTTTTACATATATGTAATCAGGTTTCAAGTTGCACTGTGGCGGCAAAGTGGCTAACGCGTCGGTTCGTAATCTTAAGATTGATGGTCGCATGGGTGGTACAAACCCCGTCAGCTGGAGGAAGCTGTTGTTTCTTTGCATATTCTCATTTCTTAGAACTGCTGGACTCTAGATTCGAGATTTTGAAATAAGCTTTTAGCTTCTAAACAAATCGAACTTAAATAAAATCATAAAGACTAAAACATTTTGCACTATAACACTTCTACACAAAAAACAACTTGAAGTTGTTAAACAATTTTCGTAAAATTAATGTTGGACACTCTGGCTACTATTTTGTTATCTTATTTATTATTTGTTATCTAATTTATTATTGATTTACGTAGTTTTCGTAATATGAAGAAACATATTAAATAAATGTTAATGAAATTAGGAAAGTAAACAGTTTATCAAGGAAATTTTTCTGGTTACTTTATTTATTATTGTTATTTTACCGTTTAGTACTGCAGAGCTCATAGCGCGTTGTTAACATTTATTTGCTTTAATTATTCTCCTGTAGCATATACATTTAAGTGTTTAATTGTAAATAAACCACTATGTTTTCCATTAAATGATATCTGTTTGAAAGAAAGACAATGATGCATCACTTCCGCAAGTTATACGACCCCGCTCTCAATCATTGTCGGAATTGTTTAGTAAAAGTAAACAAAACAATTCTTTCATTAATAATAACTACCTCACGGAGTTGAGCTATTCATATCTAATACTATAGCAGTAAAATTATGTCATTTTATATTTTCTTTGATAATATATCTTTATGTCAAGACATCTGCTGAATTGAGACATTCAAAGCTATAAAGACTTTAAATTGTCGGAATAATCGGTGCGTTTGGCAACACGAAATTTCTTGATTTGAAAATTATACGTGGTATCTGTTGATTTTCTAAACAAGACAACATAAAATGTTTTTGTGTATCATGAATATTATTTATCATACCATTCTATGCGAAGATTGTCTGTACATATATGCAACAACGTGAAATTTTAAGACAGCGTACACTGAACTTTATTTATGCAGTTTTTGATGATAAATTGACCATCTGATAGCTGAACATAGCTTGGTACGGCCAACATTTACCGACAGAACAAAGAAACAACCTGCTCTTGGATCTGCAATTAGGGGCATAATTATTAACTATTAGGAAGTTGTTTCTCGGAGTTATTGCGTAAAAGTACATCAGTATTATCTGTAGAACCTGCACGTTGTTTAATTGTTTGTTTTCTTCCGAATAACAAGAACTGAAACGTGTTTATTACAATTTAATTTTGAAAACCATATGTTCTGTAATTGCTGTAAATGTATCCTACTTTAATGAATAAGTATGCGAGTATTCAAGCAGCTTAAACAATACATTGCACGAATTTTTGTTTTACAACAGTAATGTCGATATATTCAAAATATATTGCTAACGCCGGAATAAAATATCATAGGATAATCCTTAGCACTGCTTTATACTGGTAGTTTCAAATTAAATATGGAGCAAGTTATAACGAATACATGTTACTCCTAAATACCGAAACGCAGCGATAATTTTTTCCAAGAATCAGAACAATTTGGAGAAATGTTCCGGGAATTAATTTGGGAATTTTGAAAATGATATCTTATTTTGTAATAAATGTATCCCATTTATTCATTTTTGTATTATTCTTGTCATTTCGGGTAGATGTTTTTATTTTCAATTTTAAAAGGTCGAATTTGACAATTTAAAATTCATACTTTCTATCAAAAATGATAAATTGTACTTATTTCTTTTAGGAAATAAAAGTCGTCTCTTAGATGATATGTGCATTGTGGAACAACTCTTTATGTGTTATCTTTATAAGGATTTTGAAATATAATTATAATACTTTTAAAATATGTCCTATTATATTTATTAGATTTATGCAATCAATTTTGCATTTTAATTAAAGAAAACCTATTACCTGTTAATGCATTTGAAAATTTTGTGTTTAATATCAAATGCCAGTAAAAATTCGCTAAACAAAGCCAAACAAAGCATCGCATTGCAAACTATGTGAAGATATTTAAACAATAGAATTCTTTGTTAATCGTTGTTTGTTGAAAATGCCTGACTTTAATTGCATATCAACGATCAATCGTCGAAAAATGCCGAAGGGTGTTAAACGTTTTCTGTAGGAAACATAATGTGCACATTTGAAGGTTTATTTTAGGACGTTTTCTATGACTTTGTATTGTTTTTGAGATTATACAAATGAATGGGGATTGGCACAATTTAGATTTGCATCATCTCGAAATTGAGGCATTTTATAAGCATGATTTTTATTTAATAACAGCTGTAAAAGTGTATACATTTATATGACAAACATTTTGATTAAATGAACATCTTATGTAAAAATTTGAAAATACTTTACTAAAAGATTTTAAACTATTAAATTTCAAGATAGCGCTGTCGTTCTATAACCATTGACGTTAATAAAAGTGTTATAAAATATTAAACTAAGCATCTGCTTTTGCGTAACAGTTGTTCCATGTAAGTTCGCTTTTAATTACTGTTTGGAATTTATGTGCATAGTACTGTCTGGCGTAGGTACAATCTTTATAATGGCCGTATTAAAGGTTAATCACTAAGCTATTTGTATACAAAAAGTCTGAATCTCAGATATATAATATTTATTTCAATGCCGCTATGCAAGTGTCAATTTAAAGGACATTGGAAAGGGCGCAAACTAACAGGTATTTTCGTTTGATATTCCTAGAAATAATAATTTAAACTAACTATCAATATAATGAGACACGGTCGTCTTGTTTATCTTCATTCGTCTCACCATAGCCTGTTAAAAAAATTGGCTGTTACCACAATTATAGTCTCGTTAATCTACAATTGAATCATAGTTTGGGGACCTTTCAGTTGAAAATGTGTCAAGTTAAATCGTACAAATATACATGCACAGTGCGTTAACTGGAATGCAGGTATAAGTTACCAGCACTCCAGAGCATGCCCATTGATTTGCTCATTTTTTCTGGGATTTACTTATTGTGACGGCAGAGTAACGGAAAGCGACATAAATATCATATTCAGATCCTCGTTCATTGGTGACTTTTTGTCTTTGGTTTCATATTGAGACAACAGGGAACGTGTTTTTTGTGTTTGACTATGATAAGAGAAAAAACATCAACATCAAAACACTCGGCATTCTGATTAATACTCGGGAACTACGCCCCTTCGTACAAATCAGATAGCCTCTTGTTTCGATGCTCTTTCTATTTCTTACTATTTGGATAGCACAATTTATTAATTTTACTATTGGGAAACCAATTCGCCGTTAAGTGTACATATAAAATTTTAAGAAAAATTAATTCCATAGTTGTTGACTGAAACATTTGAGAATCTGAGTCAGCCTTCGAATTGTATTGCCTTACTGGTATCAAGCTGAGCAGTACGAAAATAGAAAGATTATAATTGAGAAAAACAAACATATTTACAATGATTTAAAACATGTCAAGGTACATTCATCAGAATTGATGTAAAACAAGTTTTCTTATATAGAATACATTGAAATTTAAATTATTTTGATGAACAAGAGTATGCAGCCTGAATTCACCTTGCACTGTGTCATAGGCTTGTAAAAGTTCGTTTCTAAGAGAATAATTTATATCGATTTGATCAGTGCTAAAAGATGTATGAGGTTTTTTGGTTTTGATGTAAATTTTCCGTGCATTTATTACGATAACTCAAATATTCAATGTATATCGTGAATCGAAACAGCTGGCAAAATTATCTCGAAAATTATAGCTAAAAGCTTTTTCTTGAACGAGATTTCTGTCTTCTTTGTTTACTTTGTGCACCTTATTAGCGAAATTGAATGTTTTGTGGCGTTCAAGATGTAAAGGTAAGGAACGTTAAATCTAAAGTGAAAACCATATTTCCTCGCAGAGCAATAAATGATTAATCATAAGATATAGTAGATTACAACTAAAATCTACGTTTCTATCAATTAGAATTATTATTTTGTAATTAAAGAAATCTAATCTTCAGTTCACCAGCAAATAATGCATTCATAATGCTATTGCTTATTAATAAAGGCGTTCAAAGTGTTTCACTTATTTCATTAACTGCATTGGTTGACACTAAAATATATTAAGTAATTATATGTATAACATTGACAGATAAGAATATAACGTTCAAAACTTAATAATTAGAATATAACGCTCAAAGCTTAAAAATAAGAATAAAATGTTCAAAACTTAAAACCAAAAATATAACGTTCAAAGCTTATAGCACTTGTGTACGTTGACAGCTGTAAGGAATATATAAGATTGCAAATAGGTTTTATCATAAAGCAGCACGCGTTAAGATGGTAAAAGCAAAGATAAAAATACAAAAATAAAATAACAAGTTAACGATAGCTTTAATGTGATAATTCATCATACCGACTACTCTATTCAAGTTAACAGAATCTTCAGTAAAATGCACGATTTTCTTTGCACGATTTATAGCGTTACCTAACGGAGTAGCCGACACAAATAGAAATGATAATTTATATAACAATTTTATGTGCCACAATAATAGATGTTGAAAAAATTTCCGAAGTCCGGCACGCGAATGATCGTGGACAGTTTTAAGAGTAAGGCTGGAATAGCTCTGAAAATATTTCAATTTCAATTTTAAACTAACGTTATAATATGTTATATGATGTTATAATTATCTATAATCTCCTATTGCCAAAATGAACGACAAGTATCTAATCAAAAGTCGTCTATTCGTTTCCCTAAATGTTTCAAACAATCTCGGATCACAGGCGTTACGGATCAGCAGGCCTCGACACTAACTTTTTTAGCAGGTGGTACGCCGGACCACTAGATTTGAAAGTTAGGTGGTCCTTCCAGAAGTCAGGTGGTCAGTTATCATTACTATATCATTTTACTGCAAATGTAGAAAAAAAGATGTATTATTAACCTTTAAAGAAAATAGATATTTTTAGATATATATTTTTCATCTAATCAGAAAAGGGAGAGCAAGTCAGTAGGTATTTTATCGTAGAGATATTTGTTTATTTGTTTTTATCTCAGTCAAAAATACACAACAGAGCTCTTATTTATGTTAACTTTTGTATTAAAGTGATTTCTTCCTCAACTCAAGTTAGGAATAGTGAAACCATTTGTGTCTGTTGTTTTCTTACTGTTAATAAATATTCATTGCTGATCGTGGTACGTCTTATAAATCATGATAATAAAACATAGCATCTTTTATAGATTAACATTTTTAATGGAACTAATAAATTTCTTATTCTTGTCTTTAAAAACAAGGAAATATCTAAATTATTAAACTAATGACAACGTTATTATTTACTATATAACCTTACTATTTTTCTCGCAGATTTATCAACACAGATTTTACCTCCCTGTTGCTTTGTTGCTGATATTTCATTTTTGCATTGGGTATTTTTAACCTTTTTAAAATATTTTTGAACTTAAGAAGAAACAGATCTCTTATCGTTTAACAGTTAAAAAAAGATAAATAGCATAGAATTACTAGATTTTTTTTTTCCAGTTCCCTTCATTTGCTGCCGTTATTCCAATATCTGAAATTAATGTTTAGCCAATATCATATAATTGACCATCATCGGATATCACGGTTGATTAACATGTAAAACATAACATAAATGTAATGGTTCCGCCGTGGTTATCAGACGATGCATAATTACTAGCACCATTTGAATGAATTTTGTACTAAATTTATATCACAAATGAACCATATACATGTACATCGGACATAGATTTTAAATAAAAAATTATTATAACATGTTTTTGACCAAATCGCCCATTCTCCCAAATGAGCCTTGCGATCAACCAGAAAATTTAAGTGGTCCGACGGACCAGTGGGTTTTAAAATTAGGTGGTCCTTGCCAAAATCAAGTGGTCTCGGACCAACGGACCACCGCTAATGTCGAGGCCTGGATCATCTATATACACTACCGTCATATGGTATAATAATTACTAATAGCCTAGGGTGAAATTTTGCTGTAATTTATTTAAAGAAGGAATGTTTCGATTGCAGGAAAACGTAATCTATATTCTGTTTACATAGCAAATTAAAAGCGCACTTTAAAGCTACATTTCGATTTTTATTTCATTTATATTATGGATTTGAATAGACACTTTAGAATCTTAGTACATCGGTAGGTTTTCTTTTCTGGAGTCATACTGCTATAAGTTGTCGAGTAGTTTCCACTACTAGTGTGTATAAATTATTTGTATGTAAAAACATTTTATCAACAAATACAATATTATAATACTTAAAGACATTTTACAAACATTGAAAATGTTATTTCATGATATTTTTTAAAATGTGTCAATATGATAGCAAAAGAGACATTAATGCGATAAAAAAATGAATACTTAGATACCTGAAAGATCCGCCATTGCCAGGTTACACAATAAAAAGTTAGTAACATTCCTAAATCTTCTACGCGCTAATATCACAGTAGCTAATAATCCATTACCTATGATTCCCGCCAAAAATGTTGGGATATACAAAATCACTAATCCGAAAGCAATACTTTCGTTTTTATTCTTGTGATCTCGGAAATGATCCTCTAACAATGCACGTAATAATGTTTCATTGAGAGTTCCATTAAAAGAAGTGTTACTTAGAGAATATCTATCCATTAGAGATTCCATAATCGGACCCCTATTTGACACTTATGACAAGAAACGATCAAGTAGATTCTGTCGCATTAACACTTATTTATATCATTACAAACTTTCATCACAAACAGATGAACCAGTTACTTGTCTTCTAGTTTTCCGATAGCTATAATCCAAGTAACAAGAGTTGTTAGTATCTCCTACTGTAACGTTACCAATGGACATGTGTTATAGGTGAATGTTTTTCTTTTCAATGGTAATATAATGTTATCAAATAAATCATATCTTTCCATAAAACAGTTAAAATATCAATTGGAAACGTTATTAAACCTAAAATCCGTTATAGTTATATTTTTAATTGCCCAATTAATTTACGTTTATTTTATCATCACTTCTATCTATTTAGTTCTATAGTTCTTATCATTATGAACAATAAAAACAGTAACTATCATTAACAATCAGAAATTTGTTCTAGAATCTGTCACATCATCGAAAATTTAAAATATACGTGGGAGTAATATCGAAATAGCAAAACGTGTTACACTCTACTTTTAAATCATAACATCATTTTTATAATGTAAATTTGCACGTAGAATTACACCATTCTGGATGTCATCATAAGAGCTTTTATGTGTATAATTTGTTCGACAGGAATTTGCGTGTTGCTTTTCATTCATAAATCTTGAAAGGGTCTTTGTTGTTTATTAAGCATGAAATTACAAGTTATATACTCGCCATGCAATATGTCGTAACATATTTGTCCGCTGTGACGTGATGAAGTATTCGTTTGAGTAACTTTGTAATATGGCTATTAATGGTACATGTAACAATGAAATCATGAAAAGAGAAATTAACGTAACGATTTAAACAAGAGCGATCAGTAATCACATGTGTCGTCTCATGATGGCCAATTTCATGTTGGGACAAATTTTGTGACAGACGGACAGACAGACGGACAGTGCACAACTAGACTTGGTACTGATCATTCCTGTAAAGTTTGGATAAAATTGCACCAGTAGTTTATGAGGAGTAGTCCGGACAAGCTTTTGCGTATCTGGCAACACACAGAAAAAAAACAACTTTTTATCAAAGGGCTATAACTCAGCCAAAAATCATTCAACCGGAAAACCCGTGCAATATGCGCAAGGACTTGAGCTACAGATCAATCCTGTAAAGTTTCATTGAAATTGCATAAGTGGTATAAGAGAAGTAGTCCGGACAAACTTTAAAAATAAAAATTATTAAAGGGCCATAACTCAAACAAAAATTCATTGAACCGGAAAATGCTGACAATATGCACAACTAGACTTGGTACTGATCATTCCTGTAAAGTTTGGATGAAATTGCACCTGTAGTAAATGAGGAGTAGTCCGGACAAGCTTTTGTGTACCTGGCAACACACAGAAAAAGAAACCTTTTTATCAAAGGGCCATAACTCGGCCAAAAATCATTCAACCGGAAAACCCTTGCAATATGCGCAAGGACTTGAGCTACAGAACAATCCTGTAAAGTTTCATTGAAATTGCATTTGTGGTATAAGAGAAGTAGTCCGGACAAACTTTAAAATTAAAAATTATTAAAGGGCCATAACTCTGACAAAAATCATTGAACCGGAAAATGCTGACAATATGCACAACTAGACTTGGTACTGATCATTCCTGTAAAGTTTGGATGAAATTGCACCAGTAGTAGTTTATGAGGAGCAGTCCGGACAAGTTTTGTGACGGACGCACGGACAGACAGACAGACAGACAGACGGACAGACAGACGACGGAGAAGTGATCCCTATATGTCGCCACTACTCCGTAGAGGCGACACAAAAATTAAATGGTTTAAGTATGGTGCTAATTAAATAGAACATTTTTGTTTTGTTTTGTTTTTTGTTTTTTTGTTTAGAATTAAGTAATTTGAATCTTCCAGGTAATACATTTTTAAATACTTTTGTCTCGTTCATTTCAATCAATAAAAAGTTTATCCCTATATACGATAAGCGATTATGCTTATACGTTTATTTACCGAAAATAAGCCCAAACGAATTGTATACCTTGTGCATAATCATCTATTTTCTTTCAATAAACAAACAGTTTGAAAACGAAACACAAAAATAACTGCTGTACAACTAAATCCTACCGTCTGTTGAGGACTTTAACCCTGTGAAATTTAAAACTTTCAGACAGAACAGTTTTAGCCGTGCTAAGAAGCTTATTAGATTAACAGTGTGATTCTTTCTTTTATTCAATGAGCACGCAGACATAATATTTTTGGATTAAAGCACATACCATAGTTGATCTTTGATCTAATAATAAGGTAAAATAAATATATTTATTATACTTGAGAATTCTGGCCGTAAATGTTCAGCAAGGACAACTGAAGGATATTCGTATTGGTATAAACTGTTAAAAAAGTATTTTCCAACAATACCTTGCGGCGGTGCACATTGGAACATTGTTTTAAAAAATAGCAACGTTTATACATTATTGATCATCATCACAGTTAAAATGTGTTCTTAAATTTGTAGAATAAGTCATTCTGTTTGATGGCTAAATGATTAATTTCACATTTCCTACAGTTAAATGTACTTTCAAAGTAGTCGAAATGGTTAATGAGCATCAATACTTACACTACTAGAACATTGTTATATAAATAGAAACAACACATGCTTAAACATGCTTTTTTCCCCAGACACATAATTCAAATATTTAATCATAACTTTATATAACTATAAACTTGATCTAAAATATTACTGTAAAAGAAAGTGTTAGACGTTTGCTCTGTTACTTATGCGATGTCTTGTCTGTTTATAGTGTGACACTTGCACTCTTTATTGATGTGGAACATCATGTAACAAGTATATATCTCAAGTACTTAAAGATAAAATCTTCATATGTTTTAAAGCATTTTAATTCAAACAACTTTTATCCTTTTAATATGCATTGGCAATCAACTCTTAACTAATTATTGATTTAATCAACATTAGATGTAATGACAATTACGGTTATTTCTAAAACGTAGTGGAAAATAAATGATCCTGAATAAAAAATACAATATATTTTTTGTTTCAATTCTAATACAACAAAATTAACATATTAATACAATTTTGTATTTACTTCAAAATACTGCTACTTTTAGCTTTTACAACTTTTGGCATATAGAACAGTGGCATTCCAGCAGTTTTTATGTTAATTTCTTCAAGATAAAAGTACTATAGCTACAACGTCCATACAACATTTGTCATTTTGCTTATTCTTAAGGGCTAAAATTATTACAAAGATTTTAGCAACCGGCAATGCAATATGTTACTTATATAAGGGGTCTTCCTTTCATATTACTAATAAATACCTACCCTTTAGAAATTATTTTGTCAGCTTGTAAAATATAGAGAGAGAGAGCGAATCAAAGACATTCAAAGAAGTGAACAACATAAAGACAAGTGCTGGAAGCAATTTCGTTAAACCTTATTTCCATTATTCTTTTTTTTTTTTTTTTTTGAAGTGGAGTATTTTATTTTTGTTTACTAAATTACTAAATGCATTGTAATGTAAATTTATTCACTCTCTTGTTTGCACTTTTTTGACTTATCTTCTTTTTACATTGTTGCTTACACAATAAAACAGCCTTTAACAATAAAAGCTTTTGTTAAATTAGGAAATAGTTCCATTGTCATTTTAGTACAGGAAGAGAAAAGATAAAATAATATCATTTATATCAATTTTATGACATAAGGCGTATGAAGTTGATAGAATAAAGCGAAAAGGAATAAGACCCATACACCGATTAACCGTCAGATTTACTTAAATAGAGATATCATCCTTTTTATGGATATTTAGACCGATTTACTAGGAGACAATAAAACCTACCTACAACTTGTTTCAGTTGTTTTACAAAACATTAGTTTCATAATGCTTTTTGCTAGTCAAAGAAACACTTCTTAATAGTTTAAAATAATGATTAGGGTATTTTTAATATTAAGACTTTAAATATACCTTGTAATAATTAACAAATTGAAACAATTGCACACAATCATTCGATTGTGAATGACGCATGTGAAATGCATATATTTTGATACTTATACAATTGCTCAAACTACGTTTGTATATCTAAATGCCTTAAATAATGCAACGGCGTTTGTTTAAATCAGGAAGTTGTAGTGGAAGCTGAAGAAGCAGAAGTTAACGCAAAGATGAAATTTGCAAAATTTGAGGTAAGATGAATTTACAGAATCGAATGTGTTCTAACGGCGGTGATCATGAAATATTCATTATTGCACGTTTACTGTGGCTAGCAGTGTATGTTTTCACCAATAAAACAATAGACGGTGCAAAATAAATCACTATCGTATAGACATATCTGTGAATTTATGCTTACTTCACAATATATCTCTTTCTTGTTTCTTTTCTGACATAGACTCGCACTCCACACAATTGTCCAACAAGACAGGGTTTCCAATAAAAGAACGTTTTTTAACATTGAAATTAGGTAAATATCAAAATAGTCATGTTTTCCTATTCAAACCTTTAACCTGGAAAAAATCAATAAATTATAATTATAAATATATTTATCTATATCCTAGAAAGATATCGTGTTATACTATCCATGTACATTTCTTTTTACATGACGTTTGCAGTTTGCCTGATTCTGTCCACACAAATAAATCAGTTCGTATCCTTTGAAAGGTACATTATCTAGAACGTAATGTGAATAAATAACCACCTACAATATGAAAAACAAGACCAACAAGGAAGGGTGGCCTTCAATGTACGCAAAACATACATGACCCAGCAGCATCAGACCACCGGAATCCAGCAGGACCCACACAAAAAGAGGACAGGGCACAATGTAAATATTTAAATATTTTGTGGTCAACACAGTCAATTCTCTAGAGAGTTTATTAATGCCGAAATAAATAAACTTGCAACAGAACAAACAGTGATAGCTATCACACTGATTTATATATAGACTCGTGATTACTGATGAATAAGATAAACTTGCAACAGAACATACTTTTGTCGGTATCACACTGAATTATATAGACTCATGATTAATGCTGAGATAAATAAACTTGGAAAAGAACATACTTTTGTCGGTATCACAATGAATTATATAGACTCGTGATTAATACTGTGAAAAATAAACTTGCAACAGAACACACTTATTAATGGTACTTATTAATGATAAGGCAATTACTTTACACGATCTGAAAAAAAGATAATTCGGAAGCATTAAAAAATGAAAAATTAGATAAACATCAAACTTTAAGAAAGTATTAGGACTATCAATTTTTTTAAACACACAAAAAACAACAAATTCCTAAAATATTCACATTTACCGTTGTTTAATAGAAAGGCATTTACCTCTGATTATATTTATTATTATCGTGTTTGTAAATTGCATTTTCATATCTCGCAGCATGTGCTAATTGCTCGTAATCAGACTGATCGATCGCTTTTTGATAATGCAAAACTTGTAGTGCTCATTATGCTTTTTGTTGTAAATTATGAAGAATATGTTGAGCAGCTGCGCAACAAATACGTTTGATCTCTTTATTACATAATAAATCATACTTTTTTCCTTCATGAATATTTATAAGAAAACAGCAATTTCCAAACTATTTCGTATTTTATGCATGGATATTTTGAAAATTCATGTGAACTCGGAACAAAGAAGACCGAATTATCATTTATATTATAGAACTGGATGAATTTAGAAAATGGTGTTTCTCTCAAGAGCAAAACATAAACAAAGAAAGAAAGAAAAATAACAAAATTGAATTGATGAGAACAAGCGACATTCCGTAAAATAGCTGAAAAGCTTCCTCACATCATAGAATTAAACGTCCCTGTCGGGGTTCTAACCCACGGCGGTGAGGTGAAAATGGTTAAAAAGGCTTTCCAGCGTTTTGAAATGATTTCGTACATCGACCATTCGATCTGAAGAATAATTATGTACTAACATAGTTCTTTCATACAATCATTTTGCAGGGTTTTTTTTATCAAAAATAAAACAACAAATTTTGGAGCAGATATAGAGGATATTAAATGAGTGTAAGTTCAATACTGAATTTATTGCACGAGTTGAATAAAATTATATTATGCAAGCCTTTGGCTAGCATTATATTATTTTATTCAACGAGTGCAATAAATTCAGTAATGAACTTACACGAATTTAATATTCTATTTATCACCTACCCAAAATAAAGACCGTTTAAAGTGAAATAAGAGTCATTTTTCATTGACGCGTCTATAGTATAACGCTAACCTATAGCGCGTCTTAACGCTATGTTTGTATAACGCTAATGACGTCACGTCAAAATATATGCACGGCCGTGCAATACCATATTTACGGAGTCGCAAAATCGGCATGAGTGTGTGATAAATATAGCTTTTGCATTAAAAACTTTAAAGGAAAAGGAAGCAAGAAACCAGTTCAGTTTAAGGTTATTTATTGGTTCGGCGCTAAATTTTGCAACATGAAAGACCAGTGGAATAAAGAAATCTCAATTTGGAATATACATGATAAAGGTGTTGTAATGCTGTAACTGTACATGTAAATAGAACTTTATTGCAATATGAAAACGATTTTCATAAAGTATAAAATCGTCCGAGTAAAATATTGACTTATATTGAGAATTCCGTAGATAGTAGTATATAACATATAATTTGTTGATTGTTTCATAATTTACATAAAAATTAATGTAACTGTAAATGGAGCTATTTGTCATTTTGCAAAAACTATGAAAAACGAATTGCATTATAATATGAAAAATAACAAAAATGTCGAAACAAATAATTAGCTGTTTAGATGACTACATAGCTAGAAGCAAGAAGAGTTGTTTTTACGATGTAGGAGGGTGTTTGGTTTTGGAAAGTTGAAAGTGATTTTAAAGGTATTTAGCTTAGGTTTTTTGACATGATGCGACTGGAAATATTTTGTTGGAGATAGATGTTCCGTTAGATGTAAGTCTAAAACAATAGCTTGTGTGCAAAATTTGAGATCATCAGCTCACTCCGTTATATCAGAATGATTATTCCCATTGTGTAAAATATTCCAATATTGAAACGCTTTTTAATCATATCGGGATAAAATAGCAGGGGATACTATTTTTTTCTAAGTGTATGTCTTAGTTATTTTTGGGGTATTTTTCTGTTTTAAATGTTCAAACTGGTCTGTGTAAGTAATTCAAATTTCATGTTTTCAGACTATTGGACATCATCGGATACGCAGAATCAATCATTTATATTTAAAACAAACTCTTAAATTGTTTTCGTTCTTTTTTGTCGTCTGTCGTCTTTGAAATTTAAAACTAAAGCTAAAATTGTTTCTTTAAAGTCATATGTTTTCAAAGAATGATTTTTCTACCGTGTCTTTGCGTTTTTAGTTGTTTATTTTTACACCAGAAGAATTGAGTTATTTTAACTTTCCCCCATGGGTTTGTCTTTGTCTGTTGCCTTTCCTACTTGTATTAAATAGCCGGTGGTAAGTTCTGCAGTTGTCTTATTTTCGTATCCATAAAGTGTGATATATTCAATACAACTTTTGTGTAGTATTTATGTTTTTAAACTAAGCTTTAAAATTAACAATGTCTGGGAAATAACATTTTCACAAGCTCTACTAAGTTATGAACATAATGTAAGACATTAATTTTCGTGTGAACATTCTTTGTTAGCATTCAATAAACCGCTGTACAAACAAACATGCTATCATATAGGCAAAACTAATTCTTGTTATATACTTTACTAATATCAGCAGTGATAGTAACACAAAACTTAAGCAAACAATTAATTTAAAAGATATTACACAATCAAAGTAGGTGTCATAGTTAAAATCTTAAGTACAATAGAAGCGGAAGAAATGGCCTTTTCGCACCTAAAAACCATACAAACTATTTAATTTTGCTTATAAAATTATGCAATCGAACCAATATGATTCTTTGAATGTCCTATATTCATACTATAAAGTATGTTTTCAAACAAAAACAGGTGACATTATTTGTATGTAATGAAGCCAGAAGAATGACTTAATTCTTAATAGAAGCCCTTGAATTTACTTCAGTTAAATGTGTCTGTAGACATTTGTCTGCATAAGAACTACATATGGTGTCCTTTTCTTACTGCATGTATAAAGAATATTTGTTAGTTCTTGGTATCAGATACAATTGCCTTTCCTTAATGATCTTGCTTATCGTATTTGATGAGAATATCATTAATATATTATCATTAATGTAACTCTCCTGATTATTTAATTTCCCCTTCTAAATATTTGTGCTTTCAATAATGCTTGTTAGAGCAAGTTATTTCTTATTATTGAACTATTATTTAAATCATTCTCGATTGTGAAAGAACTGTTGTGTTTTCTCCTATAACTCTAAAGTCGACTTTATGGACACACTTAATGCACACGCATTTTTTTACTTGGGGACCATATGCCGCTTTTCATGGAATGGCACTACCGTGTCACATTGAAGGTTCCATGATAACCGCCATATGAACACATCTGCGGATGTTTCAAAATTCTAAATTTTACCAGTTCATGTTAAATGTTGAATTCTGCTTAAGCCGGTGCTAGGGGGCGTGGACGGTAACTTGCACTTTCCAGTACCGTCCATGAACAGGCTCAATCAAACCGAGCCTGCAACATTTTCAATTTTGCTGTGTTGGGCTTTCTTTAGGGATTCTGTATTTATCTATTTTATGGGTAAGAAGTCAACAATCTCCAAAATAGAGAAAATAAGAATCCCTAAAGAAAGGCCAAAACGATAAAATTGAGAATGTTGCAGGCTCGGTTTCATTGAGCCTGTTCATGGATGGAACTGTAAAGTGCAAACTACCACCCACGCCCCCTAGCACCGGCTTAAGCAGAATTGGACATTTAAGCATGAAATGGTAGGTAAAATTTTAAAACATCCGTAGATGTGTTCGAACGGCGGTTATCATGGAACCTTCAATGTGACACTTTCATGCCATACCATGAAAAGCGGCGTATGGTCCCAAAGTAATAGAAAGTATGTGCTAAACGAGAAAACAATTGGCAAGTAATTATTTGCTTTCATTGTTCTGCGGAATTTCATTTTTTAAGTTTATCCTGTTCTTACAAGTAATTTGGATTGATAATATATTTGTGGTATTATTCATTCAGACATGCAGTTCTTGTTACTGTTTAGTGTCCACTATCCTTGAAATTATAATAGTAATGTCTAGACTAATCACTACGCAAATGCTGACAATATCTCAAGGCTTTTCTAGGAATTAATATGATGTTTTGCACTTCAGTTAATATCTATCATTATTAATTGACAGTTGTATGTCAAGACGACTCATCATAAGACTTATTTGAAGGTTCAGTCAGCATGATAAAAATATAATGTATATTTTCATATTCAATTTTCAATTTTCAATTTTGTGGATTTCAAGAACGCAGTATTAAAACACCTTTTTTGTGAACCATTTATTTTTGTAATCTTTAACAAACTCAGAGGGTCATTGTGATTAAGTGATCATCATCATTTACAAGATATCTTAAAGGTCTACCCATTTGATTTATTTTCATAAGAATAATATCTTACTAAAAATATTGCGGAATGCAATTTATGATAAGACATTCAAAACCAAGTAAAAAGATAGTTATGCCTTCTAAAATTGGTACAATACAAATACCTTATATTGAGAATGTGCGTTACAAACAATTACACGGATAGTTAAAAGAAATAAACATCATTCAAAAACGTTATTTTTTTAAACAAAGTAAATTTTAAAAGGAACATTTCATTTTCACCTCTTTAAATTTAGTTTCTTTGTTCTTGATATTGATTAAGATGGTAATTATTTAATATTTCACAAAGTACAAATATTAAAATATGTGTGTTATGTTTCTATCTTGATATTTTTCAACATTTGAATTTGCTTATTGCAAACTTGTAACTTACTCCAATTTTAAGCCTTTCATGTTATCTTCTCAAAGCATAGTTAATGCATGATCAATGTTTCGTTTTCCACTCACAAATTTCACCAAATACAATTGATAGATCCCTACTATTACCTTTCTTTTGTTTAATTACAAACATTGACATGTGCTCTTTTGTTTACAAACATGTTGTGGTTAAATTCTCATTGTATCCACTAATCAGACAGGCCAGGGATCTATTCAAAGAATTGTTTCCGTAAAGGATTGGTACAGTACAAATAAAATGATCCTTTGTCTACCTATTTTAATTTTCGTAAAGGATTCAGGAAAAGAGAATACTATAAAGCATCTTATTTTATATGTTTTCACAATTCTGCAAAAGTATATCTTCACACCGAAATTCTTATCTTATTTGAAATGATTCGGAGCAAACTGTCCTCGGCATTTCTTTTATGAAAAACACATTTTTTTCCAGCAATGATAACAAATGCACTTTATGGCTTAGAAAGGCATGGCCAATGTGTAACATTTAAGAAAATATAACAGAACACACAAACAATATTTTGATCCATAAAAATATAAGCATTCCTTTTGCATAATTGGTCTAGCAAAGCTATATGACTTCAAGGGACACTCGGGCAAATTAATGACAACTAGAAATGTGTCGTCACGCCACGGATGCCCCCGCATGCAGCCTAAATTTCAGATGATATTTAGTTCCAAACTTGTTTGCACAAACTGTTTGTTTCATTTTAAGTTCAAAGTCCTTAATACTATTCAATGTTAACACAAACCAATTTTATACAAAAATCAAGGCACTGGAACTATTCAGTGTTAACCTTTTGTAAATTGCATATTTCATATTTGTGGCCAAATGACTACATACATTTTCACAGCAGTATGGGTGCTGAAACTGAAAATTCAAAACATTTCCAATATTCAAGAGAGATAACTTTGCCCAAAATCATTGAACACGGACCAAATTCGAACTTGAACTGTTTATTCCTAAGATGTATCTATATGCCAAATTTAAGTTGAATGTGTACAACCATTGGGGAGATAATGAACGGAAACTAAAAATTTCTGATCTTTTGCAAAATTCAAGAGGGATAACTCTGTCAGCTATCATCAAACCATGACCAAATTCAAACCTGACCAGACCAGTGTATTTGTATGACATATCCATATGTCAAATGTGAGTTGAATATGTATAACTGTTGGGAAGACAATGAACGGAAACTGGAAATTTCCTTTTTTCAAACTTAAAGGGGCATTACTCTGCCACAAATCATCAAACTATGACCAAATTCGAATTTGACCTGCACATACCTTTGACATATACATTTGCCAAATTTGAGATAAATGTGCAATACTGTTGGGAAGATAATGAACGGTACCTTATTTTTCATATTATTTTCAAAGTGAAAAGGGCATAACTCTGCCAAAAATCATGAAACCATGACCAAATACGAAATCACCTGCACATTCCTTTGACGTATCCATATGCAAAATTTAAGTTGAATGTGCAAAACCGTTGGGGTAATAATAAACGGAAACTGAATATTTCATATTATTTTCAAAGTGAAAGGGACATAACTCTGCCAAAAACATCGAACCATGACCAAATTCGAACTTGACCTACGCATTTCTTTGACGTGTCTATATGTCAACTTTGAGTTGACTGTGTAATACCGTTGGGGAGATAATGAAGGGAAACTGAAAATTTCATCAAGGGCATAACTCTGTCAACAACCATCGGACCATGACCAAATTCGAACTTGGCCGGTTTTTCTTATGATATATCAATATGTCAAATTTGAGTTGAATGTGTGCAACCGTTACTAAGATAATGGACGGAAACTGATGATGACGAAATGACAGAAGGACAGAAAAGGGTACTACTATATTTCCCAGCCATTTTATGGCGGGGGCATAAAAAGATCAAAATGATTTTAATGTACTCTCATCTAAACTTACATTTTTTGAAGTCCAAGAATGAACTTCTGTATAATTTCTAGTTAGGGTTTGAATATACATGTATATGTTGAACGAAATCTAGATGCCGACAGAATCACCGGGTAGTTTTACAACAAGTCATGTGACTTTAACAAATCCTGTATGGTTGAAACATTTAAGAACATTTGACATGTTTCGTGAGTTCACTGTGACAACTATTGTTAAATCTTAATGCTCTAACCTGACTCACGTGGGTCAGGTTAGGAAAACTAAACTTAATTCTTTATAATAAGAAAAATTTTGATCCTGTGACAGTCTAGTGTTTTAATTTTGAGGACATTTGCAGAATAATGAATGAAAATTTTATGAACTTTTTGTTCCCTTTAATTATTTTCCAATGGTCCAAGAACAATATATAAATAATACATGGGTTTGTATGTTACAGTAAAATATCATCCCGAGGAAAATAATGTTACCCTCGGCGTTACAGTATTCTTACAAGGGATGATACTCACAAACCCATGTGTTATTTATTTTATTGCCCCAAACAATAACTCTGATGATTTTTTTCATGATGATTTTTATTTTATTTTCTTTAGACAATGTGACAAGATTTTATACTGTTAGTCAGTACTGTTATCCTGTTACAATACAAATTTCTTGGTACACTTGCATAAACAGTAACCTCCTTGTTGGCCTATGGGAAACTAACACAAAAAGTGAGGGGTATTAATAGATTTCGATGTGCTTATCAGAATTATGCAGACTTATTTTACAAGTCAAAGAACAATAAATGATTGTATCAATCAAATCTTGACTTACGAGCACATTGTTGTCTAAATATAGGGAAATATTTCATCTTTATTCATGAAGAGACTTACGTCTTAATACAAAAATGAATCTTAAATACAAAAAAAGAAAGAATGTCAAATCAGCAAAAAAATTTAATAAACTTTAATATCATTCAAATAATGGATGAAAGTCAATGTTTGAATTTGCTTTTTTTTTATCTAAACTGAATAAGGATTTGCAAAGAAACTGTTTGCAAACATATAAGATACAGAAACTGTTAAAGTATATGTATAAAATTACACAAGCAAAAATGATGAATATTTTATATCACGCGGTCACTGCAGATTGTTATTTTTACGCTTGTTGATAAAACGCTACAAAAACAACTTTGCAACATTTGACAGAAGAAGAAACTCCCTAGTCACTAGAATTCAAGCAGACATCAGTGCTAAATATTTTAATGCACATTTCCTAGGAAGGACAACTTCCATTATCAAAATGATGGACAGTCATCACCGTAGGGAACGTGTTACAGTATCGCGTTTTTCGGTTACAGTATAGAATTTTCAAGATGGAGGATTATTTATGGGAAGAGAGGTAGGTGATTTTTATACAGGTCCATACGTCAAGTAGTTTAGTTTCTAAAATTTGTTTTTGTGCTTTGCTTGTAAGGAACAGAATCCGGTATCTAGTCATATATTTCTTCAGACCCTGCACCGCAGATTTATCTCTTTATTGTCTCATAAATGTGCAGATTTGACGATTTAAAAATTTGAATCGAGAGACCAACGCATTTTTCTCCCATTCCGACATTATTTAAGCATGCCTAGATAAAGTAAATCTACAAAACGTTAGTCCTTTGTATTTAGAAACGTTTATAAAAGTAAATGACCAGTTGAACCTATTTTCCTCTTGGTAAAATGCGTTTGAAAAAATAAAAAATGTTACAGTATAGAGCGAGGTTAATTTTGAAGGGTTACAGCATAGACCTAGCGTCTTTGATCCAATTTCGTTACAGTTTATACCCAGATTTCGGTTACAGTTTAGATACTTGCCAAATTTCAAACAAAGTTCGTGTATCCATCATTTTTATGAAATTAGTCATACCTTTCTATTTAATACATTCTTGAAAGGTTGTACTACTTTTTTTCTTCAGCAGAAAAGTTATATTTTGCTATTTTTCTTTCTTTAAGTTTCAGATTGAGACTTTTTGCAGAATAAGTACTGTCCTAAGTAAGGACTGTTTTCACGACAACAACATTAACTTTTATCGTATTGTATTGAGAGAAGAAAGATTATTGCTTGATTTCATTACCCATTATAATAATGCCTATTAGTAATAAAATAGAGAAAAAAGAATCCTTAACAAAAGTCCAACACGGAGAATATGAAAATGTTGCAGGCTCAGTTTGATTAAACCTGTTCATGGACGATAGTGGTAACTGCAAACTACCGTCCACATCTCCACACCTCCTAGCACCGGCTTCAGCAGAATTCACATTAAACATGAACTGGTACACTTTAGATTTTTTAACATCTGTGGATGTGTTCATATGGCGGTTATCATGGAACCTTCAATGTGACACGTTATTGCCATTCTATGAAAAGCGGCATATTACCCCCAGGTTAAAATTTGCGTGTGCCCTAAACGAGAATACAATGATCGAGCGAAACTAAATAAAATGAAATTTTGAGAAGGGGATCGGAGGTTAGAAAGCCTGCATACCATAGATAAGCTGTCAAAAGACACAATTAACAAGCAGGCAATACCCTAGGAATGATTAAACAGTATTTAAGTGAGCAATACTGCAATCTTAAATTTTATTTTAAGTTGGAATTTCCATCTACCATAATATATTTTGTAAGTATTTAAAAGGGTTTGTTACGTTTAGCTTTCTTGGATTTTAAGTTTCAACGACACTGAGGTCATGTGAAAACATTCCTGCTTTAGTGTAAAGAAAGACCCCAGATACCCTTTGTGAAACATTTCAGACACGAGCGGGCACCTGACTAGAACCACCGACCTTCCGTAAATTAGCTTGATAGATTCCTCACATACAAAGAATCCAGTCATGATTGGATTTCATTTGAAGTCGACGGCCTTATCCCGACTCTGCCACTATACTATTATGTACCTCTATCAGGCTCACTAGAGAAGATATTGCAATTGTCTGACCTTAATTTATACTCTATAACTTTCAATTAGAAACATGAAAACTGCTATACAGGATGTCTGAAATAAAAAAAAAAACGACTTTAAATTTAATAATGACAAAGTAATCGTAACTTCAACAAAGAAGCAATCGAACTGACGCCATGATCATGATTTGATTTGAATGCTTTTGGTTCGAGATGAGAAGGGTCTTTAAGCATTGCCTTTTTCAAAATCTATGTTTTGGGTTTCCGTATCCCCGATTGCAATCGAAACCATTTGAACAACTTAATTGGTAGAAAGTCATGTAAATTTCATCACATTTAGTCAAGTAGTTACTGAGCGGATGAGATTGCACACACATGTGTAGGACAGACGGACGAATAGCCATCGGGCCAATAAGCTCACAGAGATTTAAAAGTCTATGTAACATTCATACATTTTACCTAGTATATATAGAAAATATCGAAGTCTAAACTGTAACCGAAATCTGGGTATAAACTGTAACAAAATCGGATCAAAGTCGCTAGGTCTATGCTGTAACCCTGCACAAATCACCTCGCTCTATACTGTAACATTGTTTATTTTTTCAAACGCATTTAACGAACAGGAAAATAGGTTCAACTGGTCATTTACTTTTATAAACGTTTCCTAACATAAAGGACTAACGTTTTGCAGATTTACTTTTTCTAGGCATGCATAAATAATGTCGAAATTGGAGAAAAATGCGTTGGTCTCTCGATTCAAATTTTCAAACTGTCAAATCTGCATATTTATGAGTCAATATAGCGATAAATCTGCGGTGCAGAGTCTGAAGAAATATATGAGTAGATACCGGATTCTGTTCCTTACAAGCAAAGCACAAAAACATCTTTTAGAAACTATACTACTTGTAGTATGGACCGGAATAAAAACACCTACCTGTCCTCCCAACAAATAATCCTCCATCTTTAAAATTCTATACTGTAACCGGAAAACTCGATACTGTAACACGTTCCCTACGGTGGTCATATCAAATGCTAATGCGTGGCTGCCAAAAGTACGAGTCCTTTCCGATACACTGATGGTCTTGCCCTTAGTTGATGGAATATGTTCATTTGTAATGCGTTCTATATTCGTCAGTATTTCAGAGAACAATGTTTGTAGATAGCGTGTGTTGTTAGGGACGTTATGAAGCTTTGGCATGTGAAACGATGTAAAAGGTGCCGAACATTATACCTTGTGGGAAAATATCATGTTAAAATATGATAAACAAGATCAAGAAGGAAAGGCGGGGTTTTTAAAATTTTAAAAAAGAAACCCGGGGGGCCCCAATTTCAAGAAATTTTTGAGAAGCTGTGTTTTTAGGACTTTTATAAGCTTTGGCAGGGAAACGAGAAAAAGGGGTCCAAAATTATACCTTGTGGGAAAATATCATTTTAAATTGATAAACAAGACAAAGGAAAAGGGGGCTTAAAATGACCCCCCCCCCCAAACCAGCCAAGCAACAAATTTTCAGGGGGAAAGAAGCCCGGGCGGCCCCAAAAAAAACCATTTTTTATTTGATTTTGATGAGACAAATTAGATCTTAGAATAATGATTCTCTATAATATTTTCCAACACTATGGCGTTATTCTGAATGTAAATTATTTAGAGTCAATAATGCTTACAGAAGACAAATGGTTGGTTTTAATTCAAATACGAATATTTAAGTGCGACAAATGATTTAGGTTATGTGCAACAAAGGTACATTACAAATTGTAAATTGACCCAAAATGGGGTAAAAAGGATATTTTACATTAGAAACCCCGAAACCAGGGGCATTAATACAAAAAAAAATTGTTACAAAAAAATGATAGTTTTGTTTGTTTGTTTGCTTTCGAATTTTTTTTTTATAAAAGGGTTTTATATCTATAAGGATGCTCATTTGTAAACACTCATTTTCTGAAAGCAGATATATTAGTAAGATTATTTTCATTTCTTGTTCAAATAAATGGTTTCTGGAAAGACATTTAAAGTAAATAATTGACATGCATGTTGACAATCGAAAATGCTGGCAGACTAAATGGAATTATAGAACGTTCATTTTGTCAAGTTAACCGTAATACATTTATCGAATGTCTACGTTTTGATACTTCCAGCTACAGCAAGTAACACAAAACAAATTTAAAGGTAATTTAACTTAAAAGCTACTTTTTGCGGTTACCGGCGTTCTGGTTTCTCCTTCGTATCTGGTACGTTTATTTGTATTCCGATATTTGGTGGCCAGGTAAATTAAATCAATTCGCCATCTGCCATGTTTCATCCCAGTAAAATAATTATCTTACTTTTAGTTATTTTCCCTCCATTAAAAATAAAAAAAACAAGATTTATCCAACAGTCATAACTATATTGCTAAAAACGATCTAATAATAATTTGGTGTTAGCTATAAATATGCTATGCCGTGTAATTTATAGCGAATTGTCGGACCATGAACAAACGCTGTCGTAGCAATTGAAGCATTTTCGGCACTTCACCCCGCCAGAACAAAAATAAAATCAATTATAACAGATTGCTGTACCATTGGAGGAGGTTTTATTTGACATTTTAAATTGAACGTAATCCATTTGGTGTACAAAATATACAGTTATTATTCTATACCATCTGTTTTCAAAGCATATTAAATCTTCTTTGCATTCATGATTGCTCTTCAAATGTTGGGGTGGGGGTATTTGTAAACCATTGTTTTAAAATAATTTGAAACCAATGTTTGAAAAGTTGCATATATTACAATAAGGTTGTTTTTACATTGCTAAAAGTCGTTCCTTATATATACATAATCAATTGATTTTAATTATAGTACGTTCATATTTAAGTTATTTTAATAATGTTGTGAGTCTTTTTAATATGCCTATCTTTATGTTCAGGAATATAGTAACTTATCTTAATTGGTAGATTTGAAAATACCGGAATAAATCAAGTAGTATGCTTTTTTATGATTGCTTTGTCCTTGCTTCTTATCAATTAAACTTGTTTTGATAATACAAATCGTTTACTTGACAATCGTAATTATTTAAGATTATGGCATATTGTTTTTATATTTACAGTTACAAGTGTAAATGAATGTTATTATATGATTGTATCGGAAATTTACATATTGTACAGTGTGTACTTAAATGTATGCATAATCAGATACAAATTGCGTAAAATGCTATTAACAAGAATATATAAAATGTAATATATTACAACTAATTGTCAATAATCCGTGTCAAACTAGCATTTTATTTTTCTTCAACCTATCTGAAAACAGTAATTCTATCATCTTTTCAAGATATATCATTCCATTTGCCAACATTTTTATTTACATCTTAAATTACTTAATTTAAATAACAATTAGCAATGGATTATTCCAATAATTGTCTAGTGTAACAAAACAAAGAATATTATATTCTGTTTTTTACGACGGAAATTTATTTTCTGATATACATACTCAATTGCATTATTTCCATAACTGAACAATTATAATGATTACAGACTATTTAATATACTTATGACCTGAACAATGGAGTTGAATATGATGCTATTTTGTTACGAAAGTAGCAAACTGTAAACAAACTACGTGTAGCTATTTGAAACCCATACAAAGTACTTAACCACTTTATCTTTGCTAATGTCACTTAGCAACAGAATCAAAAAGAAAGTATATGTTAATGGCCAATGAGTTACTTTTTCGAAAGTATAACAGACACCAAAATAATTTTTTAGAATAGTTTGAGAAAAAAAGATACAAGCATTTCTGAGACATGATGGTCCTTTAAGTAACCATATTTCTTATGTAGTGTTGATACTTTACTTAAAAACGGATCGTAATATCAATGCAGAATAAAAAGTCATGACAGGCACGCACCACTTTATATATGATTGTATTAATGTGTAAATCTATATACGACCTTCCCGCTGTGTCTTCCTCGTTCAAATCAACTTTGAATCTAGCACTTTCCTTGATTGTCATCTTTAAATGGCAATGACATTTAGTTCCTAATGTGGATAAGCTTTTTGTAGTCCAAATAAATGTTCACCAGCACAGACTAATGTGTTAATCCTTAGTCTCATACAGTCATTTGCTTTTATACAGAATATTATAGAAGAACAGAAGAAACGCAATTTAAGACACAGCGTACATGTATATATTTATTTTTCTTCATAAATAACAAAATTGAACTTATGCCATAATGGAAAATTACTATTAAGGATTCAAAGTTTAATTATTATAATTATTGTTTTATTTATTTTTTTAATGTGCAAATTTTGAAAATCTTTTTTTTAAGACTTTTAATATCATTTTTGTTCAAACCTTTATCATGTCACAAAGTATTCATACATCTTAGAAATGTTTTAAGCTTTACGTTCGTGACAAAACATAAAACAATAATAATAACATACATTACTATCAGCGGATAACAAAAACAAATTCATAAGAATTAACGACATAAGTAATTGACACAGAGAGTTAATTGTAGAGGAAAGAAGTTTGAAAAATCTGCGGATGTTTTTAAATTCAAAAATGTACTATTTATTGCTTATGTTAAATTCCGCTCATAAACCGAAGCTTGAGAGGGTAACTTTTTCAAGTTTCGTTCATGAAACGTTTACATAATATGTAACCAGAAAAAAAACAAGTTAACTCATATAAAGGAATTAAGTCCAGTGGGCATTATTTATGTTAATATTCGAATTATATCAAAATAGGAACTTAATCTCAAACCTTCAGACAACAAATATGTCATTATTTCTGTTTCCGTTTTTGGCGTTCTTAACCATAGTTAAGCAATGAAAATGAAATAGTTTACAGTGTAGTTTTACAAATGCTACAATTACATAATAATTACAATAAAACACTCAAATCTGTCACTCAATGCAAGAAAAATGATACGAAATTACAGCCAACTATTAAGATCTCAGTTAAATGTTTATTTAGGTAAAACATTGACTGTGTCCTAAATTGTTACTTTTAAATGAAGGATTTTTTATGTAGCATATACTTTCAGGCCTTAGTCATTGTATACCATTCGTATCATGTGTTTCTTTTTCCAGTCATGAATGAATTCAATAAAAAAAACATGTATGTTAAAATATTTGAGAACTATTTGTACCATCATCAGCACTAGGACACGCAAGATATACTTTTGATTCTTTAGTTTATTGTTTCAACAATAAAACAACATAAAATGATTTTAAAACTCAACTGAAATTTTCAAATTATGTTTTTGTAACCTAGATTGGTAATTTATGTAGATAAAACACACTTTAAAAATATTGAAATTAACTGTTTACGGAATAGTTTGGGATTTAAAACTACTTTCAATTTGTAAATAGATACACATTTGTTTCATTGTATAAAGATAAAAATATACCTAAGCTGATTGCAGAAAGTTGCATCACAATAATAAAATCTTTTGAGATTTAATATCATTTTGTTTGTAAAGTGGACATACAATTGTGATATCTTTAATAAAAAATACACATTCAAGTAGTCTAAAATTGTCAACATATTAATATTTATTTCCTGCAAATAAAATAAAGAAAGACAACTGTGATGATAATAATGTTAACTAAAACACATGCAAATGTTTCAATTAAACGCAATAAAACACCCAATGTTAAGATTACAATAACTCGTTTTTATTACATCAAATACGTATGTCGCATCCTAAAGACAAAAACGTTCAGTGAAATATTACATGCAATGAAGCGAATGCTTCAGTGCCATAAAACGTAAATAATTGTGATATAAGTGTGCATCTGACATGGCAAGCAGACTAATCAAGATTGAATTATATTCATTTGGCAAGAAAACAGCGGTACATTATGAATTGTATCAATTTTGATAGTGTCTGCTGGATATTTCAGATATAATGCAATTTAAAAGCAATGTTTATGTCTTGAATGAAATGTCTGAGAGGAGATACCATTTAGCATTAAACTGTCTTAAAAGGGTTACAAGAAACATTAACCACATGTGTTAATTTTAAGTAACTAGGAAGTTTTCTATTATACTGTATATACATACTAATTGTTTTCAAACAATGTCTACATATGTCCCTGAACCCATGGTATTTAGAATGTTTCTTAATTTCGCTATAAAAATGTCGTGTACTGGTGTTTTTCGTTCTGATTGAGCTAAGAGTCGAAAGACAAAAATACAAATTTGTTACCTTTTGTTTTCTTTTAGACCCGCCGACAAAAGAATACAAAAACGCAACATTGCACGAATCAGTCACCAATGGCGGACTTATCACAACATAATAATTTACAAGACGTTATTTCATATTTATAATTCAAGTTGAGGTATAATCTGTAAATGATACATTTAGATCGAAATGTAAAGCTTCTCAAGAGTGCAAAAAATGTCCAGACTTAATTCTGTTTATATGGGTGTAAAATGTTTTAAATCTTATTTATGTTTATGTTTGCACTTAAAATATTTCCTGAGAGTAATTCTCAAGAAATGCTTTAAATTTTACTTATATAAAGAACAATAAACTAGGTTTCTTCCTTGTTGAAATACCAGGTTTATGTTGTCTGTAAGTCTTTACAATTTCTATTGGAGGATAATAACTTTTGCTTAGAGCAGCAAAATTTCTTAGAAAGTGCAAAATGTATATACATTATATACTCGTGCTTTTACCTTTTCAATATTATATCTTTGTAATACAGCTGAAATATATACATTTTTACATTGCCATTTTTCATACAAATGATGATGATAATAATAAGAATAATAATTACTTCTACAACTACAATTATAATAATAATAATAATGATAAGACGAAGAAGAAGAAAAAGAATGTTAAACAAAGCATTAAACAATTTAAACATTCATTTTTATTACAAATTAAACATAGTGATCAACTTATAACAGTGTCCAACCGTTCATTTCTTTCGTTTTAATCAACATCAACAACCATTTTTGCATAAAATCATGATATCAAATATACATTTTAGTTGGGCGCCGTTTTCGTCAAAAGTTGAAAACATGGTGAGTTATGATCGTTTGTCTCTAATCCCTGACTTGGAAATCATACAATATAAACTGTCTGTCACTTGCGGTAAAAATGTATTGATTAAATAAATATCCAGGAAACTGCTTAGTTTGGCGTTTGGCCGACCATTAAGATATTTGCACGTGTTAATTCGAATTAAACAAAAGCAAGTTAACTCATATTCGGAATAAAGGAATTTGATCCATTGGGCGTATACACGACCTTATTCTAAAATTACAAATGGTCTTACCGCCTCCGTGGTCGAGGGGTTAGAGTCGATGACTTCTAATCCAGTTACCTCTCTGGCGTGGGTTCGATCCCCGGGAGATGCTTTGGTAGTTTAGCGCGGAGGAAGGTAGTCTAGTACTGGTGTAACTCTCCAGGAACGATGGTTAGGAACCTACCCGCCTATATGACTGAAATACTGTTGGGAAAAGGCGTAAAATGAAACAAACAAACAAACAAACAAACAAAACAAATGGTCTTGTTAAGTTTAAAGTCATCTTATACTTATTAATGCTACTATACGAATTATATCAAAATAGGAACTTAAGCTAACACATTTAGACAACAGATATGTTATCTTAACGTTATGCCATTTTTGATTGTTGTTGTTTTTTGTTCTTGTAGTTTTTTGTCGAGTAGCAAATGATAAAGATGTTAAAATATTCGGCTGAATTGTGTAGACAAATTAAGTGATGATGTTTGAAACTTATTTTATATGATTACCGTGAGAATTGCATCTGACAAATGTAAGTATGATTTCATATTACTTCAAATAAATGATCTGACAACAAGAACCAACATATTTGCTAGCAAGTTTCTATGTACCATCTCTTTTACTTTTGCAAGTTTTATTATCTTTGATGATATCTTTTTTGTAATTTCCGTCGCCCAAAATTGTAAGATACTTGACAAATAATTGCTTGTAATGAAATGATTGCCAAACTGTTTATTAAAGTGTTTATACATAGGCCAGACACAAACTGTCGTCATTCGTTATATTACCTTGTATTATATATTTAGATACACATCCTTGCGTAAATAGTGTGGAAAAAAACAGTAAAGATGTGTTCATAGCCTTAATGGTTTTATATAATATGTATATTTGGTTTATTTTTGGGTTATCTGACATTTTGTTATTTCAACTTCACTTGTCATTGTAAATCAAATATAAACCTGAAGGATTTAAGAATTTTAATGAAAAATTAAAGATAACTCTATCTGTGAGACAAGTTAAATTACATCAGTCTAAAAAATCCTTCTTCATTAGATAGCCAGGCTGTAGGTTTTTTTTTTTCAATCAGTAAATTTAAACCAATTATAGCGTTGGTTAACATTAGTGTTCGCTTATGTTTTCTGAAATGGCCACTTATATTTAAATATGAGTTTGTTGTTTGTCTGAAAATAGGTTTAAAATAAGTGAAAAATATTAATCAGAAGATTAACACTTGACAATGCATGTTAATTGATTCATTTGCCTATTGTCAATTTTATCATTTTTTGAAGTGCATATGATCTTAATACGTAAAGTATTAGTAACGTTACACATAAAAAGGAAATATAAAGGAAACATATATAACATCAGATACTTTATCAATATTGGACTCCTTGATTGCCTTCGAAAGTATTGTTTTGTTGAAAAATTGTGTTTATTTACTAAAATATATTTAGCAAGAAAATTGCGGGCATCTTTTGGTTCGCTGTCTTACTTATCAAGAATTCTTTCCATTCTTATTTTTGCGATTTCAATATTTCGAAAAAAATACAAAAAAATATTGTTTTCTTTTTTTTCTAGGAATCGAAAAGAAAACTTGAACACATTTTTGCATTTACCTTTGTAAGCTGGTTGTTTCGGTTTTTTTGAAAAGAAAGAAACAAGAAATGCGCTTTAAAACTGAAAGTAACGCAGCAAACTAATAAGATAATTTGACAAAAAATGCAAATATAAAATAAAACACAAAATAAACATATTCTTTGATAAGAATGTGAACAAGAATAATGTATTTCAAACAAGTGACTACTTTTTTGGACAGCCTTTGTTTAGTAAAGGTTTTAAGCATTAAAATCTAATCACAAAGACCATAAATCTCTATACTTATTAAGATTCTAAAGACAAAGCATATGAATTTTATGTAAAACGTATCATTTTCTCATAAACCACTTCTATATTTTAGAAACTTTAGATACAATCAAACATTATTCATATTATCATTCATTTAAATAGGAGAAGCTTCGAACGAAACATCTTTCGTTATGTTCTTTTGAGCTGTTATTGATAAATTTTATTTATGAGAATAATTTTGAAATGAAAACTGGATTCAGAAGACTCATCATTTAAACTCCATGAATTTTGATATTTTCCAAAACTATTAAATTGAAGAAAAAAAAGTTTCAACAAAAACCATAACTGTAACGTGGAATTATATACAGCTGAAAGCAACAAACTTAATATAATTCTATATGACAGATACTCTAAGGATATATTGATAAATATATTTCTATAGGATAAAAATACTCTACAGCATCATCCCATTTACATATCTAATCCATTAAAACATTTACAAAATTTAGGTACAACATTTTTATGTAACATATATTATGTCATTTGGATTTGTTTGTCATACACCTTTTTAGAAGAAAGACTATTTATTTGAGGATTGTAACAGACAATAAATAAGTGTTGACAGATTTGTAAATATTCAAAAAGAGGCAAGGACATTGGAACACATGGAATTGTTGAAGGCTGCCTTACGAACGCAAGGTTGTTTACTTATCCTTTGGGCTGATGGCTGTCCTTGCTTTAAAAGTTTTCATACTGCATAAGGCAGTAATTGCTTGTAGGATACTTAAGTATTCCCATATGTCGTCAAAAGCAGTTTTGCATGTGGGAGGAATTGTATTTTTCAGACTGTAAAAATGAAACAAAAAATTTAGAGACAATATTTGGTGATAGGTAATTTGAATTTGAAGTAGGTTTTCTTCTGTTTATTACTTTCGAAATTCAAGTTATTTATCAAGTTTATCTTTGCATTTCTCTAAACAGCCCTGACAATGTCAGAATTTTTTAGAAAAAAATGATGTACCAAATGGGGAAACACTTAAAAAGGTAGTCTCGGCATTGAAAAATGTAAAATTATATTTTGATAATTTTCGCTGTGAAATTGTCAAATATAATTTTCACGGATAAATCAATAATCCACTGAAAAGCACAAAATAAAGTTATTAACTTTTTTAGTAATTTGTTTAGTTTCTTATATAGGAGTAATTCTCAGTGAAGTGAAATATTAAACAATTATTGTCTAGTGAGCGTTTGAATATGTGATAGTACACTGATAAATGTCATATTGACCGAGGCATGATACTGGGCATTGTATGTGTACAGATTTCCATTTGTAACATTCAACTAGTTTTAATTTTATCACACACATGAATGCTACATATACCTTGCTAACTGGGTAGACATTTGTTAAGAAAAGAAACAATATAATCGTTCACAGCAGTAGATGAGTGTGCTTTGGTGTGTCTATAAAGTGTTTTGTCACTGTCCTTCACAAGGTTATGCCCCTTTGTGCTTCGTTATATGCATGTTATATGTTGTGAATTATGCCACGTTTTGTGTCTCAGGTATTTCCTATTATTATCTTATGATGAGATTAATAATGGTTCCAGTTATTGGTACCCTTTTCCTTACCATATCGCCTCCCTAGTTTCCACCCTAATTTTGGTTCAAAGCCCTACTAGACGCGTTGTAAATGTGTCGAGGCTGCGTTCTTTGTAAGTCTCCTTACCTAGTCGATCGATGTCTTTATTTTTGAAACCATGTACTTCAAACCGAGTGTAAAATAATGATAAGAGAATCAGAGGCTGAAGAAGAAAAAAGTTTCCTAAACGAAACAGACTTGCCTAATTGAGCTACAGAAAAAGGAAGTTAAAGAAATTTCTGCGATTAACGAATTTATTTCTCTCAAAAATTATATCGCTCTTATTCCAAAAGCAACAATAAAGAGCAATCTATCTAGATGATAAGAGTTCGTTATGTTTACATGAAGTCATTAGTGTTTTACGAGAAGCCTAATTTATAGGCTGATTTCCCGAGAGACAAACATTAAGCTTGTATTTTAGAAGTTTACAAATGCGAGTGACTACGTACTGCACAACAACATAGTTGACAAGTATAGTGATTTGAACGGTATAGTGTAAGACCATTTAACATTGTGCTATAATAGAAATTGCGGAACCAGTTTGTTGGGAGTACCTATCGTATTTTTTGGCATTTCGCATTCGAATGAGCGTGATATTTCCTCGTATGGTGAACAAATATAGTCTTTGTTAATAAAGCTTCTATATATCACTTTTACATCAACACTTTAATGTTTTCTTTGATACACGCGCATATTCTGGTCGATTTGACGAGCTTTTCCGAAGTCTCTCGCGGTTCTTGTCGAAGCGTCTTACATGCGGTTCCCGATAAATAAAGACCGTGAAAAACAGAGATAGAAACACACCGTTTATTAACATTCAAAATGAACAGCTCGGAAAAGAATAAATGTAAAACACAAAAATGATAGCTTATTGAAAGTGAGAGTACTTAAATCTAATAAAAGTAGATACAATGAAATATTGAAAGATGTTAAATAGTGTTCAATAAAGACAACATTTAAAACAAAGATTGGTTAAAATATTACTTTTATGTTTTAAGACAGAAATTAATCAAATAAAATATAAATGAATAAAATTGGCAAGGAATTACGTCATTGGCGAGAAATTTAAAATAACTTATTTTGTCCCTTACGTTAATATATAAACATGTAAATGTATATTTTTAAGTACGATACATTTAAGAAATAACCGCTCTTGCAAACACATAAATGGAATTCCGACACCTTATTTATTTTGACTGACGTGTTGCTCGTTATGACCGCCAAATGGACATACCTTTTCAGACAACCAGAATCATAACGAACGTACCTGTGAGATTTTAACACTCTAATGATATGTTCCAAAAGCATTTAAAATATATAGCCTCTTGGTTATTATTTTCTAAATCATATTATGTAACATTATTCTTTATGACTTGAATATTATCCCTGAATTTTGTTTTCGGTATAAATTTCTTTTTTGTTAAAAATATTTAAATTGTTAAAAATATAATATAACATCTAGATACATCACATTATAAATGTTATTTGCTTAAACGTAAAATTCTATATATATTTAGTTTACAATGAACCGTTTCGTTAGTATTTTTTCTACAGGAAATAACTTTACTTGGAATGGTAATGAACGGTATTCAGAGACGAATAAATATACATTATAAATTTTAAAAAAAATCAACAAGGAAATAAAAATAAAAACGTTTATTAATATTCATTTAATTTTGAAAACATCATACTGCATATAGCATATAAAAACTTTAGGAAATGACAATAAAGAACCGCTTCGGACCAAACATATATGACATAAGCAGCTGTCCTTACTTTTAAAAGCACGATGACAGAGTAAATGATTACCTGACAGATCAGCACATGCCAAATTGCACATTAACAGATGTGTTATATTCCGAAAACGTCTACGTGCACAAATTACTAGCGTTAATAATCCATTACCAATAAATCCTCCCAAAAATACAGGGACATATAAAACAACTAAAATCAAAGTAACATGATCGTTTATTCCTGTTTGTCCAAAAAGGTGTTGTTCTAGTAAAGTTCGAAGAAATGTATCATTCAATGTAAAATTAAATATCGTCTCATTTTCTACAAAAGTTTTGTTTAAAAAGTTATCCATACTTTAATATTAATACAATTATAGTCCGACGTCTTATATTTGCGACTTTATGTTACAACCTTTTAAAATTCCGATAGCGAATACTTTAATACAATACAAAACGTAAGACAGAGTTCATATTGAAATGAAATGCACATATGCTGCAAAATCAATATTATATACTTAACATATTGAAAAACGAAAACATATTACACATCATAAGTTTAATTAAAGCAAATACTATACGAAAGTGTGTCAATATAGATATGAATCATATTATCCTTTAGAGACATATTGCAAACCAATCATTTCTGTTTAGTAGGCCAAACTTTAAAAGCTCTTAGCAATTAGCCCAGAATAGAATCAAAACATTTAATTAAAAAGGAACTAAAAGAGACAGTTACACGAAAGTGATCGTTAAAGTAAAATACTGACTGGTTTGGAGTGTCATTTTATAATTAAATTCAAATGGGATTGATTAAGATTAAGACAACATGTTCCTGATTTGTATTTATGTTTATGAAAATATGGAAAAGAGGTGATCCCTAAAAGGAGATATTACAGCAAAATTAATGAAAATGAATGTTTTCAAACTCCGGATGATTGAGTCAGTCAATGAATGATGATAGAAAAGTGCATAATTCCTTATGCCTTTAGCATCGGTTTAAGCGGTATTCAATCCTAAACTCTTTATATGTTGGATTCAATGATCGAGATGGACTACACAAATAACAGAATTAACTTGTTGTCTCAGTGAGTAAATAGTTTGTCAAATATAAACATTAAGTGTTCAGGCGTAAACTTGCTGTTACTACAAATTAACTTTTCACATAATGTAAGAAAGTAGTGTGACAAAATTATTACATTCAGCCATGAGCTTAACAACAAATTAAATGTTTAACGTTGACTGTGAATATATTAAGAATGCATTAATATTCAATATTTGACTTCAAAAGTTTTTCTTAGTATGTATCTCATTTCGAGTGGTATCGCTTTTATTATATAACGGATAAATATTTTAAAACTATCATCAATGTTCCCATGAATTTCTTGTAACGGAACATATCTGGTGTAACATACTTTAATGTAGTATTGTATTGAATTGACTATATACTTCCAGACTGCTGTGCTGGTGATTAATCAGCATATGCTGGAAAATGTTAAGGATAAAATAAAAATCTGCCTACATTTTAAAAACAGTAATGAACTATTTTTTATCAGTTTGAAGGTGAATCTAATTTCCGATTTAACTTCCTTTGGAAAAAGAATTATGGCAAAACTTATTTTTACTTTCACCTTTTCATTTGAATATATATTTCCTTGGATTGATATTAATGTCACTTTAACTTTAGTAAATATTTAGTAAATAAATATTACATCTGATGCTGTCGGAAAACAAACTATGCTTAATATTTTATGTAATTTCTCTAACAGTTTAAGGAAATAATCATTCAGATGTAAATGTAATTTGCACTGACGTGACAATTATTCAATTGTAAGGACGACAGACACCTTATATGCATAAGAATATGAGAACAAATGCCATTTTTAGATGACAACCGACAAGACTGACAAATAACGCTGTAATTTACATTAAGAAACGTCAACCAGAAGGTCGTTTATAAACACAAGAAATGAGGAAGTTCGTTTACAGTATGCGTCGACTAAGAGTGCAGTTTGAATAAATGTACAGCGAACGTTTTATAAAAACAAGACAACCTTAAGAAATCATTATCAGTAGCTTTTTTTCATAATCTATTTGCAATACTGTATAAATTAATAAATTTATAGTCATTTAATAATAATCTTGCCATATTGTAACGTTAAATTTCAACAGGATTGCATTTGTTCTCATTTATTTTTGTTACAAAAAGTTATCATTTTGAGTAAAGTGTTACAATAATCACACTTTTCAAATGACTTTTAATCATTAACTGCATAAAATATGTAAAAAAAAAAACGTCCAGCCCTGCTTTGTACCTTGCCGATTGTACTGTGTTACTTTCGTTTGGGAAGACTTACATAGCCTGGGAATGTCTTTACTTGTTGATCTTTCTTTCCATATATATAATTTTCAGTGCATCAATGCTTAACAAGCCATCATTAAAATAGCAGGCATGTTAAGCTATAACTATATTATTTTACGTCTACAGCCAAAGTGCAATAACAGCTTTACAGACGCGAGGAGGCTTATTGTATTAGCTACACGCATTTGTTTTCTATTGTCTATGCAATATGTGACAAGCGGTGCTATAAAGCTTGTAATCACCAAAATAACTTAATTATAGTTATTTGTTGGATTTTTAAAACGTTCCATAGTCTAGAAATACTCGATTTGATGCCATTGCCCTTCTTTACGCTTTCTTTTTTTAATCAAATGATACAACCATTGATATAAGGAGAGGGAATATTAATTTCCCGATACAATAATTTTGGCACTAATAAGTTATTTACGAATATGAAAAGAGCAGGTTAACTTTGTCACTTCAGACCTACCTAAAGATTGGTCAATCAAAAAGGCCAAGAAGACTTGAAAGCGATTATTCTGGAACAATACGATAAGTGAACTAATGTATATCATTGTATATCTCTTAACTCAGATATGTGACAATAACGTAGAAGTCGTGCACAAGTCCTTCGAATTTTTAAAATCTATATTAAAAACAACAAAGCATTTGTCAAGTGCATATCGATTATATTTAAAGCCAGTACAGGAAAGTTTTTGCCCTTTTCACAGATTACTCGTGACAAAAATAACCATTCGTATTGAAAGAGAAAATTGACAGAATCACTTAAACACTCAGCGGCATTTTATTTAAATTTTATTAAAATACTGCAGGCTCGATTTGATTGAGCCTCTTTATAAGCGACTTTTGTTTTTTGTTGGTTTTGTCGTATGTCGTTAAGTTCGGTCGTATGCCACCAAAAGAGGAAAGATGATTTTGGCTAGCCTCGGGTGTAAAACACTTAAAGCAACACAAAAACCACCTCTCTGCTGGAGCTAAAGGATGCATAGATTCCAGTAATCCGAACCCATTTAGTTCCCTCTTACGATTACCCAGGGATTAATGGGGGCTGGAATTCTGATGTCTCGGCTCTTAAGGCAAACCCTACGCACAACTGGGCAACTTTTATGTTTCCTTGTTTTTTCTAAGATTATTAAAGGCATTATGATAAAACTTAAGTGGTTTTTGTTATAATTGTCGGTATACTTCTGTAGTTAATTTATGAGTCGTACACATTTGTTGCGTTACCAACGTCACCAAGACTTCATCAACAAAGTCGGCTTGAAATCACAATTATCAGACAGTACCAGTATTTTATGTCGTTGAAAATACCTTATTTGTACCGAACATGTAAAGTAAAATAGTTGTCATTGTTCTTATTATTATCTACACAACACATAAATTGCCTGCCAAGGTTGTCTTTGTTTAAGAATTATATCATAAAAGCAATGAATTTCTTTTGAAATATTTTGAGGTTCAGTTATGATAGTTTCACAACACTTTCGAGTTTCGTTAGTCCTTAAGAAGGCTTGCGTTTAAAATAAACTGCTTCATAAGAAAAGACCTTTACAGAGACAATGTTTTTCACACTCGTCTGAAAAAAATTTAACAAAAATCTTTTAACTCATAAAGTTAATTGATACAGTATATCAGTTTTACCATAAAGAACATTAAATATAAATCAAAAGCATAGTGCGAAATTTATTCTTTACTGATATAAAGACAATTTAAGAAGATATTTTACTGCTAATTATAATATACGGTGTGTTTATATTATTACGTCTTATGTCTACAGGTTAGACAGACAAATGAATTAATTTATCAAAAAACATTGTGTGAAAATCCACTGTTAAACTGCTAAGAATAGTATTCATCCCTCCAAAGCTTTGGCTGTCATTTCTTTATACGAAGTTGTTTGTCAAAACGATCACTGATTTATAAGACCGTTATTTTATTGCCTAATACAATGTCAAATAATTTATGAGTTTGTAATGTCATAAGTGTAAGTAATGATAAGCTATGTACAACATTTGCCAAAATATTTTCTGCGCTTCTTTAAAACAGACATTGTCAAACTCCTGTGGACAAAGGCAATCATTATTTTTCTAGAAAAGACTGCTGAGTAATGAAACATGAAAGTGAAATGTTTCTTTTTATTTTTTATCCTGTGCTTATTTAGCAGTTTACAAAAATTGAATAATCATATTTGTTAAAGCTACTTCAAAGTTGAGACAATTTATATGTGTTGAATTAAAAGATGCTTAATCGTATTGTTGTAAAATTATTTTTTATTTTTTGCTGTTTTAACACCGAACATAAGCGGGATTTAGTATGTTCAATTTACGCCAAACACTAGTCTAAGGAATAGCAGACGGATAACAAAACAAAATGATGACATATTGTAACAATGGGTAAATACATATCCTGATAAATTATTATTTACAAAACAAACACCTTTAAGCTGTACTTTCACAAGAAATAATAACATTTTACTTTGATTGATAACATTGTACTTTAAATCTTTGCCTTTGAATTACTTTCTTAATACATTTTATGAGGGAACATTGATATAAACAAGTATTTTAATGTGTATAACCGGTGCGAAGTGAGATATAATATAGAATAATTAGTCTGGATATTTAGTAGGTTCTCGCGAGCTTTAAATTTAATGCGTATAACTAGAGGATACTGTTTCTGTAGGATTTATGAACATTAAATAGCATCTCGACAATGCTTTGTTGTATTTTACACGCATTTTGGCAATAATGGTATTTCAGCTTTGAAAAAAATATATTTGTTGCCGCTAATTTCTCATTTGAAATACGGCTTTCAACAACAACCAACAAACATATTTGTAATGTATCTTTATATTACCTGTATTTGTTTCCAAATGTTGATATCCTAAATAAAGTACATTTTTACACTAATTAACATCAATAGCACTACATTTGTAGTCAAGTATCATTATATTATATAAGTTTTGTATTGAGATTGTAATTTCATTGTTCATCGCTGTGTATATGTTTATCTTATTTAATAGCTGTAGCCAGATTGTATGACCGTGATGTGCAATGACCTACATGTTTGAATTTTATGATTCATTCATAACATTTTTATAAAACTAATCATGTAAAACGTTCACAATAAATTGTTTTACATAATTATGTGAAATGTATATCGCGTATGTTTTAAGCAAATAAGTATGTATATATTAAGTAAGTGAGGCGAATGCATACAAATTGGAAGTAGAATTCAATATATGAAATATAAAAAGGATACTTCTTACTCAATTACACAAAGACAACATTAAAACAATAATTTGAAAACACGACATCAATAAAAAAATAAAAGGAATGGTCAGATGATGACAAAGTATCATACATAATTAACATTTATATGTTCGAAGATATATGATCGGTGAATACTGTAAAAAAATTGTACCAGGTATTAAAGTCAATGTAAATAGTGGAATCCCTATAGAACGCCCAAGACGGCAATGTTGTAAAAGTTGCAGGCTTGACATTTTCAATTTTGCCGTGTTGGGCTTTCTCTATGGATTCTGTTGTTCTCCTTTTTTTTTTTGATTGAGTCTGTTTAGCTTCAAATATTACTTTGAATACATATAAAATGGATGTAGGACATCCATAAATAGGAGGTAAGTTTCTTTTGGTAAAATTCTCATTTATATGAGTGCATCATTGAACATAGAACAAATAAACGTTGCTGTTCTGTCTGAGTATAACATTTCTGTCTCATAGAATTGATATATACTTTAGACATTATATATATATTATTTTTCATGGGGTCAGAACAATCATTGGGCAGAACATTCCGCGTTATGATTCAGTGACCTGTACTCATCATGAAATATAAAAAAGATATATAGACAGAAGGGGGAAAGTATATTTCATTTAACTGGAAAATCAATGCATGATATATTATTCCGTTGTCATCCGTTATGGTGCTTGCTTAACACAGTGCTCTTTTCTATTAAACCTGTAGAGTAAGGATATTTATTTCAAATGAAAAACAAAATGTAATGGGAAGCCTTTTATTAACAAAATATTAAAATTTTTGGTGGCAAATTTCTTTTCAATGTTATCATAATTTGCCAAATATTACAAGTGTACAAAATACATTTTAAGAGACATTCTTATTTTATTGTTTTCTATAACAAAGTCGTTTACTTTAGATAAAAATGAAGTTTTTTATCATTTCATTTTGAACAATTAAATGGCAAGGGAGGGGGGAAATAAATTCCCTTATTTTCTTGCAAGGGTCTTTTATAAATTTATTGGTGTATCGTATTCTTGAAATATCATTGTACCGAATTTACCAGGATTCATCACCGGTAGAACCTTCAAAAATAGAAATAACATGTAAGATTTTAAGACCTGATATAAAAGAAAAATCAGAAAAAGGATGCTCCCTCGGAAGCATTTATCACAACAAATGTACTTAAAAATTGCAGACACGGTTTAAATGAGTATGCACATGAGAGGTAATGAAACGTGCAACATTTAAATCGTGTTTTAATTAGTGTTGTCAAATGTTCAAGGTACATTAGAGTTATTTATAAACGATAAATCTTCATTGATTGAGACTGCTTGCAACGTCAAAATATGACGATCATTTTCGTTGTCCTAAGTTTCCAAAGCATTATTTTTATAATAACTGTTTAATATTTAAAAAAGAAGGTATTTATCTAATTTCTACCACCAGATCATTACGATATGCCGTGTTCAAATTCGTATTATTAAAGGACACAATATACTGCATATTACCCCTGTAAAAAATAAGCGAAAAAGCAAAATCTGTGTATCAAACATATTCGCATTGAAATTAATGTCAATTAATAGTTAACGCTATAGAAATATCCTCATAATTGAGCTAGATTTATCAGTTAGAATATTTAAAAAAATCTTTCGATCATTCTAACTTGTGATTCACAAACATGCATTGCAGTATAACTGCATCATTTAACGTGATATTCTGATTTTAGAATGTTATTATTAAATGTCAAGATGTAATGTCTAAACTATGATAAGAGTTGTAACATAATCAAATTGGAATCACTTCGTAAAAAAATCTTTATATTTTTGTCCTACTGAGTACGAAATGGTGAATAACTACGGAATGCCGTTAGGGCCATCGCCTATGAATGTGTTGATCTGAAATGCGATAGTCGATAGTACGATGGTGAAAACGCGAAATCACGAAACTACGATGGTGAAAACGCGAAAGTACGATGATGAAAACGCGATAGTACGATGATGAAAACGCGACAGTACGATACTACGATGATGAAAACGCGATAAACTATCGTGTTTTCACCATCGTACTGTCGCGTTTTCATCATCGTAGTTTCGTGATTTCGCGTTTTCATCATCGTACTGTCGAGTATCGCGTTTCAGATCAAACCATTGAT
This sequence comes from Ruditapes philippinarum, assembly GCF_026571515.1. NCBI lineage: Eukaryota > Metazoa > Mollusca > Bivalvia > Venerida > Veneridae > Ruditapes > Ruditapes philippinarum. The sequence continues at coordinate 154,751 of NW_026857634.1, read as the reverse complement.
AGGCGATGGCCCTAACGGCATTCCGGAATGCCGTTAGGGCCATCGCCTATGAATGTGTTAATCTGAAACGCGATAGTCGATAGTACGATGGTGAAAGCACGAAATCACGAAACTACGATGGTGAAAACACGATAGTACGATGATGAAAACGCGATAGTACGATGATGAAAACGCGATAGTACGATGATGAAAACACGACAGTACGATGGTGAAAACGCGATAGTACGATGATGAAAACACGACAGTACGATGATGAAAACGCGACAGTACGATGGTGAAAACGCGATAGTATGATGATGAAAACACGACAGTACGATGATGAAAACGCGAAATCACGAAACTACGATGGTGAAAACGCGACAGTACGATGGTGAAAACACGATAGTTTATCGCGTTTTCATCATCGTAGTATCGTACTGTCGCGTTTTCATCATCGTACTTTCGCGTTTTCATCATCGTACTTTCGCGTTTTCACCATCGTAGTTTCGTGATTTCGCGTTTTCACCATCGTACTATCGACTATCGCGTTTCAGATCAACACATTCATAGGCAATGGCCCTAACGGCATTCCGTAAATAACAGATCAGCATTGATGTCTGGTAGTTATGCATTTTGCTTAGTGCATGTACAAAGCATCAATAATGACGTCATTCATTCGTTTTGAATAAATTTTCTTTAAGCATACTCCTTTTTATAACTTCAAAAAATAGATAAATACAGAATCCCTAAAGAAAGCCCAACACGACAAAATTGAAAATGTTGCAGGCTCGGTTTGAATGAGCCTGTTCATGGACGGTACTGGAAAGTGCAAGTTACCGTCCACGCGCCCTAGCACCAGCTTAAGCAGAATTTAACATTTAAACATGAAATAGTAAAATTGTGAGTTTAGATGCATCCGCAGATGTGTTCAAACGGCGGTTATCATGGAACTTTCAATGTGACACAGTAGTGCCATTCCATGAAAAGCGGCGTATGGTCCCCAATTAAAAAAATGCGTGTGCCCTAAACGAGTAAACAATGGGCGGAACTAAATAAAATGAAAGTTTGTATAATTTATTTTTAATAATTATTTTATGTCCCGTTTTGTCAGTTCTTGTATTAGCGAAATTTTGATGTTTAAATTAATACAGCAACAAATATAATGACACATCTAAAATTATTCAATACTGATATAAATTGTTAATTATTATTGAATTCTGCCTACATTAAAAAAAATATATGTATCAATAACTCGTCCAATAATTATTCATAATTTGTCAACTCACCTTTTCCTAAACACTATTTTAACAAAAAATGTATTTTCGGTTGATATTTAAATAAATTTTGTAAATCTAAGGCTAAATGATCTGCAGTCAATTTAAAGTCAGGAAAATACAGAACAACATACACACATGTTTAAACTCATGTTATCTTTAAAATTCATTTTTATCAGTAATCTCATTTTTTCATTTAGTACGTTTATTTGTGAATTTTGATAATGTGTCATTTAAATGTGAGCAACAGATCAGCCGAAAAGCTATATTTAATGTTTATGCGCTTGAATTGCTATGTCATCTCAAACATCTGCTGTGAGTTTGCTTCATATATTGACAGTTTGCTTAAGAGATATTTGTTTAAGAATTATATCATTTTTCAGTTGATATCAATGGAGATTTGTGCTAGGAATACAATAAAGGCTGATGACTTCTGCAGATGCTACTGCACAAACATGTGCCTAAATGTTATTATTGCAAACAAGTTTCCGTCTGACTCGGCAACTTTGTGTTTCGTCATCTTTTTTTATTTAAAATGTTAAGTGTGATGTCAATAAGCAGCTAAGTTTTGATCATAAATTCACAAGGGCAGTCATTGCAGTTCGCTATTGGCCCTAGTAAGATATATATATAAGACGTGCACCAACAACGCGTAATTTTATCTGATAATATATGCCTTAATGTACATCTTGGTTCCCAGTTTTTTCCCAAGAATACTAGTTGTTCATGAAAGCAACAAAAATTGTAACAAACAAAAAGCAATAATATGCTTGATTGTTGTCGTTCAGGACGATTTATGATGTAAACAGCTAATCGGCTAGAGATCGTGCAAATCTTCAGCACAATAAACTGTGGTATTAAGTTATAAATAGACGACATATAAGTAATTTCAGAAAAGCTAATTGTAGAAGAAAGAAGTTTGACAAATCTGTGGATGTTTCTTAACTGAAGAATTTAACGCTTAATGATAAATGTTGAATTCCGCGTTAGCCGGTGCTAGAGTGAAGGGGGGTGGGGCATGGACGGTAACATGCGCTTTCAAATTGCGTTCATTTGGTATGCGAGAGTTACATTTGTATCCGGTTTTTGCCGTTTCTGTCAATAGGTTAGCAAATCCAATGATTAATTAAATTGGTCTTATGGTATAGAATGTATTACAATTAAAATTTATATAATAAATCAATAACAATAAAACACTCAAACTGCCAATAAAAACAAAATGATATAAATCTTAAGCCACCTATAATAATCTGGGTTAAACGTTTATTTAAATAAAAACATTATAACACCAATTGTCTGTGTCACAATTTTTTAAAATGAAATTAAGGAATCTTTTCATACGTTCAGCCTTATTCATCACATACCTTGCCACGTGTTTTTTGTTCAGTAATGGACGTCAATTCAATAAAAGAATCATTTTGTTTAATTTTTGGAGACCTTTGGGTATCATCATCAGCACAAGGACACACAATATTTAAATTTGAGTTAATGGTTGATTGTTTCAAGAATAAATTTGCTTTAAAATACATTTCACAGCTCTTTTGAGATTTAAAATTATCTTCTTTTTTTTTTTTTTTTTTTTTTTTTTTTTGTAAAATGGATTGGCAATTTATGGAGATAAAACCAATTTCAAATATTGCAAATAAATTGTTTATAAGGTCATGTGGGAATTAAAATTACCTTTGTAAAATAGATTGGCATTTGTTCTATCTATGAAGATAAAAATATACATTAAATGATTGCAGAAAATTGCACCATAATCACAAATCTTTTGACATTTCATTATGTTTCTTGTAAAGTGGACATGCAATTTGTGATATTTCAAATAAAAAGACATAGTCACTTGTCATCATATTATTATTTATTTTCTGCAAAAATAAGATTACAACTATGATTATAATGTTAATTAAAACACATACGAGTATTTCAATATAACCGCAATGAAACACCCAATGTTTAAGATTACAATTATTCATTCGTATTTGCTATATCAAGTACGTTTTTCATTTTCTGGACAAACGTTCTGTGAAATATTACATGCAATGACACGCATCCCTCAATGCCATTTAACGTAAATAATTGTGATAAAAATGTGCATCTGACATGGAAAACAGACTAATCAAGATTGAATTATATTCAATTTGGCAAGGACAGCTCTACATTATCTATCTAATCCGTTTTGATAGTGTTTGCTGCATATTTCAGATAAAATGCAATTTAAAAGCAATGTTTATGTCTTGATAGAAATGTCTCAGAGGAGTAACCGTTTAGCAATTAGCTGTCTTCAAACGGTTACTAGAAACATTAATTATATGTGTCAATTTTAAGTAACTAGATTGTTTTCTACTTTTATATGACTGTTATACAGTATTATGCATACGAATTGGTTTCAAACAATGTCTACATATGTCCCTGAACCAGAGTTTTAAGAATGTTTCTTAATGCCGTGTAATGGACTGTTTTTCGTTCTGATTGAGCTATAGGACAAACTAAAAATATTCGACTTAATTCAGTTTGTATGGGTGTTAAATGCTTTCAATCTTATTTATATTTATGTTTGCACTAAAAATATTTCCTAAGAGTAATTCTCAAGTAATGGTTTAAATAACACTTGATATATAAATAACAATAAACTAGGTTTCTTCCTTTTTGACATACTAGGTTTATTATGTCTGTACTTTTTAACAATTTCCTTTGGAGAATAAAGGCTTTTGCTTTTAGCAGCAAAATTTCATAGATAGTGCAAAGTTTATTCTTTGTTCTTTTATAGATTTTTTACGTACTCTTAGCGAGTCAAATTGTGTTGTTTTTCATACAAACTAATAATATTAATAAGAATAATAATAATTATAATAATTATAATTATCATCATCATCATCATCACCATCATCATCATCATCATAATTTTATTGTTTTAAAATGTTTCGTAATAACTTGTAATAATCTACAGAATCAAGACTATTTCAAATCAACTGAAAACTGTATTAGATTCTTCATTTCTTCCATTTTGATCACCATCAACAACCTTTCTGTATTAAAAAGAATATATCTAACAATCGAGAAGAACGCCGTATTCGTCATTTTGAAAAAAAAACAAGTATAAAGTGTGCCCGTTTACATCAAAAGGGAAAGCATGGGATTTGTAATCCGTTGGGCTCAATGGTCCGATCCTTTGGCTAGTCGTAAGTTTTCCTTGACATTTGATATCAGACATTGTGAGTTATGGTTGTTTGACTGGCTCGGTGGGCCGCCCGCAAAGATATTCACACCTGTTAAAAAGACTCAAACAAAAACAAGTTAACACATACTCGGAATAAAGGAATTTGGCCCAGCGGGCATATACCCGACCTCATATAAATTAAAATTACAAATTGTGTTGCTAAGATTAAATTCGTTTATATGTATTAATTCTAGTATTTGAATAGTATCAACATTTTAATTCAAGCTCATCTATTCAGACAAAAAATATATTTTTGTAGAGTTAATGTAGCAAAAGATAAAATAATTAAAATATTTATTTCGATAAAATTGTTTGAACATATTTAAAGACTTATCTGCTATGATTATCGTTAAAAAATTATTTGATGGACAAATATTAGTATGAATGCATATTCCGTGCAAAATAAATGATCTGACAACAAGAACCAATAAATATTTGCTAGCTTGTTTCTCTTAACCGTCTTCTTTACTTTTGCACGCATAATTATATTTGACAATCACTATTTCTTGTATTTTCCGTCGCCAAAAAATTGTAAGATACTTGATTAATAATTACTTGAGGTGAAATGATTGCCAAACTGTTTATAAAAGTGATTATAAATAGAACAGACAAAAACTATCTTCATTCGTCGTATTATCTAGTATCATCTATTTATCTGAGATTATATTCATAGCCTTAATAGAATTATACATTTATTTTATTATTGGAATGTCTGATATTTTGTTCTTTTAACTTACATGACTTAAGGTGTTATTGAATTTCTAATATGAACTTGAAGGATTCACGAATTTTAATATTAAATTAAGATTAACTTTTCTGATAGACTATCTTGAATCTATAAAACATATTTGTTCGTAAGATAACCAGACTTAAGATGTTAAATTCACTAACCGGTAAATTTAAATCACTGATTGCGTTGGTTAATAATATTGTACGCTATGTTTTCTGAAATGACAATTTACATTTGATTAATAAATTTGAAGCATGACTTTGGTGTCTCTCTCTGATTATAATGTAAATTAAATTATAAATGCTTTGAAGAACATTAATCAATATATATAATATATTAACACTTAACTTATCAATACATTAACACTTAACAATGGATGTATATTGATTACATTGTTTTCATTGTCAATTTCATCGGACACATCTTTACATATTATTCTACAACCAAGCATAAAAATATAAAGCATCTTAAAATATCCGTTTTTGTCTTTTTACAACATTATTTGAAGCGCATAGAACCTCTAGGACGTACTGTACTACGTAATTAGCATTGATTGTTTCAAAAATCTAGTCACAGTTTAGACATAAAAGACGTTTCTTCTGACGTCATATTGACATTCAAGAAAAAAAATAACATCGAGTTATATACGAGTGTGTCCTATTAAGATATCATAAATTAATATTTCTATTTGAAAAAATATCACTACTCATCCAGCCATAATATTTTAAGATGTCTGAAAACAAAAGCTGACAGGAAAATATCTCATTTCAGGGAAGGAAATTTGAAAAGGTACTTTTGAAGTAAGAATCTTTGTCTAACAATTTTAATGGATGACCATTTTTAAGACTTATGCTATATAGTTTTAATATGTTAGGATAAAAGCTTCAACAAACCCTTGTGGGGCATAGGTTTTTGCATTTAAGGGATAAAGTTAGCTACAAAATAAATGCTTTTATAACAAGTTTATATTTTTATTTTCAAAGGATATGTTGTTATATAAACATATTATGTATTCTTCCATAAAAAATAATATCAGAGTTATACGTCCGTCATTCTCAAAACTGCAGACATTGAATAAATCACCAAATAAATATATTCCCTGATAAGAATGTGTAGAAAAATAATGTATTTCAAACAACTGACTATTTATTTGGACAGCCTTCATTCAGTAAAGGATCTTATCTAATCACAGAGAACATAAATCTCTATGCTTATTTAGATTCTAAAGACAAAAGCATATGATTTCGATCTAAAACATATCATTTTCGCATAAATCGCTTATACATTTTAGAAGCTTTCGATATAATCAAACATTATTTTTTTATCGTTCATTAAAGTAGGAGAAGTTTCGAACAAAAAATCTTTTGTTATGTTCTTTTGAGCTGCTATAAGTAAATGTTATTTATGAGAATAGTTTGAAATGAAAACTGGATTCGAAAGACCCATCAATAACGGCTTTGTTGAATAATAAATCGCTAAAGGAAACCATGATACATTAACCTTAATTTCATATCATAATTGATACTTTATGGATAGATTAATATATAAACATATTGCACAACATCATGACATTTTAATATTTAATCTATTAATATAAAAACATATTATTATGATAATTTATTATCCGTTAATGCGCATTATTTGTGCATTATGCCATCGAAACTAGTTTGTATGCATGCAAGTTTATGAAATATTCATTTGATATAAGTTTGATTCTTAATTTTATTATTTAAAAGCTTCAAATTTTTATAAATAAATCAAACCAGACGCTGACTAAATTTTACAACCTAAAGTTAAAGTCTACAAAACACAAATTTACAGATTTTAAAATAAATATTGTTTATTTATGTAGTATATATAGGTATTAACATGTTGTTATAATTATTTTTAAGCAAAACACTGTGTTCATATTGTCATTCTGCTAATATATTTCTTTAAACGCCTGGTTATTTATAGTTATGACCTTTTGGAATTTGCTTTAATTTTTTTTATTGTAGTAATTGTCAGTGAAATGAAATATTATACAATTATAGACTAGTGAACAATTGAATATGCGATATTTCACCGGTAAATGTCATATTGACCGACGCATGCTACTGGGCATTGTATCCATACAGATGGCCATTTGTAATGTTTAACTAGTTTACTTATATCACATACATGTATGTTACATGTACCGAGTTAACCGGGTAGACACTGGCTAAGAAAAGAAACAATATAATCGTTCACAACAGAATGAGTATGATCGGGCTCTGGTGTGCTTATAAACGGTTTTGGCACTGTCCGTTACAAGGCTATACCCCTTTCTACTTCTTATATGCATGTCATATGTCTTGCGTATAACTATATGTTGTGAATTGTATCACGCTCTGTGTCTACCGTAATTTTTGTTCAAAGCCCTACTGAACGCGTTGTAAGTGTGTCAGGGCTATGTCGAGGATGCGTTCTTTGTAAGTATCCTGACGAAGTCGTTTGGTGTAATTATTTTTGAAACCAAGTAATTCTGCTCTTGTGTAAAATAATGATAAGACAATCTGAGGCTGAAGTAAAGAAATGTTTCCTCAACGGAACAGTCTTGCCTAATTGAGAAAAGAAAAGTAAGTTAAATAAATGTTCTGCGATCAACAAATTAATTTCGCTCAAAAATTATATCGCTCTTATTCCAAAAACAACAATAAAAAGCAATCGATCTTGATGATAAGAGTTAGTTATGTTTAAATAAGGTCATTAGTGTTATACGAGAAGCCTAATTTATAGGCTGATTTCTCGAGAGACAAATATTTAGCTTGTATTTTACAAGTTTACAAATGCTAGTGACTGCATAGTATCCAACAACATAGTTGACAAGCATAGTGATTTGAAAGGTATATTGTTATACCATTTAACATTATGTTATAATAGAAATTGCGGAATCATTTTTGGAAGAATCAGTGTAGGGTATTGGTGGCATTTCGCATTCGAATGAGCTTGGCATTTCCTCGTACTGTGAACAAATATAGTCTTTGTAAATAAACTTCTATATATCACGTTTACAACCAAAATTTAATGTTTTCCTTGATACACGCACATATTCTGGCCGATTGGACGGGCATTTCTTAAGTCTCTCTCGGTTCTTGCCGGAAGCGTCTTACTTACGGTTCCCGATACATGAAGACCGTGTAAACCAGAAATAGAAACACACCGTATATCATCATTCAATATGAACAGGTCGGTAAAGAATAAATGTTAAATAAAAAATGATAGCTTATTGAAAGTGAAAGTAGTTAAAAGTAACAAAATGTAGATAAGATGAAATATTGAAAGATTTTCAATATTTTTCAATAAAGATAAAAAAGATAAAAAAATCATATTGTTTTGAATATTACTTTTTATGCTTTAGGACAGAAACTAATCAAATAGAATATATAAAATTTTGCCACTTATGTATATCAAAATACGTGTACATGTATATAATCAGGTGCGATACATCAAAAAAACAACTGCTCTTCCAAACGATATATAGTATACCGACACCATGTTTATTTTGACTGACGTGTTGCTCGGTACATGTATGAATACCTTGTAAAACAACCAGATTTTTCACAAACGTACCTGTGACATTTTAATGATCTAAGATATGTTCCAAAAGCATTTTAGTAAACAACTTCTCGGTATTTATTTTTCTAAATCACTTTATATAAGACTATTTTATATAACATGAATTTTATTTTATTTTTCCTGAATGTCATTTTCGGTAATTTTGTTTTCGTTTAAAGTATTTCAATTGTTAAAAACATAATACAACATCGAAATACATCATGTATAATGAACCGTTTCGTTAGACTAAGTATTTTTCTACAGGGAATAACTTTACTAGGAATGGTTATAAATGGTTTTCAGAGACGAATACATATCCATCACAAATAAAATAAAAACAATCAATAAGAAATAAAAATCAAAAAATTTATAAATATACTTCATTTTGAAAACATCTTACTGCATATAAAAACTAAAGGAAATGACAATAAATAACCGCTTTGGTCCAAACATATATGACATAATCAACTGTCTTACTTTAACAAACAAGATGGCAAAATAAATGATTACCTGACAGATCAGCACATGCCAAATTGCACAATAACAGATGTGTTGTATTCCGAAAACGTCTTCGTGCACAAATTACTAGAGTTACTAGGACATATAAAATAACTTAAACAAAAGTAACATGATCGTCTATTGAAATTAAATGCACATATACTGCAAAATCAATATTATATTCATAACATATAAAAAACGAAAACATATAACACATCATAAGTTTAATTATAGCACTTAGTCAAACAAAAGTGTGTCAATATTGATATGAATCGTATCATCGTTGACATATTGCAAACCAATCATTTCTGTTAAGAACGCCAAATTTGAAAAGCTCTGAGCAGATGGCCCAGAATAGAATCAAAACAATCAATTAAAAGGAACTAAAAAGAGACAGTTTCACAAAAGCAATCGTTTAATTAAATTACCAACTGGTTTGAAGTGTCATTTTAAAATCAAATTCCAATTTGATTGATTAAGATTAAAACAGCATGTTCCGGATTTGTATATATGATTTCGAAAATCAGAAAAAAAGGGTGATCCTTAGAAGCATATATAATAACAAAATAATAAGAAAATGACAAGTTATCAAACTACGCTTGATCGAGTCAGTTCATGCGGGATGATGACAAAGTGCAACATCCATTACGCCCTTAGCATCGGGTTAAACGGTGCTCAACACAAACTCTTCATGTGTTGGATTTAATGATTATGAAAGATTAGAAAAGTAAATCAACACCAACTTATTGTATCAGTGAGTAAATATTTTGTCACATATAAACCTTTAGTGTCCAAGTATAAACTTGTTGTTCCTAAAAAAAACTATAACGTTTAAGTAAAGAAAGAAGTGTAATTTTAAATGTTTCACCTTTACTGTAAATATGTATGCATTTCTAAATATATTAATAAATACGTTTTGCTTTAAGAAACTCTTCTGATGATTTATCTCATTTGGAGATGAACCGCTTTTATAAAGGACACATATTTTAAAACTATCTTCAATGTCTAATGAGGACAATATCTAGTATTGAACAATTATTGTTCATATTCATAATTTGAAACGTTGCATAAGAGTTAAGTTAATGTGCTTTGAGGAGGAAATATTAACAAACATGTTGCAATTTATGTATTAAATGCGTACGATCAAAATGTATAAAAAGACACATTTCAATAAGTGACAGTTTTTGTATTTAATTGATTATATACTTCACGACTGATTGTTGTGCTGCTGGTGCTTTCAAGATCAGTTAATGCTGGAAAAAAACTGAGGATAAAATTTTAAAAAATGCATCTAATTTCCGATGTTTGTTTGTTTGTTTTGGGTTTTACGTCACATCGACACAGTATAGGTCATATCGCGACGTTCCAGCTTTACTGGTGGAGGAAGACTTCAAGTCCCCTTCCGTGCATTATGCAAGGCACGTACGGGCACCTGAGTAGAACCACCGACGTTCCGTAAGCTAGTTGAAATTTCCGATGTGTATATAAAAAGATAAAAAGAAAATCCTTTGGCAAAAAGAACTATGGCAAAATGAAACCCTTTTTCGACCTTCACCTGTTCCCTAAATATATCCCCTGCATTGTCTCGCTTTAACTTGAGTAAAAATTTTGTAAAAATATTAAATCTGATATACTAGTAACCGATATGTTGTTAGAAAATACTACGATTATTATTTTATGTAATTTCTCTTTTAGTTTAATTAATTTATTATCCAGATGTAATGCAATGCGCACTGACGTGACAATTATTCAATTGTGTGGACAGCAGACACCTTATATGCATCAGAAGTTGAATAAAAATGCCATTTTTAGATGACAACCGACAGAGCTGTCAAATTACGCGGCAATTTACAATAAGAAACATCAACGGGAAGATCGTTTATAAACACAAAAAATGAGGAATTCGTAAACAGTATATGTCGACTAATAGTGCTGTGTGAATTAATGCACAGCGACCGTTTTAACAAATATGACAACCTTAAGAAAGCAGTAACAGTAGAAATTTGTTTGTTTTGTTTTATTGTATAATTTATATATGCTATACTGTATGAATAATTCATTTATAGAAATTTATAATAATCTTGCCATATTAAAACGTGAAATTTCAACAATATTTCAATTGCTCTCATTTAGTTTTGTTATGAAAATTTATCATTTTGAGTAAAGTGTTACAATATCCACACTTTTCAAATGTAATTAAAACATCAAGCATAACATGTGTCAAAAACCAAACCCTCAGCCCTGCTGTGTACCTTTCAGTTTGTACTGTGTAACTTGGTTTCGATGGGTAAGATAACATCAATAAAGGTTTGTACTAGTTGATCTTTGTTTCCATATACACGGTTTACAGTGCATCAATGTTTAACAAGCTACATCTTCAATAGCAGGTATTTTAAGTTATAACTATACATGTATTATTAAACGTGCAATAACAGTTTTACAAACAAGAAACTTATTGTATCAGCTACAAACATTTGTTTCCTTATGTCTATGCAATATGTGACAAGCGGTTCTTTAAGCTTGTAATCACCAAAATAACTTAATTATACTTATTCATTGGATTTTTAATACTTTCCTTTGTCTAGACATACTCAATTTTGATGTCATTGCCCGTCTTCACGGTTTCTGTTTTAATAGTAGTTTGAATGTACTTTTTTCTTAAAAGTGCTGGCATCAATGATCCCAAAGGACCGGCCTTACAGGAAAATTTACGCATTTTTAAGATTAATATACAATAATGGCCAATCATCCGTGTTGAAAAAGAAAAAATGACGGTCCCCAAAACATACCAGCGGCATTTTATTTAAGTGTTGTATGATCGATTTAATTGAGCCTCTATGAAAGCGACGTTTTTTGTTTGCAAAACACAATTTAAGTCATATGGCACCAAAAAAGGAAAAATGATTTGGCTTTACCCCGGGTTTAAAAAACTATAGGCTACACGAAACAACCTCCCTGCTGGAGCTGAAAGATACATAGACTCCAGAAATCTGAACTCATCTAATCGCCTCTTACGATTACGCAGGGATAACCGGGGGCTGGATTTCATATACCTCAGCTCTTAAGGCAAGCCCTAAGCACAAGTAGGCGACCTTTATGTTTCCTACTTATTCATAAGTATACTAATTTTTTTAAAAGTAATTATAAAACTTTAGTAGTTTTTGTTACAATTGACAGTATAAAAAATTATTCAGACCCTTTTTCTGGTTACTAGCCTCACCTAGACTTCATCAACAAAGCATTTTATGTCGGTGAAAATGCCTTATTTGTACCGAACATATAAAGTAAAATATGCTTCACTGTTCTCATTATTATCTACACAACACATAAGTTGCCTACCATTCAGTGCAGGGTAGTTTTTGTTTAAGAATTACCATATAAAAGCAATGAATTTCATTGAAATATTTTCAGGTTTGAAATATATGTATACTAGATAACTTCGGTTAAAAAAATTCCCCAACACTATTTAGAATAAATTGCTTCACAACATAAGCACTTTGTCGCGACAATGTTATTCAAACTCGTCTGAAACCAACCTAACATAAATCTTTTTGCTAATAAAGTAAATTGATTCCGTATATCAGTTTTACCATAACGAATCATTAATACAAACCAAACGCATAGTGCGTAAATCTATTTATCAATTTAAGAAGGTTTTATTGCTAAGTATAATATACTGGTTTGATTATATTATTACTTCTTATGTCTAAAGAAGCATGGCAATGAAACACCTGGGACTTTGACTGATGAATTAATTTATCAAAACACATTGTGTGAAAATCCACTGTAAAACTGCTGTGAATAGTATTTTCCTCTCCAAAGGCTTTGGCTGTCATTTCTTTATACGACGTTGTTTGTCAAAAAAAGATCGCTGTAATATAACACCGTAATTGTATTGCCTAATGCAGTGTCAAATAATTTCAGGGTTTGTAATGCCATAAGTGTAAACCATGATAAGCTTTGTACAACATTTGCCAAAATATTTCTGCACTTTTTTAAAACAGACAGGAACCAGAAAAGATTAATGCTTTGTAACGTCAAACTCCTGTAGACTAAGACAATCAAGATTTTTTCAGCATGGACAGCTGAGTACTGAAACATTAAAATGGAATGTTTCTTTCTGTTTTTTATTCCGTGAATATTTAGCATTTTAGAAAAAATATGAACAAAGTTACTTTCAAAATTAGGAAAATTTATATATGAGTTGTTTAAACATATCTATTTTAGCAACATTGCGAAACAAAGGTCTTGCAACTTACATTAATCGTTTTCGAGTCTGCTTCCTGGAACCAACTATTGCCGGTGTGACATGAAGAAACATATGGTCAATCAATTCTTATAACTAAAAATATCGTTCACATAATCATCCACCTCTTTGTATGAATGATATTCAAATCTCTGAAGTAGAATTCCATAAACATCTTGGAGTTACATTATCCAACAACGGGTCCTGGTGTGAACACATTTCTAATATTAAACACAAAGCTTGGCAAAGAATCAATATCATGCTGAAACTTAAATTTACCCTTGACAGAAAGTCCCTAGAAACTATTTACTTCTCCTTTATTAGGCCAATATTAAAGTATGCAAACGTCGTATGGGACAATTTGACACAAAAAGAGGAACATGAATTGTAACAGATACAGTTGGAAGCAGCTCGAATCATGACTGGAGCCACCAAATTAGTCTCACAATCAAATCTATACAATGAAACTGGTCTTGAAACTCTAAAATCTAGAAGGCTTAAACACAAATTAATAATGTACTACAAAATGACAAACTTCCTGGTACCACCATATTTATCTTCTCTAGTCCCTGAATCTGTTGATGATGTCACTCCTTATAATCTTAGAAATGGCCATACTACCTCTGGAAGTCAGAAATTCAGAAAGCATCGGCATATTTAAGAAAAAACTAAATTCTACACTTTCAAAAGTACCTATATTCTATAACCACGGTAACCGTAAGTCCCAAATTTTACACACACGACTTAGAACCCATTGCAGCATTCTAAAGGAAGATCTCTTTTCTAAAAACATAATTGATGACCCCGTCTGTCAGTGCGGTGAGATTGAAGATTCATGTCACTTTTTTTTTAAATTGTAATCAATTTTCCCGCCAGAGAGCCATATTCAAGGATAACAACAGTGACATTGTCAACTATACTGTATGGCGATAGAGGTCTCAGCGATGAAACAAATGCCAGAATATTTGATCTTATACATGAATATATCTCTTGCACACAGCGGTTTTGTCTTGCCATAAACAATATAAATGGTGTACTTACGAACGTTTATCATGTGCTTTTATAATTCAACATTCTTCTAATTCATCCTTTACTATATTATCATGATTTATAATTTGTCTCTTATGTAACAATAATAATAAGATACTAGGTCTTATATCCAGGATGTAAATACTCCTGATAACCACAAAAATCAAATAATTCATATTGACACATTAGTAAAAATTCCTCTTCTTATATAAAAAAATTATCACAGACATTTGCTGTGCAAAACTGACCTATCATCCCATTCAAAGCCAATGGCCACTTCTCGTTCTCTGAGTTCTATAACTATCGTTCTATATATGCTTCTTCTTTACTATAATTCTTGACTGTTCATATCAAAAAGTTGAAACTATTTGTTCAGACTTAAGATCGAGCTTTCTTTTTTTTCCTTCCGTACCCTCTTTATATATAATCTCACAATTGTTGTAATTTTCTTTTTTTTTTCTTCGTCGTTTGTTGTATTTTCATTACTTATCTCACTCTTTCTAGGCGTAATTATATAATTATTTCATGTTAGTAACTAGTATACTTACAAGTACGTGTTGTTACACTACAATTTGCTTTATTTTTACAATTTACAGGAAAGAAATCTACATAAGTCTTTGACTTCCTTTTCAATCCTGTTTATATAATGTTGTTGTATCATAATTGTATATGTTTGTATTATATGAATAAATACTGATTAATTGTGACCCGAGAAGGACTCGAAGTCATGATCTCTGAGTTGAGAGCAGACACGTTAACCACTAGCCACCGCTCCCCTTTCATATGAGTTGAATGACAATATGCTTATTCATTTTGTTGTATAATATTCTATTATTTTTTACTGTTGTTACACTGAAAATAAGCGGGATTTATTGTGTTTAGTTTAAGACAAAGAAATAGCAGACGGATAACAAAACAACATGATGACATATTGTAACAATGGGTAAATACTTATCCTGATAAATTATTATTTACAAAACAAACACCTTTTTACAATGAATATTCACATTTAACTTTGATTAATAACATGGTACTTTAAATTTTTGCTTCTGAATTACTTCCTTAATGCATTTTATGAGGGAGCATGGATATAAATAAGTATTTTAATGTGTATAACCAGTGCGAAGTGATATATAATATAGAATGATTAGTCTGGATATTTAGTGGATTCTCGGGAGCTTTCAATTTAATGCATATTACTTGAAGATAATGTTTCTGCAGGATTTATGAACATTAAATAGCATCCCGACAATACTTGTTGTTTATAAACGCGTTATTGCGATAATGGTCGAACTTTTACAGCGTGTTTTTTAAACTTGTACGAAAATCACGCTCTTTTTCTGTGAACAATATCTTCCTTTTGTTTCATTTGGTGACATAATCTATTGTCATCATAGTTTTAAAATACAGCTATATTAATTTTATTGATACAATTTATATCTCAATCAACAACGTTTATTCACGAACGGCCACTGATTTTACCAAAGTGCAGATGATGTATATTAACACCATCTGCTTTTATAATTTATTTCATTTGAAAAGAATTGTGACACGAAAGTCCTTATCGTAAAAAGTAAACAAAGCCGTATAGAAAATAGTTCTTTTAATGATTGAAAATAAATAAGTTTTCTTAGAACTAAAACTGCCCGAAAATGTACAATATTAATATTTGATATAAAGTTTCATCATTATTTCAGTAATAACTTCAATTTACTGCCAAAGAAATATATAAGCAAATCATCCAAGCATCTAATTTTTACCTGTAAAATATTCACAAATATAAAGTACATATAATATAATTATGTTCTGAATAAACTTTCTTATGTGTGCTGTCAAACGTTCACTGCACATTCAGATTCATGTTTATAAACGGATAGCCTGGACTTCTTGACTGATTGATATTGCATGTTAAGTCAAAATATAACAATAAATTTCGTTGTCCCAAGTTATTTTCATAGTTCATAAAATGGTTATCTTATTTCTACCGACGAATGATTACAATATTCCGTGTTAAAATTCGTTATATTGAAGGACACCATTTACCGGATATTACCCGGAAAAACATTTGTCATCAACTCACCTTTTCCTAAACACGATTTATAAAAAAGAATTTTGGTTAATATTTAATTTTTAAATCTCGAGCAAAATGGATGGTCTGCTGTCAATGTGAAGTAAAAAAGAACAACTTACATTTAAACACATGTTATCTTTTTAATTTTTTTTTATCATTAAATCTTTTTTAATTTGTACGTTTATTTGTGATATTTTGACAATGTATTATATAAAAGTCAGCAACAAATTAGCCTATAAGCTAAATTTAACGTTATTTGCGCTTGAATTGCAATGTCATCTCACACATCTGCTGTTTGCAACAGATATTGACCGTTTGCTTAATAGTATTTCTTTAAGAATTATATTATTTTTCATGTGATATCTATGGAGAGTTAATGCATATTTTTGTGCTAGGGATTCTGAGGACTTCTGCAAATGTTACAGTACAAAGCAAACAAGTTTAAGTCTGATTAATGTGATTAATGTTTTGTCATTTGTTTTTTGTATTGAGGAAATCTTGTTAAATGCTTTTAACAAGCAAGTGTGATGTCATTCAACAGCTAAGTTTTGAAAATAAAATCGCAGGAGCAGTTATTGCAGTTCGCTGTTATTTCCCACGGTCAGGCAAAACAAAACACGTGCAACAAGATATTACCTATTTATATAATTATGCTTTAATGTACATCTTGTTGTGCAGTTATTTTGTAGAATTCTAGTTGTAACAAACCAAAATTATAACCAACAAAGAACAATAATATGTATGATTGTTTTCGTTCAGGAATATCAATGATGTAAATTGTTTATCAGCATTTGAATGTGCTATTCTACAGCATCATCAAATATGGTATCAAATTATAAATGACCATGTAATGTTTTGTGATATTTTTTCACTAATGAAAAAAAATGCACACAAAAAACATTTTCTTAAATTAAGACTTAAACAGTTTAAACATAAGCTGTTTATATTAAATAGCCCTACAATGCATAAGCCACATCTTTTCTATCGATATTTATTATAACACTTTTGAAAAGCGGACACAATTTATGAGATTCGATATTTCCAAGATCATTTCCAAGAACAAATTCATTCAGTGAACACATGGATGATTGTAAATGAATAAGTCATTGTAAATGTATTATTTCGAGATTCTTTAACGACTGACTGTTTCACAAAAAATCTTTTGAACATGTTTTGAAATTAAAGTCATATTTTTAGTAGTGGATATTGAACGAATTTAAATTTGATACGAAATGTATTGTACTAGTTGACTAAAATCATAGTATCCGACAAACTACAATATAAACCATAATTTGCATAATATTATATACATTATTCTGTGTCCTGTGGTCAGTGATCTCGTTATATTATAAATACTTGATTTTGCCGTCGAAGATAAAATTGGAAATTTATTCAAATAGTATTAAATGCATATAAATGTTTATTTCTTTCATATTTCAAAATAAGTCATGTAAAAAGACTATTACCAATACATTTGTATACTGTATTAATAGGTATAATCAATGTTTACCATTTACAGGTTGCTAAACTAAAGATGAATAAAGACTGTCCCACTCTTTTTGTTAACTGAACTCCGATGGATATCTCCAGAAATTTCCACGTGAGTTAACAATAGTTTATGGAAAGCAAATTATTAAATTGAAAGGATTTAATATGAAAACATGTAAACTTATTTTGCTTTTACGTGAATATACCTTTGGAAGGTCATAATGTCACTTTGGTAACAAGCTGCAGGCAGTTTTTTTTATCTAGCTTGGTATATTTCGATTCATTTTTATTTATATAGCAAACATTTTGCATCCAATAAAATATTTGTCAAAAATAATGTTATTCCAATAAAATATTTGTAAAAAATAATGTTATTCTGTAATACGTCAACTATTGAGATAATGCGTCATATGATAAAAAACGCATAATCGTTTGAGATGAGTGTGTATAAGCAGAACATTCTCGTACATTGCGCCCTCTATCTTTAAGTGTACTACTGTAATAAAGAACTTATATATTAAAAAATACATTACATCTAGGTAGGAAATTGTTTCAATAAAAAATCATTGCCGATCCTTTATGATAGTCGTTATAGAGCAACAGCTATGCTATAAATATGGTTTGTTATGAATGATGTGTTCATATTTGACGCTAAGGCATTTACCGAATTGACAATTTCGTTATTTTTAAAACCGAATTGCAAAGACATGCATTTCATCTTTATTCCAAAAATGTGTTTTCTATATGAAAAATATAATAATACGATTCCTTGACATAACCAATACGATTGCTTAGTTAATACATGTAAGTATTTGAAATACAACACCAAGTCATATCTCACTTATGCAACGTCTAATCATGTCAATATGACTTTTATTATGTATTTACATTTCATAATATTATATAAAATGACAACGTGTTACATGGATATTGAATAAAGCAAGGTATTATGTTTTATGGTAAAGATTTCAAATGACGGCTATCGAAATAGCATTTCCTTACACTGTTATCTACGTATATTTATTAACGTACAATTAACATTTACGAAATATGTTATGTAACTTTTGCTTTACGTTTTATATGTCACATGTCACAATGTTTGCTTTTTCAATTCTATATCATTCTTTTTGTTACCTTTGCAAATTTTTCTCATGTTTTTGTTGTCCTATCTTTTAAACATGAAAGTTCGGGAAAAAGACGTATACAGTCCCTTAAATTGTTTTACCGTGTCAATGCTTTATATCAATTACGTTAGACCAACAGTAATCAGTGAAAACTAAAATATTTTCCCGACAAAACAATCTATTTAACAAAACATAGGAAGAAAATGGGAGTTCCGTCTATAATTTGATTTATTCCTTTACTAGATCCATAGCTGAAATGTTAGTACCACCAAAAGAAATCAATACATCTGGTTGTTAGGACTTCATGAACCCAGAAGCTTCATTTGATTTTTTCCCTGTGAACTTTACATTTAGTTTGTAATCTACTTTATGATTAATTTAAGTGACGGTCTATTTTTACCCCTTAACCTTGTGACATTTTGTGTTCTTCAGTATATTAAAAAAGCCAGTCGAAAATGTAACCACGTGTACTTGAAAACGTAATAATACATTGCAATGCATGCGTGAATGTATATAGATTTTTCCGGGACAAATCTGCCTTTGCTTTTCTTTATTAAAACAGCTGTTTTAAATATAAGCAAATAACCTAAGCTTATATCAACTTTATACAAAATAAATATGCTGACAACAATAAAATTGCAGTATGTTATCCTCTGATATTTTCAAATTTAGAAGTATAAAAGATCATTTATTTGTACGCAATTCGGTGTTGAAAACACATATGTCGACAACCTAGATTTGTGGATGTAATCATTGCAAGTGACGATTCATTTGTACCGTTCAATTTCCATACATGGGACATTTTGAGCAGAGTTTAAGAAGTTAATTCCAGTTGAAAATATTGTTCAATATGTATCATATTAATTGACTTCCATACAAAATACTTAATCGCTCTAACTGTACTAAATTAACAAAATATGCTTCACCTGTAGTGTCAAAATTCAGACTGAATTGTAAAACAAGTAAAACAATACTCTCTAGCAAAGGGGAATTTTCAAAATAAAGATAAAAAAATGTTGTGGTATGTATGGTTTTTATATTATTTCCGTTTATTTCCGTTTAAGTGTCGAAAATGAACAATGTAAAAACTAGTTTTTTTTTTACTTTTACGCTTGCGTACCACAGATGAGCTTCGATAACCAGAGAGCATCATGCACTATATTTTCTTCGTCTTAAAATCAAACGATTTTCTGCACCAGCACTATTGTTATTACAAATAAACATGATTTATTTTAATCTATTTCGCTTTGTTTCAGACTATGCAATTTTTAACAATTGATTTTATAACTCATTTGACAAATGATGCTCTAAACTAAACATACTTATTTCCAATCTGAGAAAAAAATGGGCGTCCGGGGCTAAGATTATCGTCAAGGTCAATGACTTCAAACCACTGGCCCAAAACCATTCTTTGTTTGAGTCCCGCCAATAAATTTAGGTTCGTGTAAGGTGAGGAAGCCGAGGAAGCTACCCAGGTAGCTAACGGAGCGGCGGTGGTTCTATTCGGGTGCCCATACGTGCTCCATCAGTAAAGCTGTAAGTCACCATTTGACCGCTTAATTGTTGCTTTTATAATGCCAAAATATACTGCAACTTATAAACATTGGAATCGTAGTTCAATTCAAGTAAAAGAAATTATAATTTCATTACATAATTTTAAATTATAAATATACTTAAAGATATACTATGCTCGTCTTTGAGCAAAATATTTTAATCACAGAAATTTATTGAAATCTATAAAATTCTTACTTAATATGTTTAATTTGAATAAAAGAATAAATAAACTATCATGAATGGGAATCTGCGTTCCCTTTTACAGGTCAAGTAAAGTCTTCTCTTAAAAAAACTGCCAGTTTTTTTTAATGACACTATATATTTATAGTGTGACCGACTATAGTGTTTAGAGTTTTTAACACAACATGTCTTCTTTGGGTGAAGTCAAAACTTGTTTATTTTAAATTTACAAAAAGACTGTGTAGCAATTATCAATATTTTCTCATATTAAATTTGAGCATAGTATATCTTTAAGGCTTGACAGTTTATGTAAAATTCTAAATTTTGCTTAAACCGATGCAACAGGACGTAGACGGTAGTGGTTTTGCAATTATCACTACCGTCCATGAACAGACTCGATCAATTCAAAAAGCAAATTTTCAAATTTTGCGGTGTTTGCTTTAATTTTGGTACTATGTTTTTCTCTATATTATAGTATAGCATTTTACGATATCTTATTATAAAATTTGAAGCATTGACATTTTAGCATGTATAAAAAATAAGATGTGGTGAAAAATTGCTAAGGTTGCAATATTCCACTTTTTAAGATCGATTGATACACAATTCCTGTCCGCTATACAGCTAAACAGTATTGGAATTAGATTTAGTGCGATTTGCATCGCTATGACAGTTCCATCGCGTATTTCCCACACAATTTCCAAGTAAATTATTTGCTATTTTGGACGAATGTAAACTATTCCAGACATTGGCACCGTCAAAATTACCGATCATTCAGTGCATTCTTGAAAGTAATAAACCAATTTTTGTGACAAATAACTATTTTCTATGGTGATGGCTATAAGGTAATTTACGTTTATATGCATGGTTTATCGCGTTAGCTTGACAGTAAAATATTTGTCATTTTATTTGAACCAGACTATTGTATTGATACTTACAAAGCATATATATCAATCCATTTGGGTTATGTCGTTGTTACGATAAGATCTCAAGTCCTCAGAAAGTGAAATTTAAATATTGACACAAATATACATTTTAAAATAAAAAAATGAATAACGGGACTCATACATTTTGACTAGCGATGACTTTTGATTGTAAGAAAATCTTTGAAAAGTCTCTGTCACATTTACACAATATACAACAGAAAACTTTTTTTTTCTTTTACATATTGTTATTGTTTTGAGTTTAATTTCATTTCACTTTTTTGCGGGAGAAGGTGAAAGGAAGATATTGTTTTTTGTGTTTTCCACATAATACGCTGTCGAATCATTGTTTAAAGTGATGTTATGTCCAATTAAGTGTAAATGGTAAGTGTATAAGTCAAAATAAAATATGTGGACATTTAAACATTATTATATTCAAGTTTATTTTATACTTTGCAAAATAAATAAAATAAATCCTCGTGACCAATGGACATTTCTATAAATAATGTTTAGTATATGTATGAGTAGAATTCTTAAAAAGAGTGGGACAGTCTTTAATTGATAGGATAGTTTTTTATATTGTTTGATAAACACTTTTCAATAATCAACATTACAATATCCAATATTTTGAAATATATTACTAATTTAATTCAACTAAACCGCGAAAGAATGATCATAATGTCAATACAAATATAAAATGCTTAACACATATGAAGACGCTTACGTCTGAAATACAATTACATTTATTAAACCAGATTATATGTTCATAAATATTTCTAACTCGGTCTGATTACTGTGCTTTTAAATGGAATAGACTATATAGTTACCCTTTCATTTAATGCATATGGTGACTAGACAAAGTGTTTCATATAAAAAAAACTGGATAATATATAGCTTTTCTTACTGGTAATGAAAACAAATACTTTTTACACCTGGTGAACATAATGATCAACAATTATTATAACAGCTGTGGAATTGAATGGCAAAATGTCTCTCCCACGTTGTCTGCTTCTTCTTTAATGAAAGATAAAAATACTTTAACCATTTCGGAAAACTTATTACGAAAAATAGGTTCAATCTCTATCAGTAAAGTAGCCGCATGTTTTGCATTGAGATTTTATTCTATAACCACGATTTATGAGTTTAATTTTCACAGTTAGAATTATCATTTATTTAAAAAAATTGATACAATTAACAATTTTTACCATTGCATATAATGCGTTCTAGAATAAAAAAAAGAAAACTCCAGATCTCCTTTTTCCGGCGGTTGACCTTAACGTAGCATTTTTACAGAAGTTTATGAAAATAATAATTCGTTAAGAGAATTGGGGCGTTGCTTTAACGTATGAAAGTCTCACTTTAAATTTGAAGTTCATAAAATATACATTATCAAAACCAAAAAATAAAACCTATACATAACCAATTCAAAATATCATTTATCACATTTTCAATCACTATATATGTTAACTGTTACAATTTTAACTCGGTGGATTCCGTGTATAACTATAAACTGCTCTTGCTTTGACAGTCTTGCGTGTGATACTATCAACTATTGTAATTCTTTTGAGATTTGATTTCAGTCAAGCTACATAGTGTCAATACAAATATACAATGGAATTTCAAACCAGCACTTATTATCATTTTGCGTGAAATATGTAGGCTTCATCACTTAATGTTATAAAAAGAGAAAAAGTATTACAGCTGTTTATCAGAATGTACATCAGGTATGTTATTTAATGATCTATAGTTTAAGATACAGATTGAACAATTTTGAAAAACTCCGATTCTCCATTAATTGCCCAAATCACGCATTTTACATTATGTTTTAAATCAATTAAGCTTCAAAGAAACAATGTTAGATATATATATGTATATATATATATATGAAGATAGAATAATCATGGCTTTGAAGCTTACATTTTATTAAAAAAAAACTTATTCTGCAATATGGATGTATGAGCATCATTCCTGAAACAATATACATATGATTTTAAATGGTGTTAAAGACTTATATATATTTTAATATTTTTTGGAATTACATGATTGCATCGCGGGTGTAACTAAATGTTTTTTACAAAAAGAAGAACAGATGTTTGTTTTGAAATTTGAATAACTTATCAATCAAGGCTGCAACTTTTTTCATATATGTGTAAAAAAGAAAACACTAGACATTGACAGACCATGCCATAATAGTAAAAATCACGTTTAATTTTTGTTTATGTTTTGAATGAAATGATGCAGTATTAAGGTTTTAATTCCCTTATCTCTTTCTTCGTTTTACTATTGTCCCGCTTTCATATCTCTATAGTCCTGTTATTTTTTTTCGAACATTGTGTCAGTACTTGTATAAGCATATAAAAGGTACTGATAAATTAAAATGTAATCATTGAAGAATATAATGCTTTTTCGACGAACCAATCTATGAAACAAAAATAGCAAGGAAGTTTATTTCCGTTCATGATTCAAATCTTTTTTTACTACTTGCTCTCTAGTTCAAATGTGCACAGCAGGTTTATAGTTGTAACATGTTCATTATTTTATCATGAAGCCATAAGTACTTTATGAGAGGTTTCACAATAAGACACACATGCTGGGAACCTTAAGATGATGATGTTATCATCATTTGAATTACCTTAAGTGACAATTCATTACAACATTTGCAATGCACAAATATGAAAGTATGTTACAGGTTATACTAAATTTAAACCATTTATGATGTATGATACTTTGAAAACCTTTTCCAGCCCCATAGAGTTATGTTAATTCAAAATAAAGAGCGCTAATACACATCTGTAACTTAAATTTCAACAGGCCATAAAAATATATCTTAACAAAAATATATCTTAATAGCATAAATTTAAATGAAAATACATAATAAATCTGTGCATGCCAAGCTACACAATAACAGATGTGTTATATTTCGAAAACGTTTCCGTGCACCAATTTTTGTACTTCCAACAAAATTAAACAAAGATTCCTGAATGAGTGAACAATTAATTTTTGGAAAAAACAACAACTGGTGTTTGTTATGAAGTTTATAATGTAATAAAGTGTATAAACGTTAAATAAAATTATTATACAAAAGAAATGTGATATTTAATCTCTTTCAAATATGTAGATGTTTTATGAATATTGTTCTATCATAAACAGAAGTTTATATTAATCTTAATACATCATTCAACATGTAAAGAATTAAATGGTCTGTCAAGTTTTCAGATAATGTATCAATGTTTGTCACAAATGACAGCCTACATTGAGATATATGCAACAGCTGTGTCAAGACAGCAGCGTGATATTAATTACTTTTCATTATAATAACAATTTAACGACTGTGGTGGACATTTGTGATTAAAATATCGAATTATTCTTAATAATGAATAAATATCACCGTCTGTCAGGTTAAATATAAAACAAATAATTCAAGTTCTCCGATTCATTTTGATGCAATATGATATTAAAAACATAAAGAGTTGAGTCTGAATTTAAATTTCGCCTTACCAAAGCGAAAACATATAGAAACGAACAACAGAAGGCGATCACACAATGTTCAGAATGTTTCTTAATTTCGTTATAAGAAATATTGTGTACTGGTGTTTCAAGTTCTGTTTGAGCTAAAGGTCGAAACACGACTATGTTACCTATCGTTCAGCGTTTTTTAAACTCAGTTTTTTTAGAATTAATAAATGGCGTTGGTTAACGTGACAATTTACCTATCAAAGTGTAAATGTTGAGTGCACATATAACTGTCAAAATTATATACTATTTTGTCATAATTGTGTTCACTTAAATATCTTAGTATGCAAATATAATCATAAACCCACATGTCCCCTGGAAATTTTTATAAATATCGTTCGGTATGTATTGGTAACGTTCAATAATATAACAGATTGAGACAGTCTTTTAACAATTTGGAAGATTTTATAGTTTACCCTTCACATTTTTTATGATCAATTCATGGTTTATCAGCATTATAATACTGAATCCCCTGAAATATATTAGAAATTCAAGTCAACCTGACAAGTCAAAAAATGAACATAATGTCACTTTAGTAATATTTTTCGCTTATGTTTTCTGACACTTAAAATAATTTCATTGCAAGCATAATTTTGGTGTCTGTCTCTTATAATAATGTAATTATACATGCATTGAAGTGAACAAAATTTATAAATAGATTAGCACTTAACAATGCATGTTCATGGATTCCTTTGCCAATTGTCAATTCATCGAACACGTCTTTTAATTCTATTCTACAACCAGGCATAAACCTAAGATTTCATGCAGATGTTTTCTTTCCTCTTTTTATAACATCGTTGTAAGTCCATAGAACTTTTGATACGTAAAGTACTACGTAATAAGCATTGATTGTTTTAAAAATCTAGTCACTGTCTAGACATAAAATACTTTCTTCAAACGTCATATTGACAATTCAGAAAAAAGAAACACGGAGATATATAAGAGTATATCATAGTATGATGTTATAAATTAATATTTCCGTTCGAAAAAAATATCATTAATGATTTAGCCATAAAGTTTTAAGTTGTCTGAAAAAAAACACTGTCACGGAAATATTTCATTGGAGAGAAGGAAATTTGAAAAGGTACTTTAAAGTGAAAATCTTTGTCTAACACATCTAAATGGATGGCAATTTTTAAGACTTACGTTATATAGTTTTGCTTTGTAAGGACAAAGTCTTCAATGGACACATACGGCTTATACAGGCCTAGGTTTTACATTTAAGAAGTATACTTCTCTACGCAATAAATCATTTTATACTTTATATATAACTTTGTATTTTACTATTCAGAGGATATGTTGTCATATAAAAATGCTATTTCTTTTTCCATAGATTAATATCAGATATATCCGTCCATCATTCACAGCTTGACCTATTACATCGAGCTACTTGTCAAGAAGAAAAAAAAACAACAAAAGGGTGAAGTAAACCTTCAGAAAGACAATTATGGCAGAAACTTGGCATTAAACACATTATACGAAGTAACAATTTTCGTTGGCAGGCAAGGATAAATGATATGAATTGTTTTAATTATATTTAAACCAATCAAGGATGGTTAAGTATAAACTTTCGATTTGGAACAAAATAAAACAAATGTCCATGTTTTATTTCAAAACAACGTCTACAAACTTAAGTCTAAGCTACATGCATGATAAAGTCAACCAACTGGAAGTTATAAAAAGATTCACATTCATGTTTATTTCTTTTCTTAATATTTGATATTTGATGTATATGTTATAAATGTATCATTTATATCCTCAGTGACATCGGATGAGCAATAAATAAAATTAATGTACAAAGGTCACATTTAAAACATTGAAAGTAAAATATTTGTTAGTTAATCGTTAAGTTTAAATGTGTTGATATGTGCTGTTAAAATGAATTCCTACGTAGATAAAAAAAAATGCATGTGTTTACAATATTATTGCAATAAAACAAATAAAGAAAATGGACTACAACTTAGAGTTTGTTGTCAGGTTATTTTGTTGTCAATACATTATATAGTCAAATTGTAAAGTGATCATTTTTATAAACGTACATTGTGAAAAGGCTGGATATTCTTCCCGTACTATTTCCAGTTATGTATCTTTAATCGATATGAATTAAAAATGTTATTGTTTCGCTAATAAACAGATGACAACATTGATGTGAAGATGTGTATAGAATATAAAGTTAACATAGCCATATAAATATTAATAGATAGTCGGTCCTTCCTTGTATAAATAAAGGGCTTTCCCCCTATCATTTACGTCATATAAATCACAACTAAATCAAGCACTACCCATGTCTGCCACCCTAAAATGGCAATAATATTCACATTCAAATGCAGATAAAATTCATTTCCAAAAAACAAGGAAATATTCTACAAACACAAAATTATATTCACTTTCCATTCTTGGCCATTTACTTCAAAATACATTTTCTTTAGAACAGTGAAGAAAACCTTTAAGACACCTTGTAAATATACACAAGAATTTGCACTCATACCATAGGTCACCCCAACATGAATTGTCCTCCTTTTAAAATGAGGTAGAAAAGCATAACTAAAATTCAAATAAAAGTCCCGAATAAAAGGATACATATATCACGTCGGATAATTTCTATTTTATTATGCTCCCTGTGGTCTTTCGTTATGTTGTCTTACTTATCAAGCGTTCTTTCCATTATTTGTTTGCGATATCAAACTTTCAAAACAAATACAAACAATATTGTTTTCTTAATTTTTCTGGGAATCGAAAATTAATTGATTAAAATAGTTGAATTTACCTTTATTAGCTGATTGTTTCGTTTGTTTTCGAAAACAAAAAAGCACAAAAAACGCGTTTTCAAACGAAGGAAACTTATAAGATAATTTGCCCCCCCCCCCCACAAAAAAAATATAGAAATAAAAAAAAAATTGCCCCCCCCCCCCAAAAAAAAAAACAAAAAAACGCCAAAAAAAACATGTAAGTATGGAATAAAACACCAAAAAACATCTTCCGTGATAAGAATGTGAAGACAAATAATGTATTTCAAACAACTGACTATATTTGGACAGCCTACATTTAGTAATGGATCTAAGCATTAAAATCTAATCACATAGAACATAAATTGTTATGCTTATTTCGACTCTAAAGATAACGCATATGATTTCTATCGAAAACATATCATTTTCTCATAAATCCATTCTACATTTTAGAAACTTTGGATGTAATCAAATATTATTCATTTCATCGTTCATCTAAACAGGAGAAGCTTCGAACGAATGTTCATTTGATAAGTTATAGATAAATTTTATTTATGAGAATAATTTTGAAATGAAAACTGGATTCGAAATATCCATCATTAAAAACATTCTTGATTTTTTATATTGTTTAAGTTATTAACCTAAACAAAAATATTTTCATAATAAACAATGACTGTTTGTTGTAATATTTAAAGGCAACTTTGATGCACTTACCTCATATTATAATACTTTAAGGATAAATTGATAAATATATATTTCTTTACCTTTAACATACTGCACAGCATCATAACATTTTAATAATTTATTTATTGATATTTTTACAAAATTTTAGTCCAACATTTTCATGTACAATATACTGTTATTTAAAGAATATTATATTAAGTAAGATATGCATTATTAATGCATCATGTCCTTCGGACTTTTGCGTATGCATTTAAGCTTACGACATATTCATTTGATAGAAGTTACAGTCTTAAAGCGTATGATTTTAAAGCTTCAAATTTTTATCAATGAAAGCAAAAAAACTGTCTAAATATTACGATCTTAAGTTTAAATATACAAAATAGTTATACTGACTAAAAAGAAATAGTGTTTAATATCTATAAAGTATAGATAGATATATATATATGTATGTCATTATGATAAATGTTATATCCCTTTAAAAAGCAAAACATTGTCTTGATATTAATTTATAAATATAATTCCTTAAAAGCCTGGTTATTTATAGTTTATATATGAAAATGTTTAGGTACTTGCTTTAGTTTCTTTTTAGTAACTGTCTTTAAAGTAAAATATTACCAGATTTACATTTGTTTCTGTGAATGTTATACCGGGTTTGTATGTGTGCAGATGGTCATATGTAAAACTTTAAATTGTTTTACTTAAAATATCATAAACATGGATGCTACCTTGTTAAACGGTCATAAATTTGGTGAGAAAAGAAACAATGCAATCGTTCACAACAGTGTGGACTATGAGTGGGGTTTAGTGCGTTTATAACCGGTTTTGTCACTGTCTGTTACTAGGCTATTCCCATTTGCTCTTCTTTATATGAATGTCTTGTGTATCACTACATGTTGTGGCGAATGTCTCTTCAAATCCCCTACAAATAGCCTGATTAGGCGGTCATTGTCTTTTGTATTTCTTTATATTATTTTATGATTTTATTGTAAATGTTACAGAAATTGGAATATCCCTCCTTTCCATATATCCACCTTAGTGCCCTTGCGTGGCTCGAAGCCCTGCTTGACGCCCTTTGAGTGGGTAAGGGCTTTATTGAAGCTGCGTGCTGTGAACGTCTCCTTACTTTGTCGATAGGTGGAGTTTTATTTAAACCTGACAGAGTGTAAAATATGAAAGGACAATCAGAGGCTGAAGAAGAAAAACATTTCCTCAACGGAACAGTCTTGCCAATTGAGCTACAAAAAAGGAAGCTTAATAAATGTTCTACGACAAGTTACTTCTCTCAAAAATTATATCGCTTTTATTCTATAAGTAACAATAAAAAGCAATAAGAGTTCGTTATGTTTACATGAAGTCGTTAGTGTTTTACGAGAAGCTTAATTTAGAGGCTGATTTCCCGAGAGACAAACATTTAGCTTGTATTTTACAAGATTACAAATGCTAGTGACTACTCTCTGTGCGAAAACATAGTTGACAAGCAAAGTGATTTGAAAGGTATAATGTTAGACTATTTAACATTTTGCTATAATAGAAATTGTGGAATCAGTTTGTTGGAAGAACAAGAACCAATGAAAACTATTTTTGACATTTCGCATTCGAATGAGCGTGGTATCTCCTCGTACTTTGAACAAATATAGTCTTTGTAAATAATGCTTCTATATGTCACTTTACAACAAGATTTTTTCTTTGATACCCGCGCATATTATGGCTGATTTGAAGGGCGTTTCCTGAATCCCTCTCGGTTAATGCCGAAGCGGCTTATTGGCGGTTTCCAAAACATAAAGACCGTAAAAACCATAGATTGAAACAGACCTTAAATTATCATTCTATATGAACAGGTCAGTAAAAAATAAATGTTTGATACAAAAATGATAGCTTATTGAAAGTGAAAGTTCTTAAAACTAATAAAACGTAGATAAGATGAAAAATTGAAAGATTTTTAAAATTGTATAGATAAGACCAAATAAAAAAAAATCATATTGGTTTTAATATTACTTTTGATTTTATGTGGTCAGAAATTAATCAAATAAAATATATCAGGTACAAAAAGTGCTGAGAATTTAAACATTAGTGGCAAGAAATTGAAAATAATTGCTGCATTTCTTTTGTCCGTTACGTATATATAATACACGTGTACATTTATATTATCAGGTTCGTTTAAGAAACGAATGCTCTTCAAAAAAGTGTAATACCGACAACTTGTTTATTTTGACTGACTAGTTGCGTGGTATGACCGAAGAATGGACATATTTGTCAAACAACCAGGTTTATCACGAATGTATTTGTTCCAAAAGCATTTTAACAAACAACCTTGCGTTAATAATTATTCTAAATCATATCATAAAAGATTGATTTTATATAACATGGATTTTATTTTATTTTCCCTGCATACAACCTAAACTGAATTTTTTTTATTTTGTTTTCGTGTTTTCGTTAAAAAAATATTTCAATTGTTAAAAACATAAAACAACATCTAAGTACATAACATATTAACTGTTATTTGCTTAGACTTAATTTCTATATACATGTGTATTTGGTTCAGGAAATACTTGTAATTGTTATAAACGGTTTCAAGAGATGAATAAACATTCAATACAAATAAAAAACTTAAATTTTTAAAATAAAAAAATCAATAAGAAAAAAAAATTAAAAAGTTAACCAATATACATTTCATTTTCAAAACATCACGCTGTATATCAAACGAAAGGAGATGATAAAAAAGGACCGCTTCGGACCAAACATATATAACCTAAACAGCTGTCTTTAATTCTACAAACAAGATGGCAGAGTAAATGATTACCTGACAGATCAGCACATGCCAAATTGCACATTAACAGATGTGTTGTATTCCGAAAACGTCTTCGTGCACAAATTACTAGAGTTAATAATCCATTACCAATAAATCCGCCCAAAAACACAGGGACATATAAAACAACTAAAACCAAAGTAACATGATCGTTTATTCCTGTCTGTCCATAAAGGTGTTGTTCAAGTAAGGTTCGTAAAAACGTATCATTCAATGTAAAATTATAAATCGTCTCATTATCTACAAAAGTTTTGTTTAAAAAGGTATCCATACTTTAAACTTTATAATATAATAGGCCGACGTCTTATATTTGCGACTTTATGTTACAACCTTATGAAATTCCGATAACGAATACTTGAATACAATACAAAACGTATGACATGAGTTTATATCGAAATTAAATGCATATATGCTGCAAAATCAATATTATAAAAAAACGAAATATATAACACATCATCAGTTTAATTAAAGCAAATAGTATACAAAAGTGTATTAATATAAATATACCATATAATCGTGAAGAGACACATTGCAAAAAATCATTTCTGTTTAGAAAGCCAAACTTGAAAAGCTCTGAGCATATGGCCCAGAATAGAATAAAAAACAATCAATAAAAAGGAACTAAATAGAGACTGTTTCACGTTTGATCGTTTGATTTAAGTACCCACTGGTTTGAAGTGTGATTTTAAAATTAAATTCAAATTTGATTTATTTAAATTAAAACAGCATGTTCCGGATTTGCATTTATGATTTTGAAAATCAGGAAAGAGGGTGATCCCTTAGAAGCAATGATAACAACAAAATAACATAACAATGAGTTTTAACTCCGTTTGATTGAGTCAGTTTATGGGAAATGAAAACAAAAATCAACATCCTTAACGCCTTTAGCATAAGCTTAAACGGTATTTAATCCTTAACTTTTTATGTGTCTGATTTAATGATTATGATGGACAACATAAATCCATCAACACTGACTAATTGGATCAGTGACTTAATATTATGACAAATATAAATCTTAAGTGTTCAAGCGTCAACTGCGTTCATTGAACGCCGCCTTTCCTTGTTGATCTTGTTTATCATATATTATTTGCTGAATACAAAATAAACTGTCAAGTTTAAGTAAAGAAAGTGGTGTAATTTTAAATGTTTCACCTCAAGTGACAGTAAATATGTATGGATTTCTAAATATATTTATATGATTTGCTTTAAAAAACTTCTTCTTGTGATTATCTCATTTGGAGAGGTACCACGTATATAATGTAATGGACACATATTCAAAACTATCTTCAATGTTCAATAAATTTCTTGTTAAGGGGCATATCCAGGATTGAACAATTTTTGTTAATATTTATAGTTTGAAAAAATACATAACAGTTAAATTAAAGTGCTTGGAGGGCCCAAATATAAACAAATATGTTGCATTTTCTGTATTAAATGTGCACGATCGAAATGTACAAAAAGACATATTTCATTCAAGTGACAGTTTTTGTATTTAATTGATTATATACTTCCCGACTGATTGTTGTCTGGTGCTTTGACATTTGATGCTGGAAAATACTTAGGATAAAATAAAAAAAATGAGTAAAGAACTGCCTTACTACTTTTATCAATTGAAAGGTGCATTTAATTTCCAAAATATATGTATATAAAGAAAATCCTTTGGCAAAAATAATTATGGCAAATTATAAACCTATTTCGACTTTCACCTGTAAACTAAATATATCCCCCTGTATTCGAATTCACTTTATCATGAGTAAAAATTTGTTAAAGACAATTAAATCTGATATATAAGTAACCATTATGTTGTTGGAAAATACAACGAGTACCATTCTATATAATTTCTCTTACAGTTTAAGTAATTA
Source organism: Ruditapes philippinarum (assembly GCF_026571515.1). Classification (NCBI taxonomy): domain Eukaryota; kingdom Metazoa; phylum Mollusca; class Bivalvia; order Venerida; family Veneridae; genus Ruditapes; species Ruditapes philippinarum. Next base: position 121,271 of record NW_026857634.1, on the reverse strand, counting down.
CTTATAAAGATGTAAATGCAATTCGCGCTGAGGTGACAATTATTCAATTGCGTTGACAGCAGACACCTTATATGCACCAGAATTTGAATACTAATGCCATTTTAAGATGACAACCGACAGAGCTGTCAAATTACGCGGTAATTTACATTAAGAAACATCAACGGGAATGTCGTTAATCAACACAAGAAATGAGGAATTCGTTAACAGTATGCGTCGACTACGAGTGCATTTTGAATAAATGCACATCGAACGTTTTTAATAAAAAAAAAACATTACAACCTTAATAATGCATTAACAGAATAATTTCCTTTTTCATAATGTATATGCTATACTGTATAAATAATACAATTATAGTCTATAATATTCTTGCCATATTATAACGTCAAATTTCAACAAGATTGCAATTTCTCTTATTTATTGTTAATACAAAAAATTTATCATTTTTAGTGAAGAGTTACAATATCCACACTTTTCAAATGAACTTTAAACATCAATTTCATAAAACGAGTAAAAGCCTAGCTATGTACCTTCTCGATTGTACTGTGTTACTACTTGGTTTTGTTGAGGAAGACTTACATCTCTGAATGTCTTTACTTGTTGATCTTTCTTTCCATATATACAATTTTCAGTGCATCAATGCATCAAGCCATCATTTAAATAGCAGTCATGTTAAGCTATAACTATATTATTTAACGTCTACAACCAAAGTGCAATTAAAGCTTTACAGACACAGGGAGGTTTATTGTATTAGCTACACTCATTTGTTTTCTATTGTCTTTTAATATGTGACAGGCAGTGCTATAAAGCTTGTAATTACCAAAATAACTTAATTATACTTATTCAATTTTTGATTATTTCCATTGCCTAGACATACTCAATTTTGATGTCATTATCTGTCTTTTCGCTTTCTTTTTTTATCAAATGATACGGTTCATTTATAGAAAGAAAGGGGATATTTATTTCCTGATACAATATTTTTGGCACTAACAAGTTATTTCCGAATGTGAAAAGAGCAGGTTCACTTTGTCACTTCAGACCTACCTAAAGATTGGTTAGACAAAAAGCCAAAAAAACTTAAAAGCGATTATTCATGAACAATACGATTAATAAGCTTAAGTATATCATTGTATATCTCTTAACTCAGGTATGTGACAATATCGGAGAAGTCGTGCAAAAGAACTTCGAATTTTTAGAATCTATGATAAAAACAACAAAACGTTTGTCAAGTTTAATATTCTTGTTGCTTGGTAGTATGGGGGTTGCGTTCATTGAACGCCGCCTTTCCTTGTCGATCTTGTTTATACTATTTTATTAAATTGAAATATAGATAAGTGCATATCGATAACATTAAAGCCAGTATAGGAAGGTGTTTGCCTTTTTACAGATTACTCGTGACAAAAATAACCATTCATTCGTATTAAAATGGAAAAATGACGGAATCACTTAAACACTCAGTGGCATTTTATAAAAATGCTACAGGCTCGATTTGATTGAACCTCTTCATGAGCGACTTTTGTCTTTGTTTGGTTTGGCAAAACACAAGTTAGGTCGTATGCCACCAAAAAAGGAACGCTGATTTTGGCTTTCTTAGGGTGTAAGACACTTAAAGCAACACAAGAACCACTTCCCTGCTAGAGCTCGGGGATGCATAGACTCCAGTAATCCGAATCAATTACGTCGCTTCTTACGATTACAAAGGGATTAACGGGGCTGGAATTCTGATGTCTCAGCTCTTAAGGCAAACCCTAGGCACAACTAGGCGACTTTTGTGTTTCCTTGTCTTTTTCTAAGAATATTTAAGGCATTGTTATAAACTTAAGTAGGTTTTGTCATAATTGTCGGCATTCTTCTTTAGTTAATATATGATTCCCAAACATTTTCTATGTTACAAGCGTCACCTAGACTTCATCAACAAAGTCGGCTTGAAATCACAGTTATCAGACAGTATCAGTACTTTATGTCGTTGAAAATACCTTATTTGTACCGAACATGTAAAGTAAAATAATTGTCACTGTTTTTATTATTATCTACACAAAACATTAATTGCCTGTCATTCTGTGCAAGGTAGTCTTTGTTTAAAAATAACATTAATAAAGCAATGAATTTCTTGGAAATATTTTGAGGTTTGAAATACATATACGTATACTATATGGCTTCGGTTATGATTGTTTCACAACACTATCGAACTTCGTGATTCTTTAAAAAGGCTTGCGTTTAAAATAAACTGTTTCACAAGAGAAGACCTTTACAGAGACAATGCTTTTTTAAACTCGTCTGAAAAAAAAATAACATAAATCTTTTTGGCTCATAAAGTTAATTGATACAGTATATCAGTTTTACCATAAAGAAACATTAAATATAAATTAAAAGCATAGTGCGAAATCTATTCTATACTTAAACAAAGACAATTTAAGAAGAAATTTTATTGCTTATCATAATATACTGGTGTGTTTATATTATTACTTCTTATTTCTAAAGAAGCATGGCATTGAAAAAGTTGGGACAGGTTAGACAGACAAATGAATTAATTTGTCAAAAAACATTGTGTGAAAATCCACTGTAAAACAGCTGACAATAGTATTTTTCTCTCCATAGGCTTTGGCTGTCATTTCTCCATACGAAGTTGATTGTCAAAAAGATTGCAGATGCATAAGACAGTTATTTAATTGCCTAATGCAGTGTCAATTAATTTAAGAGTTTGTAATGTCATAAGTGTAAGCCATGATAAGCTACGAGCGTATGTACAACATTTGCCAAAATATTTTCTGCTCATCTTTAAGACAGACATTGTCAAACTCCTGTGGACAAAGGAAAACATTTTTTTTTTTAAAAAAGACTGCTGAGATATGAAACATGAAAGTGAAATGTTTCTTTTTATTTTTTATTCCGTGCATATTTAGCATTTTACAAAAAGTGAATTAACATATTTGTCAAAGCTACTTCAAAGTTGAAAAAATGTATGTGTAAAAGATGCTTTATCATATTGTTATTAAATCTTTATTTTATTTCTTGCTGTTGTTACACCGAACATAAGCGGGATTTAGTATGTTCAATTTACGCCAAACACTAGTCTAAGAAATGGCAGACGGATAACAAAACAAAATGACATATTGAAACGATGGATAAATACATATCATGATAAATTATTATTTACAAAACAAACACCTTTAAGCTGTACTTTCACAAGTAATAACATTTTACTTTGATTGATAACATGGTACTTTAAATCTTTGCCTTTGAATTACTTTCTTAATTCATTTTATGAGGGCGCAGAGATATAAATAAGTATTTTAATGTGTATAACCGATGCGAAGTGAGATATAATATAGAATGATTAGTCTGGATATGCAGTAGATTCTCGGGAGCTTTCAATTTAATGCATATTACTAGACGATAATATTTCTGCAGGATTTATAACATTTTAAATCATCTCGATACTTGTTGTTTATAAATGCGTACTGGTGATAATGGTGCAACTTTTTCACCTTTGGAAAATCGCCTTTTTTGCCGCTAATTTCTCATTTAAAATGCGGCTTTCAGCTACAATTTGTTAGGTATTTTTATATCATTTGTTTGTTTTTTTCCAAATGTTAATATCCAGTCTTCGTAATTTAAATGACTCTACTATTCAACATTTACAACATTGAGTTTGTAGTTATTTATTTTTCTATATATCATGTATTGTATCAAGATTATGTTTTCATTAATCATCGTCATGTCTAATTAAATATGTGTAGCCAATTATAAACAAAACCCTCACACATTTAAAATATGGATTAAAGATTTATGATAATGGTGATGTCACCTTCATATGTTATGTCCGAATTAAATCAACAACAAAAAAGAGTGACATCAAAGATAATAAAATATCAGTCGAACATTTTTTATAATAATATTTACTTTTTTATTTTATCCCAAACATTTATATAGAACTTATTATGAGGGACGCGCACAATAAAATATAAATTTAACATAATGATGTTAAATAGATGTCGCGTATGGCGTATGTTTTAAGTAAATAAGTATGTTTATATTTAATAAGTGTCACATGTAAAAACATCTAGGAAATAGCATTCAATATATGAAATAGCAAAAGGATACTTACTACTCAATGGGTACATTAGACACAAATAACATGAAATAATGATTTAAAAAAGACGAAACACGAGAACAAAAGAACAAAACAAGTAAAAGGTAAACAACTTAAACATAAACTAAACTTCAAGTAGCACAAAACAAAGTTGTTCGTTATATTCATGGTTATTGCTACAGAAAATCATTGAAAATTATTGATTTTAGTTGTACTGGGTGGCTTAATATAGAAAATAGAGACATACAATTCAGACTTAATCATATATATAAAATATTAAATAGAAAATGTCCATCTTATATGTATGATAACTTTTTTTTAAAGTCTGGTGTTTATTGTTATAATAGTAAAAACAGTGTAGGGAACTTTCATATACCCCATGTTAATAGTTTCACAAAAAGTACATTTTTACCAAGGTATTAGGGATGTGAACATGCTGCCACTTGATATTATAAAGGAAAGTAACTTTTTAACTTTAAAAAGAAAGTAAAAGCACAACTAAGTGAAAATATGAACAATTTGAACAAGCTGATTTTATGTTTTACTAATTTTAAAGATATTTGTTTTTATCAATATAGTATGTTTTATATAAATGTATCTTGTGATTGGTGTTGTGATATATATAAATAGATATTTTTCATTGATGTGATAACTAGTCATAGTATTATTCATGTAATATGTGATAAATGTAATTAACATAATGTGCAATAGAAATTTATATTATTTGTTCTTATAAATATTACATCAGTCCAGTATGTCATCTTTAAGCATGGACTTGAATGCCAGTTCTCAAGAAAATATATTTGTTTCCATCAAAGGACCCCATTGTTAATAAGTTCTCTATTTAATATTGAACTTTAATGGGTTATCCTGTGTTGTACATTTTACCTTGAAGTCAACTAGATCTTTGATTTAATTATGAAATCCAATGTAAAGTTATTATTGTTCAATTAATCATTGTGTTACAAACAATGTGATAGATATATATGTGATAAATTGTCTTTAATGTATTGTTATGTGACATAGATATAATACACAAATAAATCAATCATATCAATTGCCATATGATGACAAAGTAGCATACATAATTAACATTATCATATTAAAAGATATATGATCGGTGAATACTGTTAATAAATTGTACCAGGTTTAATAGTAAATGTAAAAAATTGAATCCCTGTAGAACGCCCAAAACGGCAATGTTGTAAATGTTCCAGGTTTGACCATTTCAATTTTGCCGTGTTGGGCTTTCTTTAGGGATTCTGTTCTTATTTTTTATTTGATTGAGCCTATTAAGCTACAAATATTACTTTGAATACATATAAAATGGCTGTAGGATATCCATATTTAGATTGTAAGTTTGTATTCTTTGGTTAAATTCTCATTTATATGAGTTCATCGTTGAACAAATCAAAGTAGCTGATCTGACTAAGTATAACATTTCTGTCTCATAGAATTGATATATACCTCAGACATTTTATATATTATTCTTCATGGGGTCGGAACAATCATTGGACGGAACATTTCTGGTTATGATTCAGTGACCTTTCTCATCATGAAATAAATAAAAGATATATAGACAGACGGGGAAAATATATTTCTTTGTAACTGGAAAATCAAAGCATGATATGTTATTCCGTTGTAATCCGTTATGGTGCTTGCTTAACATGGTGCTCTTTTCTATTAAACGCTGTAGAGTAAGGATATTTATATCAAATGAAAACAAAATGTAATGGGAAGCCTTTTATTAAAAAAAATATTAAAACTATTTGGTGGCAAATTTCTGTTCAATGTTATCATAATTTGCCAAATACTACAAGTGTACAACATACATTTTAACAGACATTTTTATTTTATTGTTTTCTATAACAAAGTCGTTTTACTATAGATAAAAATGAAGTTTGTTATCATTTCATTTGGAACAATAAAATGGCAAGATGAGGGGGGAGATCAATTCCCTAATTTCTTTGCAAGGGTCTTTTATAGATTTATTGGTGTATCGTATTCTTGAGATATCATTGTACCGAATTTACCAGGATTCATCACCGGTAGAACCTTCACAAATAAAAAGTACATATAAGATAGTTAAGACCTGAATTAAAATAAATGCAGATAAAGGACGCTCCCTCGGAAGCATTTATCACAACAAATGTACATGAAAATTGCAGACACGTTTTAAATGAGTATGCACATGAGGGATAATGAAACGTGCAACATCTACATCGTGTTTCTCATGAGTGTTGTCAAATGTTCAAAGTACATTAGAGTTATTTATAAAAGATCAATCTTCACTGATTGATACTGCTTGCTACGTCAAAAAATGACAATCATTTTCGTTGTCCTTAGTTTCCACAGCGTTATTTTTATAGTTCATTTTTTTAAAGTATTTATATTATTTCTACCACCAGATCATTACGATATGCCGTGTTCAAATTCGTTACATTAAAGGACACAATATACCGCATATAACCCTTTGAACAATAAGCGAAAAAAGCAAATACTGTGTACTTAACATATTCGCATTGCAATTAATGTCAATTAATAGTAAACGCTATTGAAATATCCTCATAATTGAGCTAGATTTATCAGATACGAATATTTAAAAAAAATCTTTCGATCATTCTAACTTGTGATAGACAAACATGCATTGCAGAATAACTGCATCATTTAACGTGATATTCTGATTTTAGAATGTGATTTTTGCATGTCCAAATGTAATGTCTAAACTATGATAAGAGTTGTAACATAATCAAATTGGAATCACTTCGTAGAATATGTTTATATTTGTCCTACTGAGTACGAAATGGTGAAAAACAGATCAGCATAGATGTCTGGAAATTATGATAACAATCTTAGGCAAAATGATCTGCTGTCAATTTGAAGTCAGGAAATAAAAAAACAGTCCTACTTATATTTAAATACATGTTATCTTTTAAATTCATTTTTATCATTAATTTCAGTTTTATTTAGTACGTTTATTTGTGATATTTTGAAAAAGTCAGCAACAGTTTAGCCGAAGAGATATACTTAATGTTATTTGCGCTTGAATTGCCACGTCATGTCAAACATCTGCTGTGAGTTTACAAGAGATATTGACCGTTTCCTTAATAGATATAGTTAGAGCATCTTTTTGTGCTAGGAATTCAATAAAGACCGCATACTTCTGCAGATGTTACTGCACAAACGTGTGCATAAACGTTATTCTTGCAAACAAGTTCATGCCTGATTCGGCAACCTTTTGGTTTTTGCAATTAGAAAAAAATCTTGCTAAATGCTAATCTACAGCATTATTAACTGTTGTTTGAAATTATAAATGACTCTTCAATGTTTTGTGATATTTTTTTCTATAATGAAAAAACATAACATACAAAAAAAACACTAAAACAATTTACCCTTTTCCGAAACTGTTTGTCTAAAATACCCATAGAATGTACACGCCACGTCTTTGCTCGCGAACATTTTTATAACACTATTGAAAAACTGACAAATGTAAGAGGTTCAATTTTTCAAGAACATTTCAAAGAACACATTTTAGTGAACACATTAAATATCTTTAATGATTTAGTCATTGTAAATATATTATAACGAGATTCTTCATTTTAACGACTGTCTGTTTGACAAAAAAATATTTTTGAACATGTTTCTAAATTAGATAAAGTCATATTTCAAATAGAGGATATTAGAATAAACGAACGAGCTGAATAAAATCATATTATGCGAGCCTATAGATCTATTACACTATAAAAAAAATCCTTATAGTAAATGGCTTTATTACACTCCTTCGATGTGGTTTATGTGGTAAACGTAATGTTGGATAATTCTGAAAATGCTTATTGAGTTTGTATTCCTTTATTTATTTTTAAATTATTTTAACTAAACAATCCATTCCATAACTTGCATCAATTGTTTTAACTAAACAGTCCATTTGATATATTTCATAAATAGTTTTTAACAAAACAAACCATTTTATACTACAATTCACATTGGTGCATAATCCTGCTTCTGTAACACAGTCTTTTGGGCAGTCTCGTTAAATAATAACTACTTGATTTTGCTTACGTAAGTACAGATTGGATTTTTATTTAAATTTTAATAAAATAAGCTATGCTATGTCAGATATTCATTTATGTAGCAGGTAGTAATTTTTCTTTAAAAAAGTCATGTTAAAATTGTAAATACAATTGTATTGATATGAATTTGTATCAAATATTTGCAATGTTTATCATATACAGGGAGGAAACATTTTGGTTAATATAGAATACATATTAGAGTGACATTATGCTTATTTCTTTTTCATTGTCAAATTGAGCTAAATTGATTGTATACTTCAAACAATTGACTGTTAAAATAGCGATTGACAAACAGTTAAAATATATCTGCCTGAAATATATAAAGACTGTCCAAATATTTTTTTTATAAACTGAATATGAATTTAAGAAAGGGTTGAATTCCGATTGATATTTACAGAAATATCTAGGTGTGTTATTAATTTATGAAAAATAAATTATTAAAAAGAAAGGAATTATGACAACGTGAGAACTTATTTCGACTCTTACTTGTTTACACACTATATACCCTTGGATGGACCTGAATGTGACTTTGATAACAAACAACAGACAGTATTTTGTCTAACCTGGTATTTTTTAAGATGATAACATAATGATAGTTTGTAATAGATAAATGTGTCATACGATAAAAAACAATCGTTTGAGGGTGTGTGTGTATTTTTTGTACATTCTCATACATTGCGCCCGCTATTTCTAATTCTACGACTGTAATATAGAACTCATATAAAGAATATTACATCTAGGCAGGAAATTGTTTCTATAAAAAACATTCATGATCCTTTATGATAGTCGTTATAAGGCAACAGCTATGCTTAACTATGGTTTGTCAAGAAAGAAGCTTACATATTCGAAACTTAGGCATCTTTCCAAGTGAAATATTTTTTTATAATAAATTGCAATGCTATGCATGATATCATTATTAAAAAAAAAGAATATTTTTATAAGAAAAACGATACGATTTCCAAAAATAGCAGACTTGTTTGCTGTGATTTTACATGTAAGTATTTGAAATACAACATATCTCGCTTATGTAACTTCTAATCATGTCAATACAACTCTTATTACGTTTTTATAGTTCATAATATTATATTAAATGACTTCGTCATTCATGTTTTAAAAATGAATATTGTATATAGCAAGGTATTTTTATGTTTTGCGATACAGATAAGTTTTCAAGGTTTTATATGCTGGCTATCCAAATAGCATTTATTTATTTATTTATATTTACATACATTTATTAACGAACAATAAACATGAACGAAACATATTTAGTAAAATATTTGCTTTCTCAATTTTCTATGTTTATCTCGTTACGTTTGCTATTTTCCCGTGTTTCTATTGTCCTATCTTTTAAACGTGAAAATTAAGGGAAAAGACGCCTACAGTCCTATTTATTGTTTTATCGTGTCATTGCTTTATATCAATTACGTTAGACAAACAGTAATCAGTGAAAACTAAAATATTTTCCCGACAAAACAATCAATTAAACAAAATATAGGAAGTAAATGAGAGTTCCGTCTATAATTTAATTTATTCCTTTAATAGATCCATAGCTGAAATGTTAGTACCATCAAGAGAAAGCAATATAGCTGGTTGTTAGGAGGAAACATGAACTCATTAGTACTGTAGGAGTACCTTCATTTGGAGATTATTTTCCTGAGAACCTTACATTTAGGTTTTAATCAACATTTTGATAAATTTAACTGACAGTCTATTTCAATACTTGAGTTATATAAAGAGTGGTTATTTTACCGTTTAGTTTTAATTACAAAACAGAAATACTAGACAATTGTGTATTTCAGTATATCAAAAAGCCAGTCGAAAATATACCCACATGTACTTAACATGATAACGAAATAGTACATTACAATGAATGCGTGAATTTATATAGTAGATTTTTCAGGAACAAAAAAACAAATAACTTGCAGTATGTTATCCTCTGAGTTTTTCAAATCTAAAACTTATTTTTACACCGCAGTTCGGTGTTGAAGACACATATGTCGACAGCATAGATTTGTTGATTTATTCTTTGCAATTGACGATTGATTTGTACCGTTCAATTTTCATTGATAAATTTTGAGCAAAGTTTAATTCCAGTAGCAAATGTTGCTATATATGTACCAATATTTTGATTTATGTTCTTAATAAATGGAAAACTTTAAATCAAATTTACATTTCTATAGCTGAAACGAAATCGAATCGATCCTCCCATTCATACAAGGTAAACTGCTATTATGAAAAATGTAACATATTAAATTTCAAGATTTTTCAGTGTTATGAAATATGTTTAGTGAAAAAGCAATCGACAGTTTGCATCCCTAAACAGATATACTGACATAAGTAAAATGCTCTCTGTTACTTTCTCTAAGATTTTCAAAATAAGTGAAATTGAATCTTATATTGTATCGCAAATTGTCAAAATGATAAACAAATGCCACGGATCATTCAAATAATTCAAGTTGGTGCAGATTGCTACGGATTTTGAATTTTATTCATTTAAACATCATTATGTAAAAACATCCGAAATCATTTTACGCCCGCTTCATTGTTGTTTTTTATATTAAAATAAAACATGTAATTACATGTCATTAAAACAAATCCTATCTTTCAACAGTTACTTCAAAGAATAGTAAAACGCCATCATGGACCTTGTATTAATCACCATTTACCGATACATTCTTTATAAAATATAGGCACATACACAACTATTAATTTCATAGAAACATAGTATTGCTTGCTGTTTGTCTAGTTCTGGCTTCCAAAACTTTATGAGCCCCCCTTTAACATTTTTGTTTTTCATCTGATGCGGCATTAACATGTCATAGTATATAAACGGGTACGCTGAAGACCTTAAGTTAATGTTTGTCTGATTATCAATTACTTGTTGTTGTTTTTTTTTTTCAATTATTTTTTGAAAAACCTATTATATTATGTATAGATTATCAATCGTTTCCTAAATAATGTACAAAAATGGCTTCTAAAATCTCCATTTTAGATCATTGGATACTAAGATAACAAATAGGCAATTTAAATACGTACAATCCATATTGTACATATGGTGCATAATCGATAAAGAATCACCCTGACATAAAAAAAATCATATTCTTTGTTTTTCTGTTTGTAATAACGTACAATTAAGCAATAGGTTCAATAATGACAGGGTTAAAGCAACAGATTGAGATACTTGCACTTTGAAATAGCAAATTTTCTAACTTAACACTCTTAATTAAAGTAAAATTAATGATATGACAAAGTGATCATAAAAAATATACATTGAATAAAGCTTTATGAGGGAGTTTTTGTTCTGCTGTCGAAAAGGGCAAATAATAAGCTGCACTTCTCTATCAGAGACTTATTTCTTTATTTTCATACGGTTAACAAGACAGCTGATTTAACAGTAACAGAATGCAGATAATGTAATGTATGTCTATAAGAAATCAAAGTTTACATTGAAATAAGTTTAGCAGTTAGGGTCAGTAAAAAGACATAAAAGAGAAGAATTTCATAAGACACTGTTTCTTTCATTCTAAACCTATAAAATTATTTATATATATCTTAAGAAATTTCATCAATATCTTAATTTTTCGTTATCATACGACCATATACGTACATGTTTAAGTACATGAAGTAGGAATATATAATTATGTTTAGAAGTTAGTTGTGTCATTAAATATAAACTATGAATATGTTTATTTGACAAACAATATGTGTACACGAAGTCTCTACACATCTGCTGATTTCACGTTGCAGCTTTGATACTAGTATCCGCTTCGCCACATCAGCGTTGTTTGTTTGGAGGCTGTAAAAAGTCGCATCAATCAGGGATGTTATATTTCCGATCCTTAAAGATCGTTCAGTACGGCATTTTTGTTATGCTAATAGTATTTTAGTTCTTTCCATTCGACTATTTTCCTGTTGGGTGGCTCAGGGTAACGGCCTGCTTTTTTAATTTGTCTTTGGACGTATCATCTGTGATATGCAGGCTTCATAACCTCTGATCCCATTCAAAATTCCATTTTATTTAGTTCCGCCCATTGTTTTCTCGTTTAGGGCAAACACATTTTTTACTTGGGCGTGGACGGTAACTTGCACATTCCATTACCGTCCACTGAATCAAACCGAGTCTGCAACCTTTTCAATTTTGTCGTTTTGTACGTTCTTAAGTGATTCTTTATTTTTACTTTTTTTACAGAAGAAAATCAAGTTTACATGGATAAATATTAGATATGCATACCATATCAAAATTAAATTTTCTCTTCTACTGGGTATTGTTTATAGAATTTCTGTCAAATAAAATTTATGTTTGTTTGAAAATGCTATTAGAGGCATTGCCGGAATGCAATTGTTATATCAAACACGACAAAAATATCCCCATCTTGAAAATATATTGTAATATGTTCGCTAATAAAAGTTACATTACCCTGGGTTATTTCATTTTGACATGAAAGGATATCTAATATGAAATCAAAACATCCTAATACATGGTATCCATGTTATATAATTGTCTATATTAGCGTGGCACGAACGTAAATAGATCTTAACAACTATATGACCAAGGGCATAATTTATCTATAGGACAAATCTAGCTTCTAAAATGTGTAGCTTATAGACAAAAAGAAAACCCTCAAACAAAAACAAGCAAAAACAAATGAAATTAAATAAAAGAAAGTATAGCATATTAAACATGTATTATCTATTGCACATTTACGTCTAAGTTTTATAAAACTATACAAGGTTAGTTCAAACCAATATCGATGAAATTGGTGAAAATTGATCAAATTAATTCATATGTAGATGTTTGATATAAAAGTGAAGCTGAAAACCTTTATCAAATATCAAATCTTAAAACTCAATGTTTTATTTTTTACATTTTCAATCAATAAAAGCAAAATGTAATCAAATGGGTATGTTCAAAATTTTACTATTTCACGTTTAAATGTTGAATTCTGCTTAAGCCGGTGCTAGGGGGCGTGGATGGTAACTTGCACTTTCCAGTACCGTCCATGAACAGGCTCAATCAAACCGAGCTTGCAACATTTTCAATTTTGCCGTGTTGGGCTTTCTTTAGGGATTCTGTATTTATCTATTCCATACTAAATATTTAATCGCACTAGCTGTACTAAATTAACAAATGATTGTTCTTCTTAAGTGTCAACAGGTAAGTTTTTGAAATTGTTACAGAACTCAACAAAACAAAATGCATTTGAATTCAATAAAAAATCAAATTTAAATTTAGTTTTAACTTTTATTCAATAAATTGTACATAAACAACATTTGCGAACATTTCACAACAAAGAAATTCAGACTGAATTGGAAAAAATATAAAACAAACACTCTAGTAAAATTGACTTTTTAAAATAAAGATACAAAATATTTGCGGTTGTTTGGTTTTCATATGTTTTCCGTTTAAGTGTCGAAAGTGAGCAATGTAAAATACATTTTTTCACTTTAACGCTTGCGTACCTAAGATGAGCTTCGATAACTAGAGAGCATCATGCACTATATTTTCTTTGTCTTAAAATCAGACGATTGTCTGCACCAACACTATTGTAATTAAAGTTTTCATGAATTACTCTTTTTTTAGTTCGCTGTGTTTCGAACCATGCGATTTTTAATCATTGATTTTATAACTCATTTGGCAGAAACTGATGCTTTTAACTAAAATTGCTCCTTTCCAATCTGGAAAAAAATAAATGGGTGTCCGAGGCTAACCACTGACCCCAAACCTACTCAGGTTGCTTAACTTGCCTGAAATGATGCACGGAAGGGCATTTCTTCCATCAGAAAGTCACCATTTGACCGCAAATTGTTGTTTTTGTAAGCAAAATGTCAAAATATACTGCAAACTACTTACACTGGAATTGTAGTTCAATTCAAGTAAAATTATTTAAAATTTAAATATACTTAAGGCTTGGCAGTTCATGTAAACTTAAGCCGACGGCAGAGGGCATAGATGGTAGTTTTTTTTATCATTTATCACTACCGTCGATAAGCAGTCTCAAACAAACCGAGTCTGCAACATTATCGATTTTGTAGTATTAGCCTTTATTATAGCATAAAATCGGCTATTTTACCCTCTTTTGCCCATGTTATAACGGGACCAAAACCATGAAAACCATGTGTTAGCATAGTCACGCGCTCTTGTTATAGCCCGGTAACACCTATGCGCAATACATACAGGGCCCAGTAAACAAACAAACATAAAATGACGATTTGGCGTTTGCCAAAAAGTCATGCGCTCTTGTTATATTGAAATTTATTGATTCGAGGGCCTCAGTCGCATATTCAAGTAACTATGCCGGAAAAACGGCGTATAGACATCGGTGCTAATCTTAGTTGTCGCCCTTTCTAAGAAACGGACAATTGTCAATGTAAACAAATACAGTAGAATCTGCCTGTCATTTAGTTAAACACTCCGATTAACTTACAAAACTAGATAACACAAAATTAATATGAGAAAATGTTTTTTATTTATGTTAATGTTGATAAATGCTCTTTATATTTCTTTGAGAGAATAATGCTTAGTGCCTGATTTTTTTTATAAACTTGTTTGCTTGAAAAAAAAACAATTCTGATGTCACTGATCTTTTTTCTACCGTCAATCTGAAATCATTCTAAGAATTTCTGAGGGTCATGTTTTGTCTTGGGTAGAGGGTAGAGTAATGTAACGATGTTTTTTTTTTCTTGAGATAATAAATCTCCAAAGGCCAAGCTTTGTTAAATCGATTAAAATTCAAAATTTCGTTCGGTTCCGAGAATTTTCCAAGTTGTTGGCCCCGGAAAAATGAAACGCATACGTAAAACATAGAATTGGATAAATACCGTCCAAGCACAAGAATTTAATGTAATTGTGTTTTGTATAAACTATACATCACGAATCTGTTTGAAAATTTTATGCTATAATAGCGTCAACGCACATTTATTTCGTGTTATAAAGTCTGCAGAGTCCCTCGGAACTGTTGGAGCCCTCGCCCTACCGGGCTCGGGCACCAACCGTTCCTCGGGACTCTGCAGACGTTAAAACACGGAAAAACGTGCGTTAACCCTATATTTATGAATTCTGTTTTTCTCTATGTTATAATTTTGGTTAAAATTTTAACAATTCTTATTTCAAAATTGGAACCATTGACATTTTAGGAAAATTGCAGGAAAATTGCTTAGGTTGCCGTTTGTTACTATTTAAGAGCGATTAATTCAAGATTTTCGATAACACGGTATCGGAATTAGATTACATGCGATTTGCATCACCATGGAAGTTCCGTTTTGCTCTTGCTACGCGTATTTCATACAAATTTCCTAGTAAATTATTTGCTATTTTCGCTGAATGTTAACTATTCCAGACATTGGCACCGTCAAAATTACCGATCATTCAGTGCATTCTTGTACGTAATAAGCCAATTTTTGTGACAAATAACTATTTTCTATGGTGATGGCTATAACGTAATTTACGTTTATATGCATGGCTAATCGCGTTAGCTTGACAGAAAAATATTTGTCTTGTTATTTGGACCAGACTATTCTATCGATACTTGCCGATGCTTTTCGTACAAACAAAGCATAAATAACAATCCATTAGGGTTATGCCGTTGTTAAGATCAGATCAAGAGTAATTAAAATGTTGGCACATATATACATATATACTATAACATAAATTAAATAACGTGACATTTTCACTTCTGATGACTCTTAATTTTAAGAATATCTTTTAAAGGCCTCTGTCACATTTACACAATATTTAACAAAAAAAATTTGTTTTCAAATTGATTTCTTATTGTTCAGTTTAATATCATTTCATTACTGCTGGGAAGGTGACAGGAAGAGCTTGTGTCATTTGGTGTTGTACATTTGCTACATAATACGCTGTCGAATCATTGTTTAAAGTGACATTATGTCCATTTCAGTGTAAATGGTCAGAGTACATGTCAAAAGAAAAAAAAACCTGAACATTTTTACATTATTTTGTTTAAGTTTATAATATACTATGCAAAAATAGTAACAAAATCCAAGTGACAGATGGAAATTTATGTAAATATTGTTTATTATATGTATAAGTTCCACTCTGTTCTTAACTAGAGTTGGACATTCGTTCATTATTTAGATAGTTTTTATATATAATTTTCATTAATCACCATTATACATGTAACAGCCAATATTTTGAAATACATTACTTATTCACAAAAATGAGCATATTGTCACTTGAAATATATCATACTCAACACCTATGAAAAGACGCTTATGTCTCAAGTGAAATGATTTTTTTTTCGGATTTTGCTTTATTGCCATGCTTTTTAATTGAATAGACTTTATAGCTTTTCAGTAACAAATGTAGCACATTACTAGACTATGTGTTTAATATCAATAAAATCCAGAATAATACATATTAGCCTTTCTTTCTTGAAATGAATGAAAAAATACTGTATACACCTGGTGAATAGAATGATCAACAATTATTATAACTGAATGACAAAATGTCTCTCCCACGTTGTCTGCTTCTTCTTAAATGAAACATAAAAATAGCTTTACCATAATTAACACAGGTTCAGTCTCCGTCAATAAAGTAGCCGCATGTTTTGCATCTATAAATATTCTATGGCTACGATTTATGAGATTAATTTTCACATTCAAATTATCACTTATAAAACTAAATATGTTTTACAAATTTTACCATTGCATATAACGTTTTCTAGAATATAAAGGAAATTCCACATGTCCTTCTTCCAGGAGTTGCTAGATCCGGCTGAAGCAGAATTTCAACATTTAAATACGAAAATGGTGAAAATTTGAATTTAGAAACAATCCCAGATGTGGTCATACGGCGGTTCGTGGAACGTGAAAAGTTACTTGAATTAATTCTTTCAGAGATAGGGGATGTGACTATTATGTATAAAAGTCTCACTTTAAAATCTAGACATCTTTTGATAACATGCACATGATAAATTTTCATAAAAATATGACAAAATAAATAAAATAATTAATTAATTAATAAAAAACATATATCCATTATATCCTTTTAACATTTTTCTTTCCTTTTTTGTAATTTTTACCTACAGCAATACTGAGATGTAATGGATATATTAAAAGCTGCATTTAAGCATTTTACAGTTTCATTAACCTTTTTAACAGTATTGTTGTAATTCTCAATAAATATTGTTAATAAATTATGACCGGTCAGTAACACTTAAGTTCGTATTCGAATTTTAACATGCAAATTAAGGTTATAATCAGCTCATGTGTGTGCTACATCACAGTGTTAAAGTTGCTATTCGATACACAGCAAATATGAGCTTATCTTGTGCAAACACACTTCAACTGGTTTAGCTTCATGGTGCCATGAGGCATGGCGTTCAGAAAAAGTAATCATCTCATAAAAACATCCGTTACAATGTGAAAAAAAACGTTGAACTAGGACTGCTACTTATAGCCATGTTTGTAGATTTAATATTGATGAACGGATGATCCGAAGGCGGAGTTTCTCATGCAAACAGAAATTGTACTTCCGATTTCGCCACGATGATGTTGCAAATTTTTATGTTTATAAAATTAATTGTTTGTGGTTTGGGCACCAAAATAAGACCTGCAGTCTATATGAAACCCTGATAATTAAATACAGCTTTAACAATTAATTCCATAACAATCAAATACATTATCAAAATCCAAAGTTCAACCTATACACACCTATAATACATCTAAATAATCAATCATTTCATACACATATTCAATACTAATTATGTTAAACATTACCAGTTTAATCTTTTGATTCCACTCTAACTTGTTTTGACAGTCGTCAGTGAAATACTATCAAACTATAGTAATTCTTTTAAGATCCGGATGCAGTAAAGCAATGTAATGTCAAATAAACCAGAAATTTAAACCAGCACTTATTAACAATCAGTTTGTTTGAAACATGTATTTTACTTTACTTTCAATATTACAAAATTAAAGGAAAATGTATAACAATTGTGTGTCATAATGTATATCCGATATATCATTTAACCATCTATAGGTTAAGATACAAAAATGATACAAAATAGGACAAGAAACTTAATGTGTATGAAAGGTGAAAACGTATATTTCTCCAAGATTAAACAACATTTTTATGAATAAAAAACACATTCATTTGAGAAAAAATTGAATAACGAACGATTTTTCTTATATTACGTCTTTATCTAAAAGAACTACGCTGTAATCATTAAATACAGTCTGAACATGAAATTGTTTCCATTAAACGTTTAATGACCCTTCATGAACGTCGATAAAATAAAACAGATGGTGCTGCTTATGTTGTTTATTTATAACGGGTGTTTGAAGCCTACACTTATACATATGCATATGATTTTCAATGTTGTGAAAGTCTGATAGATATTTTTATGAGGCTTGAAATTAGATAATAGTTACAAGATCGCAACACGGGTGAAAGTATGCATTTTGTGTCTGTCTTTCAATATGAATAGACTTATTTCGGCTGCAATACTGTCGAGTCTTGTGGAATTTTTAATACGACGCAATACGAGTAATTTAAAATTTCTTCCTTTGCAAAACATGATTTATTCACATTTGCCTCAAATGGTAAGACAATGTTTTCTTATACAAGTACAAAAATATTATGTGTACTATACAACTGTCTGTAGTTAACCGATATTTTAAATCGTGGAACCAAGCTAAAAGTAAATCATGCGTAAGTGCGTTTCATCTATAAACAGCAAGGGTAAACCTAAAGGGAAACTGTTTCACATGGGACAAGACACATTGATGTTGCATTGGATTTAAATAAAACATCTGAATTTTTCAAACGGTCATTCTTAGAAACTAGGAAACAAGTTTGTTTTGAAGAATTTAAGTTTAATTTTACTTTTGAAATGATTTGAATTGTGCTGTACGACTTAAAACAACCGCTTTTTATATAGCAAAGCGAGGTCACAAGTGTGTTTTATTTTGTGTGTGTCTTTTTTTTAAATTTCGTTTAGATTTGGTAGACGGTCTGATGCCTTTAATGTATATTACATTTATACTGTTTATGCTCAAATTTAATTTGTTATTGATGATCATATGCTGATTAATAAAACTTTAGATATTGTTTAATTGGGATAAAATAAATAATGTCTAAGGCATTAGGATAAACCATTACGAGCTTGTCAGCTCTGTCTGTATATAAATAGAGAACATGGTGTCGGATTTCGGGCACAATAGGACATTAACTAAAATGTACCCGTCATGTCACAGTATATCACGAGTACTATTAGTACGAAGGTCTGAAATTGTCGTGTCGTTATGCTCCCCCTTTAATTTCAACAAAAAACAGACATTAGTCTACGAAGCAAGTGGTGGATATTCTGAAAGTATGCAGTGTACAGCTGAGCCATTTTACGCGTTCGTAAATCATCGCATGTTATTCCTGGCTGCAATAATTGTTCATATATGTGTATTCTGATACACTTTACAATGACAGACCATGTTAAAATTGTACATATCGCATTCATTTACCTTTATGTTTGGAATGAAAAGATGCTGTTTCCAGGTTTTTATCTTATTTACACTTTGTTTTGCCAATGTCCTACTTTCATATTATTAAATATTTTACTCATTTGATATCTACAGTTATCTTAGTTGCTTTAATTACTATTGTGTCAGTAATTTTACAAAAGTACAAATGGTTCTGATAAAAACAAAATACAATAAGCAAATATAATGCTTCCTAGACAATCTATGAAACGAAAATAGCAAGTAAATGTACTTTCCGTTTATTATTCAACTCCTTTTTTCTAATTGCTCTCTAGTTAAAATGTCAGTGACTCCTTTACTCAGCTGTCTTATAGTTGTTATGCTGTTATGAAGCCATAAGTACTTTACGACAGGCTTCATAAGAAGACACATCTGAGGACCTAAAATTGATTATGTAATCAACATTGAAACACTTCAAGTGACGGTTCATTACAACAATGGCAATGTGAAAATATGATAGCAAGTGACAGGTAATATTAAATTCCATTTATGACTGTGATACTTTGAACGAGACAGACGGATAACATCAAATAACAAAATATAAAAAAAGACTGAGAGAAACAACGAGGTTATGTCCTTGCCAGAAATTATCCAGAAAATATCATAACAGACACAATAAACAGAGCATCAATTTTATCGATGGAGGATTAAAATCAAACAGAAAATCAGAAGAACATGACAATATTATCTTCTTTTTGTGTACATATAATCCATCTTATCTAATATAGGTAAATTTCTTAACCAATATTGGAGCCTTTTGAAATTTTATCCAAATGAAAGTGTACGTAAAATATACAAATACAAACCAATTGTTGCTTATGAAAGACCTAAAAATTACAAAACAGTCTAGTTCATACTCTTTTAAATGCCAAATAAATTCATGATTGGTACAGCATCAAAATCCTGTCGACCTCAATAATATTATTAAATCTAATATTTTTTCAAATACTACTACTATATATATATATCTAAAAAATATCCTATAAAACGTGATTTTTCATGTATATCTTCAGATGTCTTTATCTTATGACTTGTAAAAAAACCCAAACGCACTATTTTGGTCAAACTCAGCAAATAATTAACCAAAGAATGAACAGTTACAAATCATAAAAAAACATTTCCTGACACTATCAACAAAACTTAACGTCTAAATGGCATTCTATCAAAGATTGTTCATTCATGCCAATTGAAAAATGGAGAAAAATTGGCAAAGATTATAAAAAGTAACTTCATTGATGTATAAGCTAAGTACAATTATTCCTGATGCATAAATTCCAAAATACATTATTTATTATTCTATATTTTAATAATTTAAAATATATATATATATTATAATGTTTGCTTATGACTTAAAAATAATTTTATGACGATATGTAGTTTTTACTGGTGTTCTCATTTTACATTGCTTTTTTGCAACTTTACAAGTGTTTTTGTATCTTTCATTAAGATCCTGCATATTACATTTGAACGCCTGATTAAGTATTTTATTAACATTTTGACGTCGTTGTTTTTGATGTCATATGACGTTGACGTCATTTACTGTAAACAAATTATACATGACGAAGACCTTTAAGTCAAAACGTGGTATATTTAAAAAAAAAAATTAATTTGAAACTGGAGTTGATTTCTCTTTTCAGACTTACACTTGGTACTTAAAGATATTCCATGTTAGCATATAAAGTCAGGAACTTTTTTCCAGTCCTCCAGAGATCTGTTAAATAAAGAGCAATACTACACTTCTATAACTTAAATTTCAATAAGACATTTCCAATTTGTAAATAAAAATATATATTAAAAAGCATAACTTCTAATGAAAATACCTGATAGATCGGCGCATGCTAAGCTACACAATAGCAGATATGTTATATTCCGAAAACGTTTTCGTGCACAAATAACTAGCGTTAATAATCCATTACCAATTAATCCTCCAAAAAATAAAGGGACATATAAAACAACTAAAACCAAAGTAACATGATTGTTTAATCCTGTTTGTCCAGCAAGGTGCTGTTCTAGAAAAGTTCGTAGAAACGTATCATTCAATGTAGAGATTTTAGAGTCATTTCCAAAAGAATTTGATAAGTCCAACTGATTATTCATCTTCTTAAAGTCACAAATATCCGAAATAATCTTCAGAATTTATGTATAACCTTTAGCTTTTCAGAATGCCATGAACTATCAATAAATATTATAACAAGTAGACAATTTCAATACGTAGAATAAATACATGTAGTACATATGGCACATGATCGATATAATCATCTTGACATTTGAAAACCAATTTAATATTTCATTTGATGCTGCCTTTGTAAATTACAAAGCTGCCAATGTTGATTATTATTAAATGGCATCAAAATCTATTTACTTCTAATTGATTTATTGTACTTCCAACAATATTAAACGAAGATGAATGAAATAAGTATACAATTTATTTTTTTAAAGAAAGCTGATCTTTGCGATAAAGTTACTAAGTATGTTCTCTTTAAATAAAATTACGATACAAATAAAATGAATGTAATATTCAATCTATAAAACACTTTTGCAAATTTGGATATTTTATGAAAATTGTTCTTTAATCAAGTAAAGAATTTTATGTTTATCTCAATACATCATTCAACATATAAAGGATTGAATTGTCTGTTAAACTCTCAGATAGTGTATCAATGTATGTTACAAATGACAGTCGCCAATGAGATATCGCCAATGAGATATATGTAACAGCTGGGGAAATACAACACGTGATATTAATTACTTTTCATTATAATAACAAACCAAAGATTATGATGACATTTATGATTAAAACATCGAATCAAATTTCTTATCTTAGAAATGAATAAATATCACCGTCTGTCAGATTGAATATAAAAAATATATCAAGCTCTCTGATTCCTTCATAATGCAATATTATCTTACAAACATAAAGATTATTTATTAAACAAGGAGCTAAACAAAATATTAGGAATTATCGACTAACTCATATTTTTAAAAGTTGCAGAATTAAACCGATGTATTGTATTGTAAATTGATTGTATTTGAATATGACGAAGTATCTAATACTCACATAGAGTTTGTTTTTTCTAAATTTTATTTCTTACTTTTTTCGCATTGATGCGGTTCTGTACAACAGGTACAATCATTATCTTAAAATATCATGTCTCATAATATAATCATGAATCAACTATGCAAAGAATTTCCCAGGTGATTTTAAGTAATCGATTAACCACGTTTTGCTGCAGAAATGATTAAAACTCTTAAACATGCATCTTAATACAAGTCATGTCAATAGAGACTTATTTACTCCGTCCTAAAATTTGGCAATTTGAAAGAACATGTTAATGGAACAAACACAACATGAAAGACAGGTGTATGATGTCATGGTGGCTTGTAAAACCGGTGACTCGTTAATGACGATATGACTTATTCCTACGCTGAAAAAATACATAACAACAGTAAAACCGACACAAGTATGAAATATGATAGACAAGATCAACAAGGTAGGGCGAAGCTAAATGAACGCACCCCACACGACCTAGCAACAAGAACCAGCGGCAAGGAGCCCAGGAGGTATGTCTTTTCTTTAAACATCGAACATGTTGCATAAAGACAATCTATCTTGACTGAGTAAAACAGAAATTGGCAGAAATTGGCTGTCCTCGAAATTATTTATATTTTTGCTTATAAAAGTTAAAATAGATTTGTAACATGCTTTTGTCGTGAACACCTATCTAGTATTTCATTAGAATATCCCATTCACGATGCGGTTAACGTATAAAATTGTATGACTATTATAAATAAGACTTAAATGATTGCTGTACAGTTGTATTACATTAATACATCAAAACAAAATATTATAAGATACAAAATTGAATTGGACATACGAAATCTTAATTATAATATTAGGATGATTTAACTGAATGAATAATTATCTGATTAACTAGCTTTTTGTAACACAAATGGTTTAATAATCATAAAAAAACTTTATAGTAGTATTTATGAATACCTAACAGTATTTATTTCAATATAAACACAATTTAGGTCATTACAAACTGCTTTTCAAGCAACATGATGGGTCGAAACCACCAGAGTTTCAAGAAATTCGAACCCATTTTAACGCCTCGTACAATCATGCAGGGATAAGCAGTTAGCTATCAAAGTGTCAAAGGCAGGACAAACAAAATTTCCTTTTTGCACATAAACACTGACAGCCATAAGTTGATGACGTAATGACGGATAGCTCATGGCATTTATCAGCAAATATCTGTCAAATTGACTTAAACCACAATTAAGTAATAAAAGACTACCAACTATTACCTTAAACAATATCTATTATCATCCTACGCGGAAATAATTTCTGGAAAAGTAGTAAGACACTTATTAAAGTTACATATATTGTGGAATATACTTAATCTTAACAATTCATGCATTGTGGTACTCTCTGTGGTTAAAAGAAAAAAACATTTTACTGTGAAAAATGTATTAATAAGTGAAAGGGCATCTGATTTCCACCCACTTTCTTCCTCGTTCGAAATTCTTCGATTTGAATTGCATATCTCCGAAGAACAGAAAGATATAAAGGGGGTTTATAATGTTACCATTGGATCAAATATAATTTTTTTATTGTCACCTGGAATGATTAGCATTTGAGCTTTTTGAGGGGTCAATGTTTCCAGAAATTCGACCCATTTTGTCGCCTCTAGAATCATGCAGGGATAAACAGTTACATTACAAAATATCAAAGGCAGAACATACAGAACATAAACACTTTCGCCATAATTTGATAGCATTATGACGGATAGCGAATGGCATTTCTCAGCAAATATCATATGTCCAATTGATTTAAAACCAAAATAAAGTATGGAACAGATAAAGAAATGTGGTCGTTATTCATGTTAGATCATAATACATTTTATAGAGTGAATACCTTTTGCAAAAATTTCAAAAGTGGCGTAACTAATAAGCAAAGCTGATCATCTCTATATCTTGTTTTATTACCAGTTAAAAATCAATCATCGCAGACTTCGGCAAAACATGATTCGTTTGAAGAATTAATCGAAATTAATGGACACTTTAGAATATAATTTAGATTACAGATGGATTACGGAGAGAAGCAATCAAATGTTTAATCTTGTCTACAGCGACCAAAATGTGTTTAATCAAAATTGCGAAAGCAAAATATGATAACAAATTGTTACAGCTTGTTTTTGGCTTTTCGTTTGATAATATATTAGAGTTATTAGACATGAGACGTACTCTAACAACTTTTTATGATAATACATATGCTTGTAAACTATTTATAATGTCTAATAAAGGATGCTACAGAATAACTGGATATAAGTATATCATATGTGAAAATATCAATAACAACAAATTGTAAACATTTGTAATGGCAGTCTTTTTAATATAATTAAATATTGATATAAATACATGTCTTGAGTCAGAGTGTTGTTATAATGATTATTATTATTATTGTTGTTGTTGTTGATTTTGGTGGTGGAGGTGGTGGTGGTGGTAAAGGTGGTGGTAAGGCGATAGTGTTGTTGTTCTTGGTGATGATAATGATGATGATGATGATTACGATATAGTATTGTAATTAGGTAAAAGTGAATTATTCTATATCATTTCAGTTCTTCTATAACAAGATATTTAAAAAAATTATCAATTATTTGAAAATTCAAAATTTGATCAATATATCAATTATGAATTTAAAAAAACATTAATTTCTTTACGTAACAACTTTTGTAATTTCAAGATAACAGCCGTCATGATTAATGTTGAATATGTCATTGCAAATAGATGACGAGTATTATTCTCCACGGATACCTTACATATCAATAATACTGTTAAATATCGGTTTTATATTGTACGAGTATGTAAAGTCACAAGTTAAAAGTCATTCAACAACTTGTTTATACCTTTTTCAACATAATGGACATGTCAAGAAATCATAAAAATAATAACTAAATTAAAAACAAAACTGAACTGATATAAAATGGAATGTCGCATTCATATAAAAGTAATTGTTTACAGCAATTAAAGAAAACTAAATGTGAATGGGTTTCGGACGTTATGCGTTACTGATTTGTCTCCCTTAATCAAGGACGTGTGATAAAGTAGCGGCTCTGAAAGTAATTCTAACTTCTTACAAATGTTTATTTGTCTGTTATATAGTAGTTAATTGTATGAGAATACATTTTCCTGGATTAATAATAAACATCTGTTTGATTTCCTATATAACACTTACTAAATAACTTTTAGAAGTATTATACACAATGTTTCAGGAAAAGTTAAAGATATACTATGCTCAAAATTTGAATTTTTAAATATTGATAATTGCTACACATTATTATGGTATTAACATTGTTTTACTCCACACAATGTAGAAACTCTTCACACTGTAGGTAGACACAATAAAATATATAATGTCATTGAAAAAACTGGCATTTCATTTAGAAAAGGACCACCTTTACTTGACCTGTTATAGGATATGCAGCTTCCCACACAAAGTTTGTACATTCTTTAATCAAAATGAGATATATTCAGAAAGAATTACATAGATTTAGAATAATTTCTCAGATAAAAAAAAAATGTTTTACTCTAATATGAGCATAGTAGATTTAAAACGTTTTTGTCTGACAAAAAAAGGACTTCATGCGTACCATAACAATGTTTGAATATGATAAAATCAGTGTTTTTTGCTCTTCACTGCAAATTCAATTCTTTCTCGAATGAAAAACGATCACAAAAATGTAAGAATGATAATTCATTTTCATGTACAGGTAAACCAAATAAAAATGAGATGTGTTATTTATGACTGATTGCTGGACGGTAAGCTAGGATTTTGTAATTCCTCAGAGTGCTTACAGGTTGGTCATACTAGAATTTACATCAATTTTCATTAATAAACACCTGTTATGTTGTCTCCGATTCCTATATTCTATATTTCTCCTTTTTTTCATTCACATAAGTGAAGAGAAATGATGACCACATGTGTGCAATATAAAAAATAAGAAATTTGATTTATTTCTTCTTTGATTTGATTATAACTACACATACAAGGTTACAATACAACCAACTATTACCCTAAACAAAATGTATTATCATCCTACGTGAAACCTTTTTGGATACTGTGTGATAAGACACTTATTTAAGTTATATATTCCAAGTGGAATTTACATATTGAAGATGTTTTATATTAATAACGATTCGTACATTGTGGTTCTCTCTATGGTTAAAAAAAA
The DNA here is from genome assembly GCF_026571515.1 of Ruditapes philippinarum. Taxonomy (NCBI): domain Eukaryota; kingdom Metazoa; phylum Mollusca; class Bivalvia; order Venerida; family Veneridae; genus Ruditapes; species Ruditapes philippinarum. The sequence goes on along the minus strand of NW_026857634.1, from coordinate 94,380 downwards.
TATATTTTACTGTGAATAATTCATTACCAAGTTAAAAGGCATTTTATTTCCATCCATTTTCTTCCTCATTCGAAGTTCTTTTATTTGAATTGCACATTTCCGATTAAGGGGGTCTTATCAAAGTTATCAATGAATCAAATATAAATTACTTGTTTTTGTTAAACCCCTGTCACACCAGGGCGGCGTTCTCACGGCGTCCAAAGAAAATTCAGAACGCCGAGGTAAGGGCAGTAAGATCGCGAACATCGCCGTAGCATCGCAGTGGGATCGCATAGAACGCCGACCGACGACGCACATTTTGAGCATGCTCAAAACAAACGCCGTCACTCGGCGTTCTGATAAGAGCGCACTGGAACGCAGTATCAACTCAGAAGCACTCCTAAAACGCAAAAGGATCGCCGTGAAAGCGCAGAAGGATCGCCGAATGAACACCAGGGTTAGCCACGGCGCTTGTACGGAGATTGTGCGGCGTCTCTTCCGCGCCTATACTGCGTGTGTACGGCGCTTGTACGGAGCTTTATTTTTCTAAAGCGCTTTGACTGCGATTTTACAACACTTTCACGGCGACCATTGCGTTCTTAAGGCGATTCTACTTCGTTCATCTGAAATTGCAGAATACAGCACAGTTAAATCATTACTTAATACCACTCCGGAATAAAGATCACCCCTGCATTAAGACCAACTTTTCAAAGAAAGGGATTTTCTGTTCTTTATGTTAATGGTATCATGGTCCACAATTAAGACCACCACATTTATCCACTTTTAAGACCGCCAGTTTCACTTCCAATTCATTGTTTTATTCATCTAACCCCACTATTGAGACCGCTGATATTCCAGTCAATACCTATTCAGATCACAAGTTTATTAGTATTCATCTGCTTGCAATTGAATTCTGTAAAGCATGACACTTTGATGTGACAAGGTGTTACAACTGTTATGAAAAGGTAAGAAAATAAACTTCAGAGTGGTTTAATGTTATTTTTCTGCAAATTTATTTTGTGAACAATTAATTATTTGATTAATATGTGAATTATAATTAGTTTATAGTAATATATAAAATCATGAATGGTACAGTATAATATAATTGTTTTAACATGTTTACACATAAAATTCATATAGAGTGGTCATGAAATATATGCCTTGATAATAATATCCAGCATTAAGAACATCCGCAATTAAATCACTGTGACTTTAGTCCATTCTTTTTGGTGGGGTTTCACTGTATGTATAAAACGTGTTTGCAAGTAAATTTCCTTTTAATCATGGACGATGAACGGCAGCAAGCTGGAATATTGTTTGCTTGAATGTACACGACAATTCAGAATCAGTTAACGCTGGTATATGAAGCATATGAGTGCAGTGTAAACGCTGAGAGATCGCCGTGTTAACTAGCGACATGAAAGCGCAGGCGAAGCGCATAGAACGCAGAAAAAGCGCAGTCCGAACGCAGATAATCGCCAATTAAAACGCCGTAGCAACGCCATGATCGCCGTAATGATGCCGTGAAGTGTCCATGTTATCAAAAATATCAGATTTTTCTAGCGATGTTGCGGCGCTTTGCTTAATTTAACAACGCCGTGCGAACGCAGGAAAAAGCGCAGTCTAGTGCGACAGCGCCTTTACTGTCACATTTGATTTTTTTTTTAAACCAGTCATGATTTATTTACATAAACATCGGTGATTTTGGAATCATACGAGACCAAAGTTAAACAAACAGTGTTGTTACACAATTATAAAATGTAACAAGTTTGAAAGCAAGGACAGAAACGTATCTACAATGAAAGTAGCATACATTGTTTGATACGCGACATCGTAACTATACATCCAGCTGTTTGATAATGTTGTGTAAAAAAATATTTCCCTTTTTATTTAGTTCTCGGTTGAAGCATTGAATTAAGCTCTAAATACTTAATAACTATCTAATAATCACATTTTGTCTATGCCATTCAAATATTGTCATATGTCTTGACATATCTTTCTAGGGGCACTTTTTTATTTTTGGTTTTATTGGTTAGTTTTACAATTGAATATGAAATATGGTAAACAAGATCAACAAGGAAAGGCGGCGTTCAATGACCGCAACCCCCATATGACTCAGCGATATCACAAGCACAATGTTGCTGTGGATATTTTTTAAAAGACTTGAATCGAAACATCGGCGTACTAAAAATGCTATCGATAAATCTCATGTTAACAGAAAATCCTCTTAATATTTATTTGGTCGTTTCTCCCAAAAGATGTAATTACTGAAAGAAAAACGTGTAATTTTCCGTTGCCAATTGTGACGTCAAGTTGTTTACTGCTTATCGGAATAATACAAATCATTCTGACCGTGTGGGTAGGTTTGGAGTATGGCATGTGCCGGAACGTGAGAATTCATCGTAAAGTGTGATCTCAATATAGTGGTGCTACGGAGTTTGCAGATTCTGATAATCTTAATGTGACGGGGTTGCGTATCTAAGGAACTGATTGTGCTAGCAGTGACTTCCGTTAAAAATGCATTGATAAATTCCCAATAAAAACATGTAACAGGGGGTGGGGTCTATATAGGTACTATTTAATCCCATATTAAGGACCTATTCACTTTAACTTGAAACTTACATATAGACAGTGTTTGTATATACCTCATTTAAATATTTCAACATATCGCAATAGCAAATTTAATTCAGGTTATTAATGTATGAGTATTAGGTACAAGAAATATTTTCATGCGACTACAATCATCATTATTGTAGAAACAATGTCCGCCATTAAACATGATATAAGCCGGTGCTAGAAGGTTGCAAGGACGGTAGCTCGCAATTACCATCAACATTTATTGACAAACTAAATAAAACCGAGCCTGCAACATATTTAATCTTGTCGTTTTAGGTGTTTTTGGGGTTTCTTTATTTCTCTATTTCACATAATGATATCATTTCTGCTCGTGAAAAATATCGAGCTCATCAAACAATCGGAAACATGGAAGGAAAATATCTTCTTGATTTACTGCCATGATGTGCAATTATTTTTATCAGTAATGTTTAAGATACGTCAAGACTCACCTTTTGAAACTGTACATCGTAAATGCAATTACAATTAAACAATGTTGAGCAAAACATATTTGTCTTAGACCTTTGCTTTTTTCAGGTGTTTCAAATCAACTAGCTATATATAATACCATCTAATCATATAACGGCTCCGTGGTCGAGTGGTTACAGTTGATGACTTCTAATCCAGTTACCTCTCTGGCGTGGGTTCGATCTCCGGGAGATGTTCTGGTAATTTAGCGCTGAGGAAGGTAGTCTAGTACTGGTGTAACTCTCCAGGAACGATGGTTAGGAAACTACCGGCCTATATGACTGAAATACTGTTGGGAAAAGGTGTAAAATGAAACAAAAAAATGCACAGTAAAAATCATATAACCAACTTAATATGTTAATCATTGATATATTTAGGGAATACAATACCTTTTATCGGGTAAACTTATTCTAAAACAAAATCAAAAGATTGTGGAACGTACTACAATTTAAGTTACAAAAACTTCACCATGCAATCTTTTCAAAATCATCGTAAAATACCAGCCATCATTTAATGTGCTTTACACAATCTTCTCAAGTAACCCAATGATGTGATTAAGCTAGCTTTCCAGCAGCATATCAATTAAAGTTTTATCAGACTTACATTATTGCAAAAAAGGCATAAAATAAACATATGTTTGGTAATTGAAAAAAATGGTGATGAACTATTAAGGAGTCACTATAGTAACTTATACAGACAATCAAGTCAATGATTTAAAATGTGTGTGGATATTGATCTAAGAGCGTTTTATTAAATTGATACTAGCTTCTGTTTGGTATCTTTCAAATATAAAAACTTAATTGGATTGATTATTCTAGAACTTGACCGCCCGATGTCATTTTAATGTGACGGGGTAAGACTTGTGCTAGCAATAAAACTTCTTTAATACTTAAATATATCTGAATCCTGACTAGTTGTTCACATGAATTCCAAAATATATTTGTTTGGTTGCAATCAGGGCTATCAGAACTCTTTATTGCTTTTGATAAAGGAATGCCTCCTTTAAAACTAATGACAATATCCTAATATAACGTCTCTGAAACCGAAACAGACACTTTATAAATATAGGGAGGGTTTCAAGAAATGTTTTCAGATCCGGTTTTGCATTTTTTTATTGAATTTATGAATACGATGCCCCTTACCTGCACTGCTTTTTTTTGGGGGGCTTATTTAATTGGCATAATCACCGGTTGTTGTTTCCAGGTTTTAACTTAATTTGATGCTATTTTTATCATTTCTCTAAGATTTTTGGTGTAAGTTATAATGTCTTAGAAAGTAAGAATTGTCAATTTGTCTGATACATCGTATGCTTCTTTTGCTTTTTGTTAATAAGGACAGTTCACCGTGGGGAACGTGTTACAGTATCGCGTTTTTCTGTTACAGTATAGAATTTTCAAGATGGAGGATTATTTACGAGAAGAGAGGTAGGTGATTTTTATTCCGGTCCATACTACTAGTAGTTTAGTTTCTAAAAGATGCTTTTGTGCTTTGCTTGTAAGGAACAGAATCCGGTATCTAGTCGTATATTTCTTCAGACCCTGCACCGCAGATTTATCTCTATATTGTCCCATAAATGTGCAGATTTGACGGTTTAAAAATTTGAATCGAGAGACCGACGCATTTTTCTCCCATTCCGACATTATCTAAGCATGCCTAGATAAAGTAAATCTACAAAACGTTAGTCCATTATGTTTAGAAACGTTTTTAAAAAGTAAATGACCAGTTAAACCTATTTTCCTGTTGGTAAAATGCGTTTGAAAAAATAAACAATGTTACAGTATAGAGCGAGGTTAATTTTGAAGGGTTACAGCATAGACCTAGCGACTTTGATCCAATGTTGTTACAGTTTATACCCAGATTTCTGTTACAGTTTAGATACTTGCCAAATTTCAAACAAAGTTCGTGTATCCATTATTTTTTTATGAAATAACTCACCTTTCTATTTAATACATTCTTGAAAGGTTGTATTACTCTTTTTTTTTCTTCAGCAGAAAAGTTATAGTTTTCTATTTTTCTTACTTTAAGTTTCAGATTGAGACTTTTTGCAGAATGAGTAATGTCCTAAGTAAGGACTGTTTTCACGACAACAATAGTAACTTTTATCGACATGTATTGGGAGAAGAAAGATTATTGCTTGATTTCATTACACATTATAATAATGCCTTTTAGTAATAAAATAGAGAAAAAAGGAATCCTTAACAGAAGTCCGACACGGAAAACATGAAAATGTTGCCGGCTCAGTTTGATTAAACCTGTTCATGGACGGTAGGGGTAACTGCAAGCTACCGTCCACGCCTCCCAGCACCGGCTTCAGCAGAATTCACATTAAACATGAACTGGTACACTTAAGATTTTTAACATCTGTGGATGTGTTCATATGGCGGTTATCATGGAACCTTCAATGTGACACGTTATTGGCATTCTATGAAAACTGGCATTTTACCCCTAGGTAAAACATTGCGTGTGCCCTAAACGAGAATACAATGAGTGAAACTAAACAAAATGAAATTTTCAGAGGGGATCGGAGGTTATGAACCCTGCATACCATAAATAAACTGTCAAAAGACACAATTAACAAGAAGCAATACCCTAAGAATGATTAAACAGTATTTAAGTGCGCAATACTGCAACCTTAATTTTTTTAAGTTGGAATTTCCATCTACCATAATGTATTTTGTAAGTATTTAAAAGGGTTTATAAACATTTTCAAATTTGTTGTGTTGGAATTTCTCTAGGGATTCTGTTTAACTCTATTATGTTACGTTTGGCTTTCATGGATTTTAAGTTTCGACGACACTAAGGTCATGTGAAAACATTCCTGCTTTAGTGTAAAGAAAGACCCCAGATACCCTTTGTGAAACATTTCACACACAAGCGGGCACCTGACTAGAACCACCGACCTTCCGTAAATTAGCTTGATAGATTCCTCACATACAAAGAATCCAAAGTCATGATTGGATTTCAACTACAGTAGTAAATGAAAGATGATTTGAAGTCGACGACCTTATCCCGACTCTGTCACTATTATGTACCTCCATCAGGCTCACTAGAGAAGATATTGTAATTGTCTGACCTTAATTTATACTCTAAAACTTTCAATATTATTTTCTTTATCAGAAACATACAAATTGCTATACAGGGTGTCTGAAATAAACAAAAACGACTTTTAATTTAATAATGACAAAATAATCGTAACTTTGTTCCAGATTTTGTACTTCACAACAGCAGGTGTCAAGTGCCGTGTGGCAGCCGTAAAAAGTTGCCCCGTACTTCACTTCAGTGTTGTTATATTTTCTGGTCCTTCGGGATCATTGATGCCAACACTATAAAGTGTTGAGAATTGAGTACCCGCTCAAGCCGGTGCTAGGGGGCGTGAGTGATGTTGCACTTATTCATTATCACTCATGTACAGACTCAATCAAACCGAGTCTGCAATTCTTATGTTATTTTGTTGTGATTGATGCTTCCGAGGGATCACTTTGTTTCCAGAATTTTGTACTTCACAACAGCAGGTGTCAAGTGCCGTGTGGCAGCCGTAAAAAGTTGCCCCGTACTTCACTTCAGTGTTGTTATATTTTCTGGTCCTTCGGGATCATTGATGCCAACACTATAAAGTGTTGAGAATTGAGTACCGCTCAAGCCGGTGCTAGGGGGCGTGAGTGATGTTGCACTTATTCATTATCACTCATGTACAGACTCAATCAAACCGAGTCTGCAATTCTTATGTTATTTTGTTGTGATTGATGCTTCCGAGGGATCACTTTGTTTCCAGAATTTTCAACAAAGAAGCATTCAAAATAACGCGATCATCATGATTTGATTTGAATGCTTTTGGTTCGAGATGAGAAGATCCTTTAAACATTGCCTTTTTTCAAAATCTATGTTTTGTGTTTTCGTATCCCCGATTGCAACCAACTTAATTGGTAGAAAGTCATTTAAATTTCATCACATTTAGTAGTTACTGAGCAGTTGAGATTGCACCCACTTGTGTACGTCAGACGGACGAATAGCTATCGGGCCAATAAATAGCCATTGGGCCAAAATATAGCCATCGGGCCAATAAGCTCACATAGATTTAAAAGTCTATGTAACATTCATACATTTTACCTAGTATTGAAATAGATAAATACAGAATCCCTAAAGAAAGCCCAACACGGCAAAATTGAAAATGTTGCAGGCTCGGTTTGATTGAGCCTGTTCATGGACGGTACTGGAAAGTGCAAGTTACCGTCCACGCCCCCTAAGTCTAAACTGTAACCGAAATCTGGGTATAAACTGTAACAAAATCGGATACAAATCGCTAGGTCTATGCTGTAACCCTGCACAAATTACCTCGCTCTATACTGTAACATTGTTTATTTTTTCAAACGCATTTAACGAACAGGAAAATAGGTCCAACTGGTCATTTACTTTTATAAACGTTTCCTAACATAAAGGACTAACGTTTTGTAGATTTACTTTTTCTAGGCATGCATAAATAATGTCGAAATTGCAGAAAAATGCGTTGGTCTCTCGATTCAAATTTTCAAACTGTCAAATCTGCATATTTATGAGACAATATAGCGATAAATCTGCGGCGCAGGGTCTGAAGAAATATATGACTAGATACCGGATTCTGTTCCTTACAAGCAAAGCACAAAAACATCTTTTAGAAACTAAACTACTTGTAGTATGGACCGGAATAAAAATCACCTACCTGTCCTCCCAACAAATAATCCTCCATCTTGAAAATTCTATACTGTAACCGGAAAACGCGATACTGTAACACGTTCCCTACGGTTTGTTTATCAGAATAAAAATGCCCCTTCGTTTATATTTTAATTTTATTTTTACTTTTATCACAAATAGTTATTTCCAAAGATAAGCAGCATCTCTTAATCTTTAAATCAATTATCAAACCTATATTCAACTCAAATTTGCACTTTTGTTATTTAAAACAAAATTCTGAGGCATACTGTGCCGTCAATTTATTTATAGCAGTACAGTGTACTAAACAAGACTGGCGTTTAAATTATCAGAGTCAAACTTTCTTTTGTATGTTTATTCGTTTCCTGCAGATTAGCTTCCAAAGATACTTTTTCGTCAGGAGTAATTATCCTATCGAAAAAATGTGTAGTATTCTGAAATATTTATACTAAAGTGTCGTTTATTTTTAAGACAAAAAAAGAAAATAGAGAAAAAAGGTAATATATTTGGGAAAAAAGGACTACTGAAAGAACTCTTAAATCAATCCGCCTCTGCAACATTTTCAGTATTGCAATGTCTGATTTTTAGCAACTTTGATTATTCCCTTATATCACATTGATTTTCCGCATTAAGCAATTTAAAGGTACATGCATGTTACATTCTTACAAAATCTAAGCGTTCATAATCAAGTCTTATTAATTTGTTACAGAACGACTTTCATTTGTAGGAAAACGATTGGTTTTCAACTAACGATATTGTTCTTTTTGTTTTAATTTTTTTTGTTTTTTGTTTTTTCAAATAAAAGTCATTGATATATCAAATGGAATAAATGTTAAGAGTAGCTTGGGTTGTCAACACATTATTTGTAATTATATATAATGTTTATTTCTCGTAATCCGAGTATATTTTCAATATATCCTCATTCTCTTAAATGTCACGATAGTATCAAGACTAAATACATGTGTATGGGTATCTGTTTCCTTTTCATTCTATTGTATCATTTTATACTGGCATCAGCCATTTCCCATTAAACTTTATCTAACATTCTTATAAAATTATTTAGTTATTACAAAAAAATTTATATGTGGTTGGTTTTTTAGTTGATAAAGGTAACAGGATTGAAAATGGTTGCATTCATTGAACGTCGCCTTTCCTTGATGATCTTTCCAATTATATTGTGATACATTATTTTACTTGTATTTAAAACAAAACAATGTCCTGACAGCTTAATTGATTAATTCGACCTTCCCAATGTTATAAAATTTAATACCTAGTTCAACCAAATATTTACAAGACCCTCTATCGACATTTTGGCTACTTTAGGATACAAGTACATATATCAACAAGGCACAGCAAAGATAAAAAATTGGTTAAAAGATAGAAATTGCCGAATTGCATTTGTAAACCAAACATCATGAGGCTGTGATGCTTTGGTAGTTTAGCTCGGAGGAAGGTAGTCAAGTACTGGTGTAACTCTCCAGGAACAATGGTTAGGAAATTACCCGCCTATATGACTGAATACCGTTGGAAAGGGCGTAAAATGACATAAACAAACAAACAAACAAACAGTTTCAGGTCCGTCCCTCATACACTTCCTGTTGGCCGTCTTAGTTAAATTTTCGACATTAATGATGAATGGTAGAAGATTTTCATAACACCACAGCCTCTTGAAACTGAATCCCAGGGTATGGGACCATGTGTTCAATGCTGTATAATATAAAGATACTTAATAAGTAGTTGCTGAGAAAAAAATGTGTTTTTCTTTTTAATTTGATTTGGCAACCAGGCCTTAAAAGACAAAATTGAGTTTTGTAGAACTACATTAGACAGTCAGCTGCTAACCAAACAAGAAGTGTAAGCCTGTAGGGGCATTTAGTTACAACCCGTTTTGTAATAAAGTTGCAAATTGTAATAATTATTACAAAACGGGTTGTAACAGCATTAGAGAAGCGATGCAATGAATTATAGCAACTGAACACGCCAACCAATTATAATTATTGTTCCAATCGATACGTGGGACATACATAATTTCTATTTTTAATTAAAAAACTAAATACCAATAACAAACGGAATCCTAAAAGTGCAAAGGCCTGTCGCTTCAGTCTGGTCATGGAGTAAGTAAAAGCCACCCTTCACGCCTTTTAATTTGTTTTGATTGTTTGTTTGAGTACGACTTGTTTGAGATATCTGTCGTTTTTGTAAACTTAAACAGTAAGACTTAATAGAACTTTATTAGTATATATTTTTTCTTAATTGTAGAACAGATTGTAAACACTGATATAAAGCTCGAGCACTTTAATTAAAACATCATATTTAATAATTTAAAGGCAATAGATAGCCAGTTAAATTATTTTAAACGTATAGATAATCGATCCAGTATATTAACAGGAGTGCATAAATGATCAATTTGGGAGGTGAAACATCTCGATCCAACCATTTTGCTCTAAATCTAAAATATGTCTGCATGAGTAAATGATTTAGTCTGTCTTTTCTCCAACAGAAACCATTAAAGAAAGTGGCCATAACATTATTTGAAAGGATAACAAATGAACTGTGACTTATGATTAAAAGGCAAATTCAAACTGTCTCTTGGTTACACGTTCCTTAACGAATCAAATAAAACGCAAATCGTGCTACCATTAGCATCAAAATACTTCATTATACAATTTTTTCTAAATTATCGAACAATAACAGCCATGATCATTTAATGTTCTTCACACAATCTTCTCCAGTAATATGATCAAAGAAGGCTTACTGACAAAGCTTTCCTGTAGCATGTCAATTATAGTTTTATCAGACTGTTACATCATTGGAAAAGTAAGGCATAAAATATACACATGTTTGGTAATTGAAAAATTAGGTAACGAACTGATAAAAGAGTCCCTATAGTACTATATACAAAACATTCAAGCCAATGATTAAAAAGGTATGTGCATATTCATCTTAAAGCAATTCATTAAACTGGTGCTTCCTTGTTTTAGGGATATTGCATCTTCAGTTTTCTCTAGTTAACATAATTTATCCAGAACGTGACCGCCCAATGTCAGTATAATTTGTCGGGGTAAGAATTGTGCTAGCAATGAGACTTCATTAAATAAATACTTAAATATATCTGAATCCAGACCAGTTGTTTTTTCATGACATATTTTATATCAAGAAACCATTTAATTCATTGACGTTGATTGCGTTTCTGTATAAGTCTTATAAGGTATCAATAGTGTTCCCTCGCTGCTTTGCTGAAGAAACGAGCGTACTTCGTGACGACAAAGCTTGGATTTATTTAAAAAGGATCGTCTTAATTTTAAAGACATTCTAAAAAAAGAAGCCTTAAATAAATGTTACTTTTCTAATAAAACTCCTACATTTCCTGACACTATTAAACGGATCAAAATGATTCTTAAAGTATGTTACATGCAAAAGCCAAAAATGTATACTTAATACAAAAGTATCGAAGATGCATGATTTTTAAAACTTTAAAGCTTTCCTTTTTGAAGTGATGGTTGTGTTATTTAGCACTCAAAGCGGAACGTGCATGGTGTAACTTAATAAAATAATAATAATGGTGTGTGTATGTATGTGTGCTGCGTGAGTGCGTGCGTGCGCGCGCGTTCGTGTGTGTGCGCGCATTCGTGTGCGCGCGTGTGTGAAGATATACTGTGTATTTTATTTTTTGATTTCATAACATATAATTTTCTATTTTTTACTGTGACTAGATTATCTTTATGTTTTAAATGTAATTAAAGCTATTCAGTTATGATTCTTTACTAAGTGTTACAAACTAAGTCTGATCCTATTTTAAATGTTAACTGCATTCTTGGAATTTGTAATTAACAATTGTGTAATGTACAATGAGATGCTCAAAACATTCTTGCAAAAATTAAACATAACATACATGATTTGGGTTTTTTGTTTTTATGTTGTTGTTTTTCGTGTTGTTGGTGTTTTGCTGTTACGCTGTTTGTTGTTGTTGTTGCTTTGTAATTTCTTACTTTCGAACACCGATTTTAGTTCTTTGTATTTTATGTCTTATCTTACTACGTAATTATTTGTAAGCTTTGAAATAATATATTCATAGAATAAAGTATTCAGATATCATTAAATCTGAAGATTCAAAAATGAATTGTATTGAAAAAAATTTATATGTTCACGCGTCAGTTTGCATTTTATTGTCAATGTGGATATAGTTCAAACAATGTAGAGCATAAATATTCCTATTTCAGGAAAATGTCTTTGATATGTTACATACAATGACGATATACGATATTCTCAATAAGCATATTTGCATCTTATTAGAAAATAGATAAAATGATATGAACAAAAAAGATGGCTCTCATTAAACATCAATAAATATTTTTTTTAGTTAAAAGAAATATTTCCTAAATACACCCTTCTTGTATTAAATATAGGCGATCATTTTGGTAGTACTGTTTATTTTTCATCTTCTTTCTCAACATACTTACATGTCATTTATAAACTATAAATTGAATTCGTCATGCAATTTATAAGAAACGATAATATCCGTCATTTAGAATTAAACTATTGCAACTGAGGAAGCCTTAAAAGGGAATATTTACTGCATTTGCGTTAAATGAAAGAAATAATTTGTCACATTTCTTTAGACAATGCATTTATGTAAAAACTTTACATTTGACATCATATTTTTCGAAGATAATTTAATAATGAAGTCAGTATAGTGCTGATTTACTGCTAGGTATTTTCGGATTCTGAAAATATCAAATTTGAATATTTAGTTTATGCAATTGCTACTTGAAAATGAATGACATAACTTGTCTAACATTTGTATTACATGTACTTTAATGCATATATTTGTAACTCTTTAACTCAAAAACTGGAATTGCCTTTTATCCAACAGGAAAATTATGATACATTCAAATCCATAAATATCTTATTTATTGACTTTAGTATTGAACAGATAAATTTAATATTCTGTTTTTCCTGTAAAAGTTTTTATGGGATGGTCGACACACTTTGGATAATTATCTATTTTATCAAGATATCTATCTCCTCAAGCCAAATTTAGAAGAAGCTATGGATGATGACCTTATTTTTCTGATGGTTTGGGGGCTACAAAAGACAATTATATTTTTTAATATTAGTTTGTGATTGCTACAGTGATACAAATGGCAGGTCAATGGGTAGCATAAAATATAAACATTGATTATAATATGTGCACCAGGGTCACATCATTAGTTGGCAGAACTATTAGTTATTAGTCATAAGTTTTGATGGCAGAACTATTATTTAAGTTAGCGTGATTATGAAAAATGTTCAAAAGCAATTAAAATATTCTTTATCATTGTATTTAAAAGTGACATTTTTTCATTATGGTATTAAATTTCTATTTAAAAAAGTTATGATAACTGCTATTTTGGAAAAGTTCTAAAAAATGAACCAACGAAGAACTATTATAATTTATCAAAACAGACGACTGAAATAACATACTTGATGTATAATATAGGGCTCTTTAATTTGCTTAATGTTTGGAAACACTCCCATACTTATGCAATGAAATGTTATCAGTAAAATTAGTTGGTTCATTTACAAGCAGACGGGAATCCATTTACAGTAATTTATAAATTACTTAATTTCCATATGAATGATTTCTAGAATTATATTATATTTATATTTGAAAGGTTGAATTTTTTATTATATTTTTTGTACAATAAGCCAATAACTTATAGTCTGCGTCAATAAATATATAGCTCTTTCATATCGTATGAAAATAAGGCAAAGTTGAGATATGTGATAAATAGCCGTAGTAAAACTAAAAAAAAGAAGGAGAAAATAAACACTGAAATACCAGAATGCCCACTATTTAAATCATAAACAAGTAATGATAAACAGTACACTCTTTGCACCTGTTTGCAACTTTTTTGTTCTCACGATTAGACATAAATACATTTATATCTATATTGTATACTTTTCCTTATCGTAATACCATTACAAATTAACATACAAATTTATATAAATCAAACGTGTCTTTCATACCATACTTTTGACATTTATTTAGAACAAAGCAATATATAAAAATATTATATTTCAAACCTGTTATTAAGAAAACAAAGTTTGAAATAATATGTATATTCCTATTAAACTTATTAAACATTAAACCATCTACTTAAAATTAAGTATACAAGTCAATCCAAAATATTCATAAGGTGTTTTAAAGCTTTATTGTACAAGAGTTGTTCACAAAGAAGGCACTTATAATAAGCAGTCGTGTGTTTTAACCTATTTATTGTCGTCAAATTGTAGATTCTTTAGTAACAATTAAATAAACGAGTGATAAAGACTATGCTTCAAAACCAAGAGTTACACTTTGGGCTGTTGGTACATCGATTGCTACTGTAATTTTCATGGTTACTGGATAAAATGTCTTAACTTTTATTTGTCTTATCTGTCCAATTTAAGTCAAGGTACCTTTGTTTCTGAAATAATTTTCCTCTCTATAATTGTGTCAACAATTGACTTATTGTCAATAAAACCATATGGAAGGTCATGTAAACCCATTTTTATGTATAAAAATTGCCAAACATTTGAAATCTTATAATGCGTTAAATCAAACAAGTGCTATTGACTCCGTCAATGAGCAACCAAGAAATGATCAGCAAAGATTGACAATGACATCGCACAAAGCTCTGACATTGGACTACAACACATTACCAAGCTATTTCATGTACCGAAGGAAACGTCAAGGGTCATATCAGAACACAAACATTACATGATACAAGCTTTTGTCGTTCCCGGCCGGTAAAAAGGATGTTCATTCTAGGTATGATTTATGGATTTACACGAGGTATTTTTGACGGATTTGTGAAAATATTCATGTTTTACTTTTCATAATTGCAATGGTAAGATGAATATTTTATATAGTTAATAATATATGATGTACATTTTGTGGTTTCCTCTGCAATATGTTAGTATATTATTGTATAACGGCTCAATGTGACATTTGATATAATGTCAACTCCTTAAAAAGAAGTTTTTTATAGAAACGTTTAAAACTTACCCGACAAGTCTGCAATTACAAGGTTGATAACGTATGTTGTCTTCATCCGGTACTTTTTCCACACGGTTTTCAATAAAACAACAATAGCCGTCACATTTCCGAATAGAGAAATGACGAATATTGGTACGTAAAGCACAGTAAGAAGAATTGTTGAAATTGAACTGTAGGTTGGTGAATGAGAATCAAAATAATCCAAAACTGCACGAGACGAATTTTCCGGAAAGACGGAAATAGTTCGGTTTGATCCACTTGTATTCATCTTTATGTGCTTAAGAATGTTTGAATACCAATATTCTTACTAACACTGTAACTATGTTAATGCTGTTACATAATTTTGTTTTTAAGAAATTAATATCTTTTTCTTCTTTAATTACTCTGCTTCTTTTTGTGTAATGCAATAAGCATTGTATTTTTACATTTGATAGGCACTATATTTGAATTTATGAAAATATTCCATCTGCTTTTAAATATTTTATATATTGTATTGAAAATACTAACAGACTAGATATCTGCGAAATATCATTGCTGTCACAAGAGAGAATATCCCTACACCTACATCACATGGAGCTTTTGCTTTTATCAGAGAAGACTTCAGCAAATCATTCAATATCAGTTCTTACGCTGGAAACGTGATATAAAATAACAATGTGATTTTATTTATCACGACTTGCAATCTAAACTGATCAAAATCAATATTTTAAAGTGTTTTGTGAAATGCAACTGACAAATGATTTAATAGGCACTTTCTTATTTTGTTACATTTTTCCGTTTACTTATCCTTACGGCTTAGGTTTAAGTGATGCATGCATATGTTTGTAAATGCATTATCCGTGTTACTTTTGGACTACAAATTATACACTTAAAATGAATATAGTATAATAAAATAAAGTATGCATGTTACTGTATAAAAAATATGTATTGCTTTATAATATTCAAATGAAAAGCAGATGTGTCGTTATTTTATATTCATGTTTTATCAAGTTTTGTTGTCTTATTGTCATTATCAAATGTGAAGTTGCGAGTTGACTGTACTGTACGTTCATTAAGATTAACTTTAAAATATATATAAATACGAAAAGTAATAAATCAGGATAACGCTAATGGACATAACATTTTATGAATTGAACTTTTGATGTAGTCCTTCAAAGAGTTCATGACAATATACATTCTTATCATCAAACAACAAATATATAGGTTATAAATTTCCTAGCTGTCATTTTCATTTAGCGTAGTTGTTGACATGTTATGAAACGTTATTTGGGTACGCAACCTTAGGTTTCTTACTCTTTGTGATCAATAATAACAAATAAATATACGAATCATGTTTTACTCTATCACAAAAGATATCACAATTTGAACGTTCATAATATGCTGTTCGCTCTGGCTTATTTTTAAAGCTTTAACGTCCATGTATGGTTTTATTGACATAATAAACCTTTTATTTCTTACCTTAGTAGATAAACATAGTTTCTAGAAAGCATACGTCTTGCTTCCCTGTATGAACTAAACATGACTATTGAATTGAAACTACTCAATATATGAGATTGAGAAGAAGAATACTATCATGATTATATATAAATTTTCTTAAGCCTAATCTGTCATGTATGTATTATAAGTCTCACATTGTAAAATTTAAAGAATTTATCAATGATATAGCATATTTTAATTGTACAAAGCATGTTGTTTCATTTGTTAACTATAAACTGTTTTTGTTTGTTTGATTTCTTGTCAACCGGTTCAGATAATTACGAAATCAATTAAAATGACATTTCATTTGTTCACTTTTTGTGGTGTTAAAGATATTAATACTTAAACTTATTTATAAAAAATAATCAAATAATAAGAAAAACATAATCGTGCGGCTCCTTATACACATAGACCATGTATTTTTACTGTGACGTCAAATAAAAAAGCTTTTACAAGAATAATAACGAAAGATAAGCATTCAAAATAATGAAAACAAGTTAAGGATACGTGTACCCTTTACATATAATAAGTAAGAAGGAAACCTGTATAAAATACATATGTCTGCCTTATGTAATAGAAAGAGCACCGAAACACGAGGTTATCTGATTTGTACGAGGGGGCGTAGCCCCCGAGTATTAATCAGATGACCAAGTGTTTTGGTGTTCTTTCTCTTTTGTATCATAGTCAAACATAAAAACACGTTCCCTGTTGTTACAATATGAAACCCCGGCAAAAATGAACCAATGAACGAGCATCTAAATATGACATTTCTGTCGATTTCACGTTCACTGCCGTCACAATATGTAAACCCCAGCAAAAATGAGCCAATCAATGGGCATGCTCTGGAGTGCGGGTAACTAATACCCGCACTCCAGTTAACGCACTGTGCATGTATATGTATACGATTTTACCCTGACACATTTTCAACAGAAAGGTCTCCAAACTATGATACAAATCCTGTTTGTATACCACCAGTGAATGATTATTACATTCTTGTCTAGATCATGTGTTTCTATCAGGTTTAACTGACTGCAAAGCCGTAAAAGTCGTCTATGATTGCTTTTGTATATTTCCGGGGAAAATGACATTAGCTTTTTGACTCTTATTAGCTTTCTCTTATGTTCGACCGTAATAAATCTTAACAAAGTGTGTTCATTGTACCATAATTATGACAAAAAGGTAAACTAGTCAGTGCATTTGACTATACATGTATGTACTGCAAAATCAAATTACTTTTGAAAGCAATATTAAAATGCTCCGAAATCTATCGTTAACTATTGAACTATCAGTGAAGTACATTGAAATAAAAAAATATCTAAAGTAAGGCTATGGTGGCCCGTTTTGGAAAAAACCTTGAGTAGAATCCTCGTATGTGTTAGTTACTTAAAGCAAATATTAAAAACAAGAAGAAAAATAAAACGCCTAAATTTAAAGGAACTCCACTGAGGTCAAAAAGCCTAAAATAATAAATTTTGAAATTCTTTCTTAAATCGACTGGTACATTTAGATTTGAAACAAAGGAATAGATGATACAAGTATATACATGTGAATATACACAGTATGAAATTAATAATCGATTTTTATGCGATTTTTGGCAAATTTGAGTGAAAAGCGTTTAAATGGTTTTCATTTATTGGGCCAATTCGCACAATGAAATTGATTAGTTTTGGGAAACAGAGTGAGCGAATGATCTGAATTTGTGTACATGAGTTATTGGTCTAAACATACATCTAGATATACAAAAATCTTAAACAAAAAATTTCCGGTCTCATTCGTCAAAAAAACCTCAATGGAATCCCTTTAAAATTAAAACTGCTTGATCCAAGAGATACAAGGATTGTTATCCTTATTAATCACGTTTAATGGGTCGAGTTGCATGTGATATAATCTCCAAAATGACGAATTTCCTGAAATGGTTGGCCCTTTCAGTAGGGGTGACACTATAATAAACAAGAACTTGAAATATACATAAGGAATAATTAAAGTTACATCAAATATACCTTCTAGTATATAAACTATATACGTATACAACATTAATTTTATAGCATTGCATCAGCAAAGAAAATCGGGGTCACACTCGTATACAACAAACAGTTCCTTTCTGTCAGGTCGTACTGGAACCTGGATATAGTGAAACATTTACTGGTATATAATAAAGATTTCTGTTTTATGGAATTACAGTTTTTCTTTCTTCAAACGATAAATAAACAATGTTTAAACCTTTAAACAGTATATTGATCACGGATAAGACTAAACATTCTAATAAATCTGTTTGAACAGATCAAAACATTTAGTTTTCTATTAACTAATAAAGAAAAGTCGTAATCGTGTATCATTTTGTTTGGATAGAAATGTTATCACTTCTATCAAATTCTAATAAGCTGTTACTCTTCTTTCCTCAGAAAAAGTTTTCTAAAAACAGTTTTAAGTAGATGTAAAAAACATATTTATATAATTATTGTAAAGGTTGACATTCAACGTCATTATACTTGTGTTATCTGTAATATTAGTACAACAAGAGGGCTATGATGGCCAAGAGACCAACACTCAACCTTAAGCTAAAATGATCAAAACAATATTTCTGACCAATTTGAATGTTATTTGGGCTTAAATATAACGTCTTGAGTGTTAACAATGATTTTTCAATATTTGGGCTGGTGACCTAGGATTTTTATCCCAAACAACCCATATTCGAATTTCACCTCGAGATCATCCATACCACCTTTTGCAAATTTTCAGAATATTTGGGCTAAAAATGTAACCTGTAATGTGTTAACAAGGTTTGACAATATTTGGGTGTAACTTCAGCAAGAAAACATCTTAATAATATTTATGACCAATTCAATGATATTTAAGCAAAACCTATGTTACCTTTAGAGTGTTGACAATGTTTGTTCCATATGTTGGCTGTGTGATCTAGTTTATTTTAGATGAACTATGTCCTTACTGGCCTGGGCAATTACTTTGACAAACAAACTGCAATGTTTGGCAACAATAAGGAAAATATGTGACCACACGATTGTTAACGATCTAGATGTTGACGGACGACAGACGACGGACTTTTAACGATCCTAAAAGCTCAGAATGAGTCAGGCCGTACTTGTACGCTAAAATCGTATACGTAAAACTGTTTGTCTATATGGGAAGCATTGACCCTGTACAGGACATTGTACTTGACATAAAAATACTTTCACAGGACAGAGATCAATGACCTTTAAGCAGAAGTGATAAAAATCACTACCATCTCTCTTCGGGTAATTATTGTTTTAATATCTGTATCTATAAAACATTTATTTCTCCAAGTCCAATTGCAAGAAGATGTGTAATTGCTTTTTCATCAGCCTTTCGTTAAAGCAGCCATATCACAGCGGCTGTGTCTTGCTATCTTTTCATCGTTCTTCATTGGTTAATGATAATTCTTCTGTTTCTGGCATTCATTTTTATGTTTTGTGTTAATTAAAGGAACGAATGATCAAATATATAAATATGATTATATTAATGTTATTAAGCCAGATTCATAAACAATAGCACTTACTTCAATATAAACATTGCAAATGGTAAGCATTGCGGCTATAAAATACAGAAATACAAAATATTGTTGTAAACTTTCTTATGCCGTTTTAAAACCAAAATACAACCTCTAAATGCGATCAAGGCAGTGATGTAGGACATAGACTATTTACGAATAAAGCATCTCGATTTATACTTTGAAAATAAATTGACTGTGCTTTATGTAAAGGAGATTTAGATAACTTTTTCAATATTAGTTCTTACTTATATGTTGATATTAAGTTCTGATGAGGTTTTATTCATAATACATGCAATATACGACTTTATTTTATGCTTTTCAGTGGATTACTGACTTATCCGTGAAAATTATATTTGATAATTTCACAGTGAAAACTATAAGTAACAGAAATATGGATGGATGGTTGGACTTTTTCTTCTACTAGAATTGTTTGTTTTTATTATTAAAACAAGAGAAAAATCATATTTTTTTAATAAAATGAATAATATCACCGCTATTTTACGTTGATTATCGAACTTTTTTTCAGCCCAAGACTTCTTGTATTTTATGATAAATTTGACTAATACATGTACATAATAGAGGCTACCAGTGGGGAAAACAGATTTTAATATTAAGTTAATATGGAGGAAATTTCGTTTTAACCTGTAAATAAGCATACAATGAAATGACAATTTGTTTGTTTGTTGTGAAAGATGTTATTTTATTTCATCGCGTGAACTTTAAAAACAGTATTGTCACGAGTGGCGAAATAAAATTTCATCTTACACACAAACAAACAAATATCCCTTATCTAAATAAAACAATGCAAATCGTTCAGTCAAAGGTAATTATGTATTAAGCCAACCGCGTTTTAACATTAGTATTCACACTTGTTCAGGTTGTTGAATACTACGAATAGCTTCTCAAACCAATGTATTATATTTGCATTCTTACCAAATTCTAACGTTAAATTAGCATATTTACAATTTCTTAAATTTCCGAAGCTATGCATTAGATTAGCATTATCCGGATGACATTATTATAAGTATTCCTTTTGACAAACTTTCATACTGATGACGTAGTCAAAGCAATGAATATGTAAACGTAATACATTATTTAATTCCCGTCTCATAACCATTATATAAAAACTAGCATTCAATAATATCACCAAAACACATTGTTAAGTAATTTTGAAACTTTTAATTAAACCTTGTTTTTGATGCAGTTAATTGATCTTTTTAATAATTACAGGATGTAAATTAAAATGATTCGGAGCTAATCCAAGCAATGCCAAATGTGTTAAACGGACCTGTCAATCTTTCAATGTGGACAAAACATATTCATCGTTTTTAGGGTTACATTATCGAGCAGACTACACTGGTCGCATTGGTAGAAACAGCTATTGATAAGCTGATAAATACATTTTAAAATTGCGCCGTTATATCAAAACCGTCAGGATTAAGCCATAATAAAAGTTCTAAAAAGTACTTATCTGTGACCATTTTATGCTACTAAAAAGTGCAATATATACATTTTTGAGGATTTAATACAGTAAGTGTATTGTATGGTTCTATATCTGAGATAGTTCCAGTGTTATGTCGTTATTAAATCTTTATGACAATTGTATTTAAGAAAGGCATGTACATGTACTTATAGACAATAACGTGCAGACGTTATTCCATTACCGTTCCCCCTTTTGTAATCTAAACACACGAAATTGATATCATAAATGTAGGCTTACTGAGGCAGTCAATTTACTAAAGAATAATAATGTTATATTTCGTTCCTAACATCTTATTTTATAATTTTGTAAAAGCATGTCCCTAAACAACTCTTTGTTCTTTTACAGGGAAATAATGGATTACGCTGTAGACTTCCTTTACTTTGCTTATAAATAACGTTTGTGCTTTAACTCAAATGCTATAAGTCAAGTATCTAATATTAGAAGAAACAGTGCATTATTCATAGATATTCTATGCTCATGTAAAGAATCTATGAAAATCTTGCTGAATGTGTCTGATTAAAAAAAGGAATACACAAAGGATAAACGGGAATGCCGGTCAAAATTGATTATTTCTTAAAAAAGAACACAAATAAAAAGTAAATATCCTAAACATGAAACGATGTTGTAATGTTTACATAACTGTATAATCGTTGTTCTTTAAAGGAACATTATTATAGTTTCCAAAATTTTACTTGTTGACCAATTCATTGAAACTTCTAATGTATCTCTTGTTTTGTTTATTAGTATAGTTATAGTCATTTGGTTGTTTGTATGGAAGTCAAAATACTACTTTGTCTACATTTTGATACCTTTATTACAAATAATTTCATATTCAGTGCTTCGTTTCAGGTTGTAAGTGTCTTCTTACACGCTCTAAACCATTATTTAATTATTATCATTAATTAATTAATTAATTAATTATTAACTAATTATTAACTAATTTAAATCTTATACTTTTATTTCTAATGATTGGATAAAATATTAATATATTTCTGTTTTTACATATTTTAACAACGTGCATATAATAACTTATCATTTTTAACGTACGTATTTTATTTATATCATATTTTAAAAGGGCGAAAATGATATAAATATACAGTTTAAATCACTTTGCACAAAACATAATAACACAAAATTTTGATATATTATATACATGTATAATGAATATTCTTCACCAATTATAACGATAAATAGTTTTTAACGTTCTTTTATTATTAAAATAATTATTCCTTCTTTTGCCTCGTTTTGTACGTACTTCAAAATTGTACTCTTACACTTCTTTATATAAAGGATAATCGGTATGCCATATACTATTCTTCTAAAATAACATATATTTCATATGATATTTTTACACTCTAGTGATATCTAGCATTACCATGCAGTCGTGTTATCTAACACTTCTGTCTTATACAAAAGTTAATTCCAGATCTGTCTGGAAGAACTTTTCCGCAATTGTTTGTTTCATATAAAGTACATCTTAAACCCATGGGTATATATATAAAACAAACAACTGAAATGATTTTCATTTATAAGCAATTTGCCCGTTTTTTAAATGATTAATCTAAAATGTTATGTTTATGTTATGCTGATGATTTTAAACCAATTAAAGATAAAGTTGTTATTTAGATGGAATATTCATTAAATTGTGAAATAGAAGTCTAAATAAAAAAACTGCTTGATAAAGACACTATCAATGCGTTGAGCATTAGTCAAATCATAATGATTCTTATCCATTTTTCTTAAACGAGAAGTAATAATTAGTTTTATTGCTTATTTTATTTTATTTGTATTTGTTGTTGTAGTTGCTTTTGTTGTTGTTCTTGTTTGAAGTCAACCCGACGCTGTTATGGTCATAATCATGACAACTTTCCTGCTCTACTGGTGGAGGAAAACATGATGGACCCTTCCGTGCATTGTGTCCATGCAAAAGGTAAATGATTGTAGGCTAAGTATGTAATGTTATCGCTAGCTACCTTACACAATCATGATAAAGGCTTTACCATTAGATAATTCAAAATAGAAATGTTTGTCGTAAATATTTCTGATGTTTTTTGTACATTTTAAACTAAACTGAAAATTGTTGTCAATGTCGATTGATTGTGTATGAATATATTATAAATAGACGAAAGTAGGTTTTCATTAACATGTGTCGTTAAGATATACAAGATGTATTTGTTGAAAGGTTCTTTGTATAATTTGTTAACATTTGCTAGTATAGTTCTATAAATACATAAGTTTAACGATTGAAGGTTTGTCTCTTAAATTATTGATTTTAATGTGAACTACAGAATTGTGCACTTCATCCTCAGCATCATATAACACTTTTGTAATCTGCAGACATGACGGTATCACGATAAGATTAAAGTTAAATTTTGTCTGGAAACTGAACTTTGTCATTTATCACGTTCATTCTTAAGACGATCTATTATTTCACTCAGTCGGTTTAAAACGAGCAATCTTGCAAAAGTATAATACGTTTCAAATAACTGAAAGTCGTTAAAATTGAAAATATACATTTATGCCCCGTATGCTTTTTCTAAGCTAACTAAAGATAGATTAACCATTCTAAGAATCTAGTATCTTGCTAAAACAAATATATCAAGTAGTTCTGGTGTTAACAGGTAATCAATCAAACAATTTATCCTGATAGTTCTACTCAAAGGCTTTAATTACTGATGCCATAACGTGTAATTTTTCTTTTTCTTGTCTCGGACATCCGATTATTTACAGTCATCAGATACATAGATATCACTCAAGACCTGCTCTTGTGCTTTTGTGATCAATGCCTACAATGTGGCTATGAAGGTCATATTGTTTTTAAGTAAAGAATGTTTTTAGATTTTGCAACTTCATAAAAAATAGTGTCTTAATAATACAGGCTTAAACAAATTGATATATGCAATTTTAACACTTAAATCGAAATAATTTTTAAAAAGATGGTGTGCTTTTAACAATACAATGACACTTAATGCAATATATGAAGTTCTTGTTCCAGTTATATAGATCTACCTTTCAAAACATAATTAAGCAAATCTCACAACATTCAAATATCTTCATGACACCCTGGAATTAAGGGTCATTTATTCTACATTTTGGTAATGTCTTTCTATAAAGTTTAAATATAAAAGTTATTGACAGATTGTTTTGTGTTACTATTTACCTATTTCTTATATTCAAAGTGAGAATAGGTTTTTTGATAAAATGCCTTTTAATACGCATTACCATTCTACTGTCGAACAGATAATTTATGTATTAAGCGAAAATCTTGAGGCAATTATATGATTGCTGGTACTAAAATGAAATCTCTTTTTGATTGAACAATTACGTTTCAAAAGATCTTAGGATCAGCAATTGATTGTTTTTGTCCGTTCCCTGCCATATACTATTTAAATATACATTTGTACTTTTAAGACCAAATTAAATGTATTCCACTTGAAACGCATTTTTACTGTCAAACGAAATTATGTATTTTTATTTAGGTCTATGTTTGTTTAGGTCTAGGAAAAAGAGCATTTATTTATTACCTATGAATTTTTAATTCGAATTCTTAGACCTTTGCCAAAAGACAAAATTAGTCTCCTTTCTTGACAATGCTGGACAGGTTTTATCGATATCAAGTAAATGGAGTTCTTTTAAGTCTGTCAGGACTAAATCTACTGGACTTGTTTAAAATCAGTAGCGTAATGAAATTTGTTTTAATACTTGTTTTTCACAGTTATTCAAGTTATTTTATTCTCCAATTGAAACAAAGGACATTTCAAATATAGCATTATTTACGATCAAAAATGTCTGTCATCATTTTAGTGAAACGGCAATTGATAAACGCAACTGTTTATTTCTCTCTGAAAACTGAAATAAATGGAATCATTTTGACCTAACTTTTCAACTCTGTATCGATTAATCTGTTAAAAGGAAATTAAAATTTCTTGGTAAAAATGTCAACCATAATGAGACAAATTTTATCAATATGCATCTTCCCTTATTGAAAGATTATTTTTGTTGTTTCCTTTACATTTTGATGATTATTGCCCAACATCCATGGTGCTCTAGTTATTGTTCTATGTTTTAATCAAAAGATTCAACTGTTCAATCAAAAGGCATATTTCATTGATAATTTTACGTTTTACGATATGAGACACTGGAGTGTTTTGATGGTCATAAAGAAATCATTTGCTTGCCTAAAATGACAAATAACTGTCTGGAATGAGTTTATATAAAGATTAGTTTGCTTTGATGTTCTCAAATAGCTTCACGGTAATTGAACTGTAAACTTTCCATACTACAGGTTATTGATGAAATTCCACATGAACAGCCATTGACAATAAATAAGAAGAGAAGGTATATAAGACAAGGGGAAAATTTACATATAGCATATCGCATCATGTACTGACTGTTTCTTTTTCATGGAAAATAGTTCATGGTATTTGTTTAATAATCGCAAAATATAGCAGGTCAGTTTTTTCACAAGTTATTTGGATTAGGGCATTTAAAGATAATCTGTTCAATTTGCGTTGATACAAATACATGATTTATTTTCAGTTCTATCTAAAAGGATGATAAATACCTTAAAATATAGAGGGCAATTATTGTATTGTAAACATAACGCTCGGATATATTTAATATATTTAATGCACTTTATTTACATCGAAACAGTGTGATTTGATTGTGTGCAAATGATCACTTCGATTTCAAATGCATTTAAAGCAATTGTTACAAAAAAATATTACAGGCTCATTTAATTGAAATGTCACTCACTTCATCCAACAAAATCTCCTATAAAATCCACGGTTTGACAGCTGTAGCAACTTAAAACTTGTAAAAACATAATTTATTTATTTAAATTTGAGTGAATAACATAAAATATGAATTGTTTTCAAATTTACATTTATTTATTTGATACTTTTACTCGTCAAGCCTTCCATAGCAAACAAAAAAACGTATTAATTTTTTTCTGAAAAATAAATCATATGACCTTTCTGCTAGCTATATTTACATGTAAGATATGAGGTGAGAAAAAAAGCTTTACATTATTGTGCAACATTTTCCAAGTTGCGTTCACAGGGCTGGGAATCAAAACTGCGTCGTATCCTACAAAATGTAAACAAACGCCGCCATCTTGGAGCGAAAAATGTATGTTTTTGTTTATAACTCTTTTTGTTGGAAATGACTGAAAACAAGATATATGTATTAACACGCTACAATATTTTCCGCTTCGTTCGGTATATGTTGCTTGCACAACTATTTTGTAAAACAAAAGTTATAGCGAACTTGCAACTCGAAGCGAGGCAGAATTTTTATGAAAATGTGTGGATACGACGCAGTTCATATTGCTTTATCTATCGTTTTTCCTTCAAATCAATTATATACTCGTTTTCAGAGTTCACCATAAACGTCAAAACATAATTTTGCATCATTTACTAAACTTTCATTTAAAAGAGATTATTATTTTCCAAGAAAATAATTATTTTTACGAAATGATACGACGCAGTTGAAAATAAAATATGATACGACGCAGTTGTATTTTCATTGCAGGCTGACTATTGGTTAAACTATTTAAATTATGTGCTAGGTATGCCAATAACGTCCTACAACATTTCTTGTTTACAACTTAAGTCAAAAGCAGAGGTTACTCATTGGTTTCATAAAAATGGAAATGTAATACATTTCTATTAAGGCTGCATTTATCGGTCGCATTTTAGTACAAATGTACTAATCATAAGAATCTACAAATTCCGAAAAGCTGTATCAAAATGCAATATACATTGAAACACGTGATCGCACACCCATATGACAACGTGTTCTACTGTTGCCTTAGCATGCTTATAAACTTGTTCACGTGAGTTCGAAATGGGAGTGATTACTATTTTTGATACAAAATTCAATATTCCAGTGTAACCTCCACTGGACCCTGTATTAATCAGGAATGACTTTTTTCTTAAAAAAAGAGAAAAAATTACAAATTTTGAAAAGGTCTCTCGCTATCGGGAATGCGCAAATTGCATGCCTACCGTTGTTACTTGTAATGAGCAATAATTTCCGTCAATTCCGTTATTACTTTTGTCTTTTACGTGCCAATTTTATTGTATTCATTTTCTTAATAATCGACGAGGACAGATGAGCTTTATTATTTGAAACTGAACATTAAATTTTTAAAATAATATTATAAATGGTTAAGCTACAATATATTTTTGCAAGTAGGTTATGCGTTCCGTTTAGTCATTTTATGTTCAGCGCCGCGGAACTTTACCTCTGCGTTTCTTTATCGCCGATGAGGAAATGTCTACGGAATGTATTTTCTATACTTGCACTTGAGTATCATAAATTTGATACAGATATACTAGTAGGCAGACATGACCTTTCAACAGTATTGAAGAATTATTATATTTTTACAATATTGAACAGAAAATGTCAGATTATCGTATCGAATTTTCAACAGACTAGGGACATGACATCTTAACATACCTTCATACTAAAGTGTGATTTTTATTTGATAATGAATTGCCTGAAAACTTAAACAAAAGTTTTCAGAAAATGACTTCACAGAGGATTACCCCCTGTTTACATTGAAAATTTCTCTGCTATTAATACCGAAATAAGAAATTTAAATTTTATTCTCTTTATAATTATTTCAAATATTTATAATCTTAAAACTTCACGTCAGAAGTTAATAAAAAAGCTGCTTATTTGTACAGCTGACGTTAACAAATTTTGTTGAAAAAACAAATCAGACAGGTGTGTCCGACCGAGGCCGAGCTGTTTATGTTTACTGAATTCAAATCACTTGAACTGAACTGCTATGAATTCGAAAACCACCAGGGACTTTTTATTCTTTTGTGTGGAAAACCTATCAAGCTAGTTTCAAAATGTCGACGGTTCTCTGCAGGTACAACATTTTGCCTGAAATAATGCACAGAGGCGCACCTGAGGTCCTCGCCCCTAGTAAAGCTAATGTGTAGAGTGAAAGTTTGAAAAGAAACCACAAAAAGCAGTCAATACCCAGAACATGCAGAACCACAGTTAACTTAGAGCGTAGCTAGCCAAAATGAATTTAAGTTAATAGATTTCTACATTTTTTTGCGAAAAAAATTAGGGATAATATTGAACATACAGGAAAATATAAGAAATTATTTCAGATATTATGATCAATAAGGTAACATGTTCATGTTTAACTGAAAAGTAGCTTCCGCAATGTAAACTTTCAAATTAAATGTTATATTGGATATGACACATTGTATTCTAAATAATCAACAGAACATTGCTTTACACCGCAAATGATCTGGGTTTTTATCTAGCGCAAGTGATTATTCCATAAAATAGAAATATATTGCCAAACTTATCCCTGTTAAAAAGACTGCCAAAAATACAACTGCGTCGTATCATATTTTATTTTCAACTGCGTCGTATCATTTCGTAAAAATAATTATTTTCTTAGAAAATAAACATCTCTTTTTAATAAAATTTTAGTAAATGATGCAAAATTATATTTCGAAATTTATGGTGAACTCTGAAACAAATATATAATTGATTTGAAGGAAAAAACGATAGATAAAGCAATATGAACTGCGTCGTATCCACACATTTTCATAAAAATTCTGCCTCGCTTCGAGTTGCAAGTTCGCTATAACTTTTGTTTTACAAAATAGTTGTGCAAGCAACATGTACCGAACGAAGCGGAAAATAGTGTAGCGTGTTAATACATATATCTTGTTTTCAGTCATTTCCAACAAAAAGAGTTATAAACAAAAACATACGTTTTTCGTTCCAAGATGGCGGCGTTTGTTTACATTTTGTAGGATACGACGCAGTTTTGATTCCCAGCCCTGCTTCACCCAGTTTCCGTTTATTTTTAATATGATTTAATAACATAATGTACAATTTCCTGCAAAATCGTCAATAAATGTCTATATCTTTTAAATAATTGCTTATGTTTAGTTGTTTTTATTGATTAATTAATAAATTAATTTGTTTATTTACTTATATTTTTATTAAGTTGTTTGTTCATTCATGTATTCATTTTTTATCGTGTCAACCATACTTTATTTGTTTCAAATGCCACATTTTTCGAGTAACTGCCTAATGATTGCATTGTTAATTGTTTTTTTTTTTTCGTTTGTTATAAATAATAATTATGAAAATGTCTATTTAAATTTGATTGTTATAATACATTTTTTCTAATAAAGCTGTGATATAAAATGTATTTTTGTAAATCTTTAACATTATGTCAAACTATTTGTTACTGTTTGTAACTGTGTTTTCAGATGAAATCGGTAATTTTAACGGTGTTCTATTTATAACCTAAACAATCAATATTCCAGTACGATATTATAAACATCGTGTCATTACCATTAATTGCGATGAATGTATTCCATAACTCTTAGATAGAAATAGCATTTGCTATGTTCACAGACTAACAAGTAATGCCTTTTTTATTTTTCACAGTGAAGGCGATTATTTGATTTCTGTTTATTAGTGTCTTAAACGGATACCGCTTTTTTGTTTTCGTACACAAAGATGATCGAGATTTAAATATACAAAAACCTATTGCGGTCATGTAGATGGTAATTGATACAAAATGTCTTGTATTAAAGGACACTCGCCTCTTAATCGACCGAAATAAATACAAAAACAAGGAAATATTTCATGTCAATTTCTTAACATGAGGAAATGAACGTAATGTATAATTCAAACAAAAAACACTCTATCAAAAATGATTTTAACCTCTTTGCCATATTATTGAAATGATAATATAGAAATTCAATTTTCGATTCGATATAACATCTATTTGGACAAGTTGACTAAATTGATAAGCATATACATGCATAATATTTGTCCATCTGTAATGGCGATCATTTAAACACCTTAATGATATTTGATATGTTCTGTTTTATATGCATATCGTATTCATAATTTTTTACCGCATTTATTGTCTTTAAAGAGCATTTTGAAATAACCTGGCTACTTATTACGTTTTCTAACAATACTTTTACTTTGCGATATATTTCTTGCAGAAGGTCAAGCCTTAATGATAAAAACACTTTATTTAATTCTATCGTATTTCAAAAATACACTTTTATGATGACGTGATTCTTGCAACAGATCAAGGCCTAAGCAGAACAAAAATTGATAACAACACTTTATCAAAATATATCGCCATTTAGAAATAGATGTTAAATGATGGTAAAAACGTCTATTTTATAAGTCAAACTACCAAAATCTGTCGGTATGATACAGTGTAATGTGTGCATGAAAGTGTACAAATGACACAAATACGTGTATTATGTAATGCATTCTGTGTTATCAATTATTTATACGACGACAGTGATTGCAAAGCACTTGAGATTCATGATATAACATTATGTTATTAGTGTTCACGTGTAGACGTTTTCTATCACAATCTAGCTTTTATTACTAGAAACATATTATAAATATAAGTAGCATGCTTGAAACCGTTTTCAGACAGAACGAGTCTGTGCTTGATTTATTTTGTTCACAAGAGCAAGTTTATAAAAAAAAAGATCAAAAAGACATGTTTTAGAGATATTGTTCAGTCAACTATGTTTGATTTAATTATTTCAATTCAATTTAATTCCATTCATTTATCTATTAGAAATGGGTTGATGGGGAGGTTTAGTCACAATAAAAATAATATCATGTGGCGATTTTGAGGAAGTAATTTGATTTTCATTCTTTGCACGAGCGGACAACTTAGTAATACCACTTCATTAAGCAAGCTTGTTAACTAATTAACATGAACTGATCTTAACCCACAACAGTATACGACAAATTGTTTGAAATCAGCGACTTTCAGTCACGGTGAACCGATATCTTCCGTTGCAATTACTGTGGAATAAATTGGCTGATAGCTAATGATATTTTTACTTAAACATCAATACTGATTATATTTTCCAATGGCAGACTTTCGTCGAGCTTGATTATTGGAAATGTTTAAATGTTTCTCGGTCTGAAGCATTAGCTTTTTACTTTAATTTATCCTGAAAACTTTTAAAGCATTTTTTCCCCTGAGACGTGTTTTTCCTACTTCAACTACAAACAACAGTTCAGAAGAATTCGAAAGAAATTGTTTTTGTTTTTTTTTTACAAAATTCCCACCTTTACTCGTAAATGTTACATGGTATGAACAGTATTGTATCAACTCAAAAAGATGTTGAAAGCTTTCACAAGTATTCATATTGCAGATGATATACATGTGCGTTGCTATATCATAATTTGTCATTTTGATAAACTGGACTTATTTTCAATACATAATATCCAATGTTTTATTATATACATGTATCTTTTATTAATTATTCATCTCAATGTTTCTGTTAAATATAGTATGTACACTATTTATGTCAATATTTTGTAATACATGTAAATTATATGTCAATTATTAATGTCAATGTTTTGTTAAATTGTTAATGTCTATTTTTTGTTATGATATATCATATATCATTCAATCCTCCATATCAATATTTTGTTACATACCATATGTCAGCTATCCGTGTCGATGATTTTTATGTATCGTACGTTAATTTAAAAACCTGTGACTCCTCAGTATTGGAGGGAAATGAATATAGATATATTATAATCATTATCGAGTAAACAGCGTCAATATAATAAAATAGTTTACCATAATACTGAACATGCTACATGAATGATGACACATTACAACGACATAATATTTTCCTAACTTGTATAACCATTACATTATAAAATAATGCTGACGGTTTTTTAATGCCGATTTTTTATCGGCAAATGACATGCATTTCACAGGAGAAAATGCACTGCAAAGAAGCCTTACAGAACATTTTTTTTATATTCGTTATATCACGCTACTTTCCCTAATACTGTGACGATTTGATAAAACAAGCAATTATCATAGTATTGCAAGCAATCCATAAGTCCCCTACCGGTAAGAGCCCAAGCAACATTCTGAAGGGCCATTGGCCATTCACTTAGGTTCCTATTTTAAGTAAATTTGTTGAAAAAATTCTTTAAAAGTGATCACAGGAAACAGTTTTTATGTACAGACAGACGGACTGAAGGACACTCTAAAGTTATTTTTTAAACATCCCTGTTATCAAAATATAACATTTTTAAAATCCTATCATGATTGAAGAAGTTGGAGTAAAAATTACCAATTTCTCAAAAAAAGTCTAAGTTCAAAAGGGGCATAATTCTGGAAATAGTCTTGCTAGAGTATTGAACACTCACAAATGTTGAGTGATAATAAGAAACATTTATATGAAGTTTGAAGTAGATACATTCAGAAAAAAAAGTTATTAAAAAAAAACAGTGTTTTTCTCATGAAAATTTTAAGTTCAAGGGAGGTAATTCTGATAAATTTTGTGCTAGAGTTGTAAACCTTGTCACATATGATGTGGTTGATGACAAGAAACTTATATTTAAAGTTTGAAGAAAATACCTTAAAAAATAAAGAACTTATAGTGAAAAAACTTAAAAACTAGAATCAGAAATCTTGAAATTCAGTCTATTTGTTGCCATAGCAACCAGAATTTTCAACATAGGAAGATAAAAAAAGGATGTGCATAATTTCCATACTGCCATCTACCCATATGTCAAGTTTCATAAACATATTTTCAGTACTTTTTGTGTTATCACTGGATCCAGGTTATGTGTAAAATTTGTCATATTTTCAGTCTATTTGTTGCCATAGCAACCAGAATTTTCAACATAGGAAGAAAAGAAAAGGATGTGCATAATCTCCATACTGCCATCTATCCACATATCAAGTTTCATAAAAATATTTTCAGTACTTTTTGCCTTATCGCGGGATCCAGGTTATGTGTAAAATTTGCCATATTTTCAGTCTATTTGTTGCCATAGCAACCAGAATTTTCAACATAGGAAGAAAAGAAAAAGAAGTGCATAATCTCCATACTGCCATCTATCCATATATCAAGTTTCAATAAAATATTTTCAGCATTTTTTGCGTTATCGCGGGATCCAGTTTTGTGGACGGACGGACTGACGGACTGACGGACGGACAGACGGACAGACGGACGGAGGGTAAACCTAATGTCCCCTCCGGTAAACCGGTAGGGGACTAACAAAACATGCCATTGTTTCTCATAAATTGTGTCAACTGATACTATTCTTGGGTTTCATTCTGTCATTTCTTTGACATTAAAGCGTCCAAACGAAAATAATTAATCATTCGAGATAGAATTCAAATTTACTCTTTTTCTCGTTTTGTTTACAGTCATCACTGTTTGTGACATTTTTCAGTAGACAAGCAACTTAATTATTTAATAAATCTGAAAAGAAACACTTTATAAAACTAATACAAGATATACCACAGTACCAAAAGAAATAGATTATTTTGATAAAACTGAAAACAAAATAGAACTATATCGTTAATTGGTTATACACTGACTGCTTTCAAAAAAGGGATA
This sequence comes from Ruditapes philippinarum, assembly GCF_026571515.1. Taxonomy (NCBI): domain Eukaryota; kingdom Metazoa; phylum Mollusca; class Bivalvia; order Venerida; family Veneridae; genus Ruditapes; species Ruditapes philippinarum. The sequence continues at coordinate 60,709 of NW_026857634.1, read as the reverse complement.
TTGTAACAAATGCAAACTTACAACTTGACTTTTATACTGCAAAACTAGTATTTATTAGACATAGTGTTGTCATTCTGAATGATTTGATTGTTTCTTACCTTTTGTTTGTCTTTTTGATTTTCAATGACATTTTCGCTATTTCCTTTATTTTCTTCTAATTTGTTAACGGCGTAGAAAGCAATATATGGTCTGATCTCAAAACCAAATGTATGATAATTAATTTACTGAGTTAGTAGATTTCAATAATTGTTTCCCTTCTTTCTTCACACATTGACTTTTACCATAAGGCCATGTGAGAAAAGAAATGTTTATGGTAACGAAACAATCAACAACTTAAGTATATCATGCCATCCAGGTTCATGAAGTAAAAAAATCAGATTCCCTGACACGGACAAATTTCAAGCCTAAAGAATTACATACTATTAATTCAATACTTTTTTGTGATCAGAGCTGAATAACGTGGGAGATGTGACAATTGTTGCAGACTAATCATATCTTAAGAACTGCATTATGCAATCATGTCTGCGATCTTCAACTCTTTATTTTATTGCTTCCATTACTCCCGAAGGAATTCTTCTGATAATATTTGTTTCCTGGATCATACCATGCCTGCAACAGTTTCATATTTTTCAGTTTTTTCCGTACTTTAGGAATTCGCATTTTCTTTCTAATATCTCATTAAAAATGTCAATTGTAACATTCCATACATACATTTGAATCACTTAGTCAAACAATAAAACATAGCTTTTTTGTCATCAAAATATTTTCAAACAAGTACTAGTAACCAATAGTTTTCGCCTTGAGACATTAAATTTTGTGATTATATTTTTTTTGCTGACATGAATAATCTATTTATGTAGCATGAAACGCTTATTCGTGATTTTAACTGTTGTAATATATTTAAAAGCATTCTAGAAATACTATTTAGCTAAATGGTTATTTCATGGATACTAAATGAAAGATTGATTCTTGCATATCAGACTGGCGTTTCCGTTAGTTTTACCCATGCCGGAAATTTCATCTGGCATGGGGGGTTCCAGATGAGTCGCGTGCTGTACAATGGCACGATAAAGATGACGCATTTTACCGTTATGAATGATTTTGCAATTCATACGCTGTTGAATGAAAGTAGTTACGGTTGTAATGCTATAAATTTTCATTGAAAATAAAGATAAAGACTTTAAAATATAATGGAATATGGTAGAGCATGCAAGAAAAAATATCTGTCATATTTTGCGGTTCGGATCGGAATATCCGTCCCCCGGTCACCCGCCCATGGGCGGCTCACCTCAGGACGGATATTCCGATCCGAAACGCAAAATATGACAGATATTATTAATCAAAATCTTAGACATCAGTTTTCATTATGAAAACATTGAATAGGTGTTGTTATACAGTTGATTATTATCTTGGTAGCATTCTCAAATTGTCATTTCTGTAAAGTCAAATCAGTACCTGAATGTGATTTATGCTATAAAGTAATGTGTATATGTAAAGCTTTTTGTTTAGTTGCTTTAAATAATATGCCAAGTCTCATAAGTGTCGAAAACTGAAAGTCTTAATAAACATTATTTCTTTTTTGTTTTAATTAGCAAACAAATTATTCTATTTAACTTAAAAAAAACAGTAAAACGAATTATACAGCAGTATGCAACACTATATACCTTTCGTTTAAATCATACAACTTCCGTTCAAAATAAGGCAAGCTTGATGCTTTACTTACCATGCTCCATCCCATTCAATGAAATACGTTCTTGACATCCTTAAAAAATTGTTTTTAATGAAAATCCCAAAAACCCTTAGTGCACAGTTATGTAAGCAAGCAATTTATAACATCAGAAAAAAGATCGTACATTGGGTTCATAACAATTAAATTAATTAAAAATGTTTTTCGGGATATTAAATAGGAACATCTTGTACTTAATGCCATTGGAAAACTAAGAATGAGGAACGAAGGTGGTCGTATTATAATAATAACTAGTAATGTTCGCAGATAGTTGTAGCGGCTGCGTGACACAGATATTTCATTCTGTTTGAAATCTAGATCGTTATTCCATAGGATCTGGAAACGACCCATAAAGAATCTGGATTGTTTCTATTTCTAGTTATTTAAGGGACGTTACTTTACTATATTATTAATTATGGTTCTTTCTGTCTATTGGATGTTGTAGAAAAAACTAGTATTGAAAATAATTCACGGGAAATAAATCTTGTTTAGAAATTAAATATTTTCTTCTACACTTTTAATGATTTAACACTTGTATATGTTTTCATTAGAATGATGAAGAAAGTTACTTCTAACGCACTTGTGTAACATGCCATCTAAGCTGAACATCTTAACTGCATTTTATAACATCCTCATCATATTTAATTTGTGTTTCAATATGTTTCAAAACCGAGAATAAAATGTTTTTCGAAACAAGTCTTATTATAAGGAATACATTTACAGATTAAGCAGTAGTTATATAGTTACAATTCGTGTGATATTTTGTGACATTTAAAGTTTAAAATTCTAAAACATTGATCACTTACATTAAAAAAAAGAATTTTTTTTTAATCACAATTTAAATGTCACTTACTAAGTTTATTTGATTGCACAGTGATGTATCGATAGTCATCTTGACCTATTTTTTATTTTTAAGGTTACAAAATAAAACTCTGTATTAAAGCAGAACTCAGCTGCCACTTTAGAAATTTGAAACTTAAAGTGTGTTGATATGTTGCATATAAGCACACTAAGGGGTTCCTTTATTCGACATTGATCCAAAAGTATGTTTGACCCCAAAGTGTCCTGTGAGGTTCAGTGAAATTTTGATCCAAAGTGCGGTGATACAGAGCACAGTCAATGAGGAACTACAATCGCAAGACATCCCAAAGTGAGGTTTATAACCTAATACTAAAAATGCACATGTATATTATTATGCTTACCGGAAAAGAGCCAAACAGAGCTTATCGATGCAGCAACATTTTCAATATTTCACTTATTGCGTCCTTAAGGGATACCATTTCTTCAGTATTTTGTGCTGGAAAAGCAGTGATCAGGAATCAACTTCTGGGATTTGTGTACGATTTTTATAAATAATACCCCGAGTGTTTGCGTTAAAAGTACTGGTGTGATCATTTTCTCATTGGAACAAAACAGTTTAAATGTCTTGTTTAAAAACAATGTATATTCGCATTGTAGTACTTCTCTATTACATTATTAATAAAATCAATTAAATTTGTATAGTCTGCTCTAATGCAAACTAATATTATAATTTGTTAAACAAAGTTTAGATAAAGTATTTGTCCTTGAATGTCAATAATATTGCAAAACATTCTGCCAAGTTCCAAAACAAATTAGTGAATAAGGGCAAATGTACCATTGTTTAAAATCTGTTAATAACTGATAAAAGTTGCAGACGTCTGTGGAATAATTTATACGAGTTCAGTAAAGTATTTTGTCTATGACATTTAATCATTTCTGATTGCAAGACTTACAGTGTGTCCTTTTTTAGAAAAATCTAATTTGTAAATGTTACATAAAACATACAAAACAAATAGAATTATTTATACAATTTTGAATTCTTAATCTATTTATTATATAGAGGATATTTGATTAGTTCAGTGTAAGATCGGAATATATTTCACCGAGTGACCACCAAAAGATATATTTCACGAGTGGCGCAGCCACGAGTGAAATATGAATTTTTGGTGTTCATAAGGTGAAATATATTTCGATCTTACACTAAACTAAACAAATTTTCTTTTTATTATATGCAAAGAAACGTTTTAAAAAGACATTTAACCTAATACTGAATTAAAAGCGCGCCAAATAATAATACAACGTGACGTCATTTACGACGTCACGTCATTTAGTTGGTTCCCAGTACATTGCACGCTGGTATTTCACTAAAACAACGTAAGGGGCTTAAATTCAAAACAGTGAAATTATCAAATTGATAATTTCACTGTTTAAAACAGTGAAATTATCAGTTTTATATCACTGATATATTTCTATAAACCACCGATAAGCATGTAATAAATTGTATTAGCCCTCGGAAAATGAAATTAACTGTAAATTAAAATAGATAATAGCAGAATATTTTGTAGTAATTCCGTTAGGATAGTTATGGTTTTAAAGAAGAAATATCTTTACTAACAGATTATTGGCAATTATAGAATAAATTATTTATTAATGGTGAGTTACACTCTGAACGCTTATCGTGAACAAAAACATTGAGTTAACTTAAATACATATACATCTGTATTTATGTATTATACTCCACTAACAAAAAGTGGTGAGGGCATTCTATGTCAAGGATACGTCCTTTCCTTCCTATGAACGTTCTTCATATCATCCTTGTCCAAACAAAAATTTTAAAAAGAAAGAGAAATGGCTTAATATGTATTTTTGATAGAACATTGCCGGAGAACAGTAGATGACGTCTATCATTTTTGAGGTCAGTACGTCATAGTTACCTTGATTCATGAAAGCATCTCCGAAAATTAACTAAGGAACGCATTCACCAACTTTCCAATGATTCAACGTAGATGTTTGTCGTAACTATATAGTATTCTATATATAGGGTAAGTAAAGAAATATTGATATATGTATAAAGTAAAACTGAATAGCATCAAAATATTATGGTTCTGAAAGTAACCATCTAATATTGTCGTTTAACAAGTGAACACGTACAACGGCTATGGACATGCTAGAATAACTGATAGAAACATTATTATGCATTTCGAAGAATGCAAGGAAATTCTGTATTATGGTAATATAATTTACACAAGGAACGTTAATGAGTGTCAATAGTGTTAACATCAGCTCAAAAGACAATTTGAATTCATTTATTACTGAACAAAAGCAAAACTTGGAGCTTCTTATTATATGTTCTGCATTTTATTTTTTAAATCAAACAGTTTTGACTTGACTTTTTATTTCATGGTCAAGATGATTCTTACATGTTTGAAATACGTCACGTGTTATTAATTTAGAATGCATTTATACAGAGCAAACATTAATGGAAACTACTTAAAATATTAATATTCATCGAAATAAGCAATAATGTTAAGTGTGTCTTTCAATCAAAGTTTTAAGTTTTGAATATATTGTAATAAATTATTTTCATATTATCAAATATATGTCGAATCAACTTTTTCAATGCAAAAGAGTTTTTACACCGGTGTTTTTCTTATCAGTGGAAAAGCAATTAACTTCCATTGACATCGTACATCTATCTGTCCTAGCCATCACTTGTGACGTCTAATTTGGTGTCAACTGATGGGATTTTGTATTCCTCTTCTGTAATTTTATGTGAACATATAATTATGATAACATTACGAGAGTAAGAAAATTGTTTACAATAGTCCTGCTTTATTAGTTGTATCATCGTTGTAGGTTTATCAAAATAAAATCTTATATATTTGGTGTTATTTTGAAAATCATAAATTCATCAGTTAATTTAGATATTTCAACTGAATGTCAAAATGACATGCTTGATACTGACTCAGTCCAGTTTGCATGTAAAGAAATTTGTTCCGATATCGTAAACAAGCATCAGAAGCAGTGAAAAATAATGGAACGCTTGTCTTGTAGTATATATAATACATAGAGGATATTTGTTTAGTTCAGTGTAAGATCGGAATGTATTTCACCGAGTGACCACCAAAAGGTATATTTCACGAGTGGCGCAGCCACGAGTGAAATATGAACTTTTGGTGTTCACAAGGTGAAATATATTTCGATCTTACACTAAACTAAACAAATTTTCTTTTTATTATATGCAAAGAAACGTTTTAAAAAGACATTAAACCTAATACTGAATGAAAAGCGCGCCAAATAATAATACAACGTGACGTCATTTACGACGTCACGTCATTAAGTTGGTACCCAGTACTGTGCACGCTTGTATTTCACTGAAACAAGGTAAGGGGCTTAAATTCAAAACTGAAATTATCAAAGTGGTAATTTCACTGTTTAAAACAGTGAAATTACCAGTTTTATATTACTGATATATTCTATAAACCACCGAAAAGCATGTAATAAAACTATTTATTTACTTGTTTATATAAATGCCAAAAATATAAAACTGTTTCTTCAATTTTTTAAAAACAGAATGTTCGTTGTATTAATGTAGTATTCAAACATTCCATAAGTCTCAGTAAAAATCTTTTCATAATAAGATATATGATAAAGAGTCCCGCTGTTTCATAAATATTGATATGTACCAATTGTACATATACACTATAATTCTATTCAAGAAACAAGTTGTTATCAAAAATATTTATTTGCACTTCCGTTATCATGAACACTGTATAAATAGGTTAGAATTCTAGCTGAAAGAATTCTTGCTGAACTTGGTAGGTTGTCAAAAGGTTTTTATATAATAGTTGTTTTTTAATGGATAACATTACCGCTATAATAGAAGCTTCATATTTATTAAAATATCTTAAAAGAATTTTTTTTGTTTTAACTTTTGTCAGAAGAGGTTTATAAATTGATCACAAAAATTGGTTTATTGTTTACTTTCTTAGATTCCTTAATTTCAAGTATATAAACATATACGAAATGGTTCATATTATTTGCTACAAACATGTATTTATGATAAGAATATTCATGATAAGACACAACAATAAACTATATCTTAATATAGCAATTTATATAAGCATACAATATTACCTAGTTGTTTTATGACTTGAATATTCATAAAAAGTCGCTACAATTAACAAAATCAATTATGTAAGTGTTGACAGGAACTTCTAAAATCAATTCCATGCAATATATCGTATTTCTTACCTGATAAGTCCGCAATTACTAAGTTGATTAAATAGGCGGTTTTCAAGCGGTATCTTTGCAAAAAAGTTTTCATTAGAACTATCAGAGCCGACGAATTGCCAAAAATAGACACTATAAAAACGGGAACATAGATTATTGTCAAGAGTTTGGATGTTGTGGCACTAAATGTCGGTGAATGTGATCCAAATATATTCATAACTACACTAGAAGAATTCTCCAGAAAGAACATTTTACTTCTGTTAAATGTATCACTTTCATTCATTTTAAATGTTTCATTTATAAAACCATTCAAATAAAATAGTAAAGATACTTGCTTATACTATTACTATGCTTAAATTATTTTTCTCAACGTTTCACGTAAACCTTATATTCCAACTCACGAGTTCATTCATTTATTTTAAGTTTTCATTCCAAATACTATGATCATAAATAATAACACTGAACATGTATGTTTTGTAAGTAAATTTTCCAAGCAATAGTTTTATTTACATTTAATTTGAACCTATATTTCTATAATACACATAATAAGAAAGTTTTCACGTCACTGTTTTCAAATTTTGTTAGTTGAATATATTTTGTGAATTTCAATTCCCTGAATATCGATTCAAATCCTTAGCCACAACTGTTCATCATAATTTCTCATTAAGTCATGAGCTTTTTAATAGAGTAACAATAATGTTCGTATCACTTAACTTTAACACACAGCGTCATAAAACTGCGAAGAGAAAACAGATTTTCAATATCCTTGTTGATGATGGCAACAAGATACCATATTATATGATACCATTGGCTTTGACATTGTTCAAATATTGACAAAAAAGTCTTATTGAGAATAACTACTTCCTTCTTTCTTCGTAATAATATGAATTGACAAAGAATATGATAAATTCTAATTTCCAGTCATAAATGATTTAGCAAATTTGTGTAAAAGACATTGACCAAATACTAGGCACTGGTATAACAGACACTGTCAAAGACGTTAATAAAATATTTGGTGAAGCATTTTAGAATAAAAAAAACGACATTTTTGGCGACTCATAAAAGGAAAAGAATTTTATTACTTGGTTTAAGCATAACAATGCCGCACCATATTATATATGTAATTACAACATAGGAAACATATATTATACATGACAAATTCAACAGATATAATTAAAAAAATAAAAGTAAATTAAATGTGAGAATGTTGAGTAAGGCAGGAAATTACTTTGTCATATTGTATTTCACAATTCTTTAACAAAGATTCTAATTCAGTTATACGATCATTACTAATAAATGAAACTAGAAATATCGATACGTTACGGATATTTAAAGAACTTATGAAGTATATTCTAGATCTGTATGTTTTAGGTATAATGAATGTTTTCTAAATAAATATAAAGTGCATAAGACAAGTTAATTTGCCGTAGGGGAAAGCTTATATTTGTTTCACTCGATTCATTCATCTTGTTATATGAAACAAAATTGTATTTTTTTTTTCAATTGAATTTCTTTGCGCTATAATGTATGTTTTCTATTTTCAGCGTTTTCTTTAACAAAGGATTGACACTTGAAGTATGCATGTTAATTTGTAGCAACATTATTCTTGTTCATCATCTCACAATGATTGCATACGAGCGATCCAATTTGCATAGTGTATCGTCCTCATTTAAAAACTTGGAAAAAAATTATGTTTTACACTTCGGAATACCTTAACTAAATATAACACAAATCCTCATGATATGAGCTGAATTAATGTGCAGCTATGTACTACTGTGTTTATGATAATAAACATTTGACATCATGTCATCAAAATACATTAGATGTTTTTCGATACATTGTCTCTTCTGAAGGGAATTATTTTATGTTAGGTGGAAAGGTTAAACATACGTTTTTAATGTTGTGATAATGGATTTAGAACATGTGAGATGCTTAAAGCCTGACAAAAATAGAATTGAACGTTACATAATTTGGCAAAAAGGATGCTTCTTACAAAGAAAGGCTATTTTGACTTCCATACAAAATACTTAAATCACTATAACTATACTTTCATATAAAAATGCAAGTGAAACAAAAGATGACTTAGAGTAACATTTTCGAAATTGTAATAGAACACAAAACAATGAAAAGCTTTTGAAAAATATAAAATAGCATTCGTTAGGCTGAATGAGCTTTTAATGAGATTAGATAAATTTTAAGCATGATTTAAAAACAATAAATATTATAGTGAAACACCTTAATGCAGCCAATTCTAATATCATATTTCAGCATTACAATGTTAAATATTGTTTACGACATTATTAATTTATAAATCCCATGGAAGCAATATTAAACTAAAACTTATACATATATTTCTACTAATAGACAATTGTTGATTCTAGTAAAATCATTAATGATTGTTAGGCATTTTTTCTAATGTCAAAGTAAAATGAATTGAAAGTCAATTAAGATTTTATAATTGATATACAAGTGTGATTGACTACTTTCATCTGGAAATAAAATGAAGCATTTTATCAATTAAAACGATCAAATGCATCTAATAGATATTTCTCTGAATCTGCAATGTCACAATTAACAGACATTTCAATTCATCATAAAACGCCACGGCAAAAATATCGTATATATCTTCATGTCTTATACTGGTCTATGCACACGTATGTTCAAAAGGAAGCCCGTGTATTACGTTTCTTTTCTCTGATCTTTCGGAGTCATTCACTCTTTTTAAATGGTAAAACATCCATACTGCTTAAGTTTATGCTTTGAAAAAAATGATGTCTTTGTATATCAAACCAAGCCTACGATTAGTTATTAATAACGTTTATCGCATCGATTACCCTCTTATCTGCTATTTAAGAACAATCAAAGGTTTTGGTATTAGTAAAAAAGAAAGCATGCCTGCATGATATTCGAATTTTACAGTGAATACAATGAGCAATATACAAGAAATGTGCAATTCCAGTTAATTATTGGCTGTAATTGTTATTGATTTACGTTCATCTAACAATCAACGTTTAATTAAAGTAACTCCACTGAGGTTTAAAAGCTTGAAAACATAACATTTGAATTTCTTACATACATAAGCTGGGATACTTTAACAGAAATATATGCAATGATAGTTAAGAAATATACTTTGAAATAAATTGAAAATCGTATTGTTATGCTTTTCTTAGCCCGTTTGAGTGAAAAGCGTTTAAACGTCTTTTATTTTGTGTCATGTCTCTACAATTTGAATAATTATTCCAGAAAAACAAAGTGTGCGAATGATCTAAATTTTGCAAAACGATTAGTGGTCTAATTCTACTTCAAATGGTCCATTTATCTGGAAAACTATTTTTCAGTCCCATCATGTAAGAAAAATTTCGATGAGGTCCCTTTAAAATTTGTATTCAGAATTAACGAAATGCATAGATTCAATTTAAGCTTTAGAGGATTTATGCTCACTCGCCTGAGGTTTAAAGCAAACCAAAATTAAACTCTTACGTAATTCAACTAAATCACTACATCAAATGGATCACTGTAAACAAAAAGAACAAAACAGAAATGGACGTAAATCAAATTCTATTCAATTATATTCAAAATTGTATTTTTTGTGCAATATTTGTCCAATTTGAGTAAAGGATGTAAACGCCTTTTCAATTTCGGGCAATTTTTTGTTTACGATTTAACAATTATATATGATTAAAATGTTGATGGAGGCTTTTGAATTAGCAAAAATCCTTTCAAAGTTCATTTACCTTACAGTGCTTTTCTTTACCTAACTACCTTAACTATTAAAGCTGTTATATAAGCTTAAAAAATGTATGCATTATGATCATAAAAATGTCAATAAGCTATGATATTTTTTTCAATATTTTATTCAATTGATTTCTTTATCAATTTGTCACACAGACATATATTTTTATCTAGTTAATTCATGTGAAAGTATAGGCATATTAAAATAAAGAAAGTATATTTACAAAGTACAAACGTGAATGAACGTGACAGAAACAAGCCGATTTATTTGTCTACAATTATCCAGTTAGTTATATATCTGAGAAAAAGAAAACATAAATAGCAAATTAAAAATGTCCTTGGTTTATACAATGTCACCGCGTTTGGATAAACTAGGTTTCTTCTGCCTGGTAAAAAGAATCCGGTTGAATGGTGTTAATAATTTCTATTGGATCAAGAAAAGTAATTAATATAGTGGCTGATTTGTGCCATTCCTGTTTTCGTCCCTTATACTCCGTCAAGCGAAAAGACAAGGATTAAAAAGTGAAAATGACGGTGTGCGAAGCAAGAAAACGCTTATTAGAGGGGGCGCCGGGTGAAGTTCGATAAATAAATAAAACTTCGTCCAGCGGTTAAGAAACATGCTTATTAGCGGAGCTGCGGAGCGAAGATAAAAATGATTAAACTTCGTGGAGCGAAATTTAAGAAATAAAATGACGGGGCGCGGAGCGCGGATATGGGCGAAGTTTAATAAATGAAACGCAGGGCGACGTTTTATTTACTAAGTCGCATCCCCGTCAATTTATGCGTGTTTTCGCTCTGCGAGATATGCAAAATCAGACCAAATATTTCATTGTACATGTATATACTGTTCTTCGGAATTTGTTGTCTCGCGTGATACTAATTACTAACATGAATATTTATGGCATAACAGAAGAAATAACTTTTCCTTTATTTCCCATAAATCCTTTTACTCCAAAACACCCTTTTAACGGCCATAACAGTTACTAAACATTTTTTATTAAGTGATAATACCTGACACCTTTTTTCATGATACTTCATCAAGAAATGTCATATTCTTTCTGTACATTTTTATTGTGCATCATGAGCTGAAGGAATGTTAAAAAAGTAAATTTATTCGTGCTTGGAAAGTAAATGTATATGAATTGGCTTTATATGTGTATGACATTCATGTGAAGACAAAATGTTGTTAAATAAGATAATTTTTGTTTCTTTTAATAAGGTATTAAATGGTTTGTAAATGTGTGTCTTGTTTATTCATTTTTTATGAGGGAACGGTACAGGGACAGGGTGGGGAAAACATGACATTTAATAATTCCATTGCTTTGATATTATTTGAAACATTGTTACTAAATCATTGTGACTTTTGAAAAAGAAATCACACTTTCAACAACCTACGTAATACGATAAAAAATCATAATTGAAACAGAAGTGTCTGGGAACAAAATTGTTTATCTTATTTACATTAAAAAAAACCATTATCTGACATTACTTTATATAAAGCACTATAAACAGGAACACATTTAGTGAACTAAGTAAAAACTAAAATGTTTAGGGAATAAGGTTAGCAAGTTTCTGTGTTTAATGAATAAACTATAGAAGTACTAATGACACGCAAAAAAAGCACACCGTTCGTTCTCTAAACAAAATACCAAAGATAAAAGACGCAAACGATCATTTTTTTAAACAAAATTAATCTTTGAATGATTAAAAGGAAACTCGAGATAAAGCAAGTAAATAATTTTCAAAATTTAGTAAACCAAATATTTTGACAGAGATATATTTTATGTTTATTGGAAACACACACAAAAACTTTTCAAATATTTTTATTTAATATTTGATATAATAGCATTGTTATTCATTTAATATAAATACTAATAGTAGGACGCTATGCTTCGATATTGAAAAAAAGTGCACTAGTTTTGTATATGTATATGATGTTTGAAATATGTTTATTTACTGTTTGTATTTTTACCTAATGATTGAAATGAATGTTGAAAAAATTAAAAGTTACATGATAAAGTCCAATCGATATAACCTTTTAGATATCCACCTTTTTAATCCCTTCTGCCATTAGCACTGTTGTTTTCTTATCAAAGATTTTACTGCTTTGTCGGGAATACAATTGTATATACAATGTATATACATCATACATCACTCGGAGTCGGAGATCAAATGTGACATCTAATTTGCTGACAACTGATTGGATTTTGTATTCCTATTTTACGTTCTTACGTAAACAAAACGCTTAGTTTATCATCAAAACATTTTGAACTTTAATAAATGGCTAATTATTAATCTTTTTACCTCAAGTTCATATTTATTACAAATACATCTTACAAATGCAATAGTAAAAGTTAATTTAAGTTAAATCGCTTCTGAATTTTTTTTCTATTTATGAAATATGCCACAATTTAACAATCTACGAAACGTGTAATTAGACAGAGTTTGTCTTAATTTCTTATTACCAATCACTATTTCAGCTAATGAATGGTCTTTAACTTAAAAGAAAAATATTTGATAAATAAGTAGAGTATGAAAAAAGTCATGTATAAAATGTTTATAATTAAACATTTTATCATTATAATAATCATTCACGTTAAAATAAATTTCTCACTTATGCTATACCTCAAGATACATATAATTGTGTTGTTTTTTTTCAAATTTGGTCTTACATATATGTTCAAATAGAGTAACTTTACGATATTTACGTGTGTTTCTTAATAATTATGAGCTCAATCTGTTATATTTGTTGGGGAGATTGGAAGAAAGATTGCCGTCAATGCGGCTTTTATTAATTGTTAAAATGTTAATACCGAACTGTTACAAAAAGCAAGTGAAATAAAGTGCTATACAATATGCATATTAAAGGTTTTAGAAGTAAATCGATGCAACTAATGTTTTGTATAAAACTATTAGTTTTAACTACATAATGATTTATTGACATTTCTCTATGCAAGAAAGAATAAAACATAACATTTTCAGGTGCAATGATGAAATAAAAACAGACTATAGGAGTTAAATTGCGCTACTTAATTTCGTTTTATAAAAAGTAAGTTTAAATGAAATAATATATCTCAGACTTTGAGTAATTGCCATAACACATTCAATGCACTATACGTATATTTGGAAAAGGTCTCCAAAATCCCCTAAAGATGACATAATTTGTTTCTTTTACAAAGTTTTTATTTAAAATTGTTTGTTAAATTTAAAGGAGTAATTAAGCCAAGCACAAAACCAAACAGAATATAACAGTATATTTTATATTCCTTGAAAATACTAACTGCTGATAAAAATGAAATCTGTGATAAATCAATATATTTTTTCTTTGAATTTTCCTTTCACTACTTTCGCTTTTCATTTTTTCATCGCACATAATCACGTCAATTAAATTTGCGAAAGGATTATCAATTCGTAACAAAATAGCAAAGCCATATTATGAACACAAATTGCCTTATGGAATTTTTATAATTTCAGGCAAATCTTTCTTGGAAATGATATTGTGGATAAAATCAATGATCTTACATGACCAGGCCGCTACAACGAAATTAAAAAATAGGCGGTTTTCAAGCGGTATCATTGTAGAACTGTTTTCATAAAAACTATAAGAGCCGACGGATTTCCATAAAAAAACGGGAGCATGATAGATAAGGATGTTGGTTGTTGTGGCGCTGTAAGAATGTTATCCAAGTATATCTTTAATTGAAGGAATTCTCTAGAAAGAATCTAGAAGCAATGTGTATGCAATATTATTTTTTATATTGTTTCCCATGAATGCAATATTACTCAGTAATATTTTTTATATTTATTAAATATGATAACGTTATAACAACAAACTAGTATTAATTCTTGAAACAAAACAATAAAATATTATTAATTATTTACAAACAAAATTCTTTTCACTTATTTGAAAATAGATTTTTGTTATATAAATATATGTTTGTCTGAAATCAAAATATCACTTCTTAATTATTTAATCTCAATTGATGGCCTTGCTTAGAGTGGAAATAAAATATCTCATACTTCCCTACAATTTCATTACATATATCGCGAATCGTCTTAAAACTCCTTATAATTAGTTTTTGTTCATTATCTATGCCAATGCATAATGTTAACATCATACCGATGTTTAGAACGATCTTAACGATACTTACAGGTTCATATTCTTCAAAATATTGACCAGTAATAAACACCTATAAAATTACTTTCTAGATTTAATTCAACGCATTAGGTAATTCAAGCAACAATTTGTTGTCGGCGGAAAAGTAAAAAAATATTTTAGAGGAACAAATGTTTTTAGTTATTCCAAGGCGTCAACCGCCATTTCCTCTTTCTAATTCATTATTTCATAGGAAGCAAAATATGAGAGGCATGAATTATTTACTTGACAAGTTCTAATAAAGCTGACGAATAACAAATATTTTGTTGTTGTTCCATCTGATGAAATAAATACAAACAAATGTTATGATTCAAAATATAACTTCTAAATAGTATGTATTTGGTTTTGTAGACCCATTTCTGTTGTCATTAACTGTAAGAAGATTGTAATCGTTAACTCAAAGCAAAATTATATGATTTATGACACAAATAGGCGAAAACAAATAAATTGGAAACTTTACACATTATAGACATGTAACTAGATAATTGCTGCACACTTATAAACTTATAAAGCATAATTTTGTTAATGTGATTAAAACGAATAACAGACGTAAAAAAAACATTTTAGGTACTTATAATTTCAAAACGTGAAGTTATGTGTACATAATAACAGCCTTTGTACAGAAACAAATTATTACTTTAAATAAATTAGTTTTGATTGGTTACAACAGAAAGAAATAATTATTCGAATGTATAATAGTGAATATTGTTATTTCCAATATCTCATAAAGTAGTCAAATATAAATTCAAACTTAATTGATGAAATCCTCACAGAGAGTATTATTTCTAAGAAAATATTTGAAAATATTGTATAAAATATAAAGATAGACATGTTTATTACCGCAACTGAAACAAACAATTATAAAGGTCACAAAAATGACATACCTGACAAATCAGCTATAACGAGGTTGATAATATATGCTGTCTTCATCCAGTATTTCCGGAACACATTTCTTAGTAAACATACCAATGCAGTTATATTACCGATAAGTGAAACTACAAATGTCGCCACATAAAGAACAGTTAAAAGAATCGAAGTCGTATCCGTCAAATATTTTGAATGTGACCCAAATATATCAATAATTAGATTAGACGAATTAATTGGCCAAAAGAAAAGGCTTATATTCGTTTCACCACTTCCATTCATCTTGTTTAATGGCTCTTGTTTAGATGTTAAAAAACCCTTTTTGCTGTTTCTATTTAAATTTGCTGCCGGTAGTGCATGTAATTTTTTTAAACATTAAAATTCATCGAAAGCATATCATTTGAAGTTAAAAAGCCATTGATTTGATTAATCATAAACTGAAACTATCCACCGGTTAACTAAATCCAGAATTAAAATACCAATAGTGGTATTTCTTTAACTCTGAAATAATGGAAAACCAAAGTGGTTTCAAAACTTTTCTCCGATTTCCACGATGCGTCTTTCTCTTTAAAAAATAGATACATTTGTATGTCAATATTTATTCTTGCTCCGGAAGAAAAGCTATTGTAACCTGAATTAACAACATTACTTCTCAATGGATCCTGGAAATCATATAGAGCTCACAAAATTTAAGGCGTGCTGCAATCGTTAACGTGCTATAATGTTTTGGCAAGGAATATCTTAAAGAGTTATAAAAGCCATTAAAGGGAGACACAGGCAAAATTTTCATTTCTTAGTTTTGAAATTTTCATTCATTATTCTGTAAATGTCTTCAAAATGAATACACTAAACAGTCAAAGGAACAAAACTTTTCTCCATATAAAGAATAAAATGGTGTTTTCCTAACTTGACCCGCGTGGGTCAGGTTAGAGCGCTAAAATTTCACAATAGTTGTCACTCTGTACTCTGGAAACGTTAAAAAACATGTCAAATCAATTACTTAGACTTGTTTCAATCATACAATATCCACAATATTTGTTATTGTAACTTCCAGGGTTTGTTCAAATCGCATGACTTGTTTTTAAACTATTCGGTGATTCTGTTCGCGTCAAAATTTCGTTCAACATATATAGATATATTTAAACTTCAAGCCCAAAATATATAGAATTTATACAGAAATTCATGTTGGGACTTTAAGAAACGTCATTTTAGGGTGATTTGAGTACAGAAAATCATTTTTATATTTTTGCCATTATTTTGCCGGAGTATCCCTTTAAAGAGCCTGTAACACAAATTTTATGGTTTTATTTCATAAATTTGATACTGAAATTAAAATTTGTCAGTATATTAAGTTCCAAGAAGAATTATTTATAAAGAAATTGCCGAATTTAACATTTCATGTTAATAAAGGGAAGTAATTAGAAAATTATTTTCTTAAAATTCTAAGTCGAATTTTCCTATAAGAAATGAATGCATACAATTTATTGATTACATATAGTTTGCACAAATAACTGCAGTACATATTTTACATATTATTCGGTGTTTGAAAATTGTTTTATTTGCGTAATTATATACATATATAATTTCTTGCAAGTGTGGTACCAAACACTAACAATATCAATCACAAAACATACAGGATCTTTAAATAACTAATGCAACATATTTTTCAAAGGTTGTTCTATACATCTGACACCTTACTTTGCTTTATGTACAGCTCACACAAACTATGTTATATGAAAGTATTAAAGAAGTATACTGTAAACCCGATTATTATTCCTTGCTTTAAAGCCCTACTAGCATTATGGGTGTATTCAACAAATCTTCAAGACCTTTGAACTAATTATATTTCACCTTCCATTGAAATTGCCGCCGATGGATATGGAAATTTCATTCTTTATGGGTTTTTTTTCTTATGTCGTAAATAATTTGTTTGATTAGAAAGTCAATTATGATTAACATATCTGATATATTGACTGTATTACCTCTTTACTTAATAAATCAACATAAGTTTATTAGTGATTGACAATACACGAAGACTATAACAAATTGTTTTTACCGAATTCAACGAATATTGGTTTTGAATGATAATTTGTCACACTTCATTAATTCTTTATCAAAATTGATTATTAATCGATTTATCCCTTTACTGGACAGTGTTATGAATGCCAGTGCTGAATGTTTTCATAAGCTACACAGATTCTATGAAGACGATTTTTCAAATTTTTAATTTTTTTCATTGTTCATTGTTTTTTTTTTTCATTTTTCAAAAACACATTCTTAAAAGTTTCTATCATTATGTGACTATTTATCAAACTATAATGATGTATTTATATTAAATACAACCGGATCAAAGACAAAAAGCATCACGTCGGAATCGTCTTATTTTCCTTTCATATGTGTCTTTAAATACAAGATTTGTTTGCTTCTTTGTTTAAATTAAAATATATAGAATATTATAATAATGTACAAAACTGAATGAAAGACGACCACTTTACTAAGCTAATGTTATTTTCAAACTGAAATGTTTTATTGAGCAGAAGTCGCCATAACCTGAGATCAAGCACGTGCAACTTTGATTATTTTATTTGTAGCGAGTTTTATCGGTCCAAGCTTCATAATAACTCAAAAAACGAATTATAATTACATAACTATTAAATTTACCATGCAAGTCCAAATCAAAATATGTTTTACATTCAATATGAAACATGAAAAAATTGTAAAAAAACAAGGAAAGTACTTTCTACAATACTGTTCTTTGATTCGAAAACAAAAGTTAACAAAGAAGGGCAGCATTTGATGAACAGACCGAAACAAACCCAGCAAAACAGGACCACATCATGTAAAATATACATAAAATAACTAAGAACTACGGATTAACGTATTCTTTGTTCTTATAATTTATCAAGCTATTACTAAGCTCCGTGAGCTACCTTATTTCTAAAAAGCGCAATGTTTTGTTTTTAGACATATCATCAACAATTTTATTAAATAAATACATAACGAAATTATTATATTGATATTTAAATATATGATCAACCAACTATATTACGTACATTAGACAAACAGATATACCAGTTTTTCATTGTAGTGATTTTATCATACTCGTATTTGTAATGTAATGAAAAATCAATCATTTAAAACAAAGACTGGATGGACATTTGCATGAATGATAATTTTAACTAACCGTTTAAGAAGGCAGTAGCTAACTCAATAAATTTACTTTTTATGTCACCTTATTAAAAGTGTTTAAGAAATAGTAAACGTAATATAACAATTAATCATCAACTACTTTATAATATAATATAATATGATATATCTGATTTGATACAATATAATAACTTCAGGTATTTCGTTTTCTAATTATTGATTATTTCAGTATTTCTAGCATGATTAAAACCATTGTCTATGTAATTTTTTAAATCATTTTATTCATGTATATTCAAGGAATATCAGCAAAAAAAAATTGCATGTTGTATGTCAGTTAATTAAAATGTATAGATACAGAATGTCAATTTTTCGAATTTCCATGTAAAGAAAAATCATGTCAGCTACTATAATCTATTCACCGAGAGAATTTTATGTACGCATTAGTTTGGACTAAATAGAAAATGGTCGTGAGACAAACAAGTCAGTTTTTTGGTGGTCTATGACCTAGAGAGGCATTTGTTTACATTTTTAATTATTCTATTTTAAAGCATTTAAGACCTCTTCTTACTAGTGATTATGACGTTTTATAAAGGACCCTGAATTGTTGTTACTCAGACAAGTTGTGCTTTTCTACGTGTTCCAAGGTATAAGAACACACACCATACGTGCAATACATGAACAGTTTCCGGCTAGTGTAATTTTCGGACAGACCAGTTTTTTATTATTTATTTGTGGATTCCATGTACCCTCACACATCTATACTGTCCAATAATGAACCCAGTGAAGATAACTTTCATTTTAACACTTATTTCATGTCGTTTTATGAAGGAGAAGGATTCTCATGATTTCCAAGTAGAACAGTATCCGGACAATTATATTTCGGACAGTATTAACGTTTTACCAGTCAATTATGGACAACTAGTGTATTTTAACACCTTTATTAATTGTTCAGTGTCAACTAGAAAATATGTTTCTCGTACTATAGAGAGCAGAAACGATTTACTTCCTATATGCTTGTTGTTGTGTGGAGATATCCATCCGTGCCCCGGACCCTCAGCTGACACTTCTAGTTCCACCACAAGTGATTTTAAAGTTTTCAATAAACGTGGTCTTCATTTTATTCATGTAAACACTCGAAGTCTTTTACCAAAACTACATGAAATTAATTCTGTAGCTCGTAGATCTAGAGCCGCATGTATTTGTGTTTCCGAAACATGGTTAGATGACTCAGTTCCAGATTCTGAAGTTAACATCGACAACTATTGTATTCAGCGCAGGGATCGAAACAGACAAGGGGGTGGCGTTTGTATTTATATCAGGAAGGATTTATCACCACAACACACGTGATGATCTCAAGCATGAAGAATTAAAAGCTACATGGATTGATATACTTTTACCAAAATCAAAACCTATCTTATGTGGTGTTATTTATAGACCTCCTGTGCAACTAAACTTTTATACAATTTTAGACTCTTTATGCTCGTCAAGTAGTGACTTTTTACAATGTGAATCTATAATTTTAGGAGATTTTAATACAGATGTGTCTAAAGTTAAGTCTTATCCTCTTTTGCAATGTTTTAAGTCATTTATTAATATGTTTCATTACAAACAATTGATCTCAGAACCTACTAGAGTTAGTATTACAAGTGCAACTATTATTGACTTGATATTGGTGTCTGATAATGATAAAATTACTCAGTCAGGTGTAATTCATACTTCATTTAGTGATCATAGCTTAATATTTTGTACAAGAAAAGTCAGTAAAATTCCTCTTTGTTTTCATAACAATGTCACTTTAAGATCTTTGAAAAATTATAACAAAGATGACTTTCAAGCTAGTCTTCTAGATACTGACTGGTCTCCTGTTTTGCTAAGTGATAATGTAAATGATGCCTGGAATATATTTAAACAGTTACTTTTATCTGTGATACACAATATAGCACCTGTAAACAGACCAGAATTAAACAGAGAACAGAACCATGGATTAATGAAAGGGATAAAGCTTTTAATAAATATAAATGTGATAGAAACTGTGATAATTATGATTCATTTAAGACTCTCAAGAACAAAGTTCAGTATCTTGTTGCCAAAGCAAAAAAGGAATATTTTACTAATACACTGGATGAGAACAAAAATGACTCAACCTCTTTATGGAAAACTGTTAAAAATCTTGGTTTGCCTTCCAAAAAGGGTTCATCTTCAACCAGTTCAAATATTTGTTTAAATATTGATGATAATGTGTGTTTTGAAAAGAAACCTATTGCTGAATCATTTAACAAATTTTATACAACAGTTGCATGTAAACTTGTTGAAAAGTTGCCAGAAAGTATGCATAAATTTGGTACGAATTTTGTTAATACTTTTTATGCAAACAAGGGTGTTTTTGCAAACAGTTTTTCTTTTTCCATTGTTTCTGAAAGTAAAGTTCTTAAATACTTAACTTCATTAGGTGTCAAAAAAGCTACTGGCTTAGATGGTATACCCTCACGTTTTATCAGAGATCGATCCCCAGTTATTGCTAGTCCATTAGCTCATATCATAAACTTATCCCTTATCCAAGGTCAAGTCCCTGATGATCTTAAATCTGCAAGAGTTGTTCCCCTCTATAAAAAGAACGACAAATTGTCTGTTGGTAATTACCGGCATGTGTCCATTTTAACCCTTTCCCCCATGAGCATATTGTGAAAAATGGCCATTTTTACTGAAAAGCCTCCTCTTACAAGTTCAAACTGCTATGAAACTATGAAAAATGCTTCAATACTAATCAAACTTGGCACAAATGTTGACTGGACCATTGCCTTTGTGACGACATGCTCAGTCTTAAATTTCCTGTTACCATGGCAACGAGGGGACATCTCAAAATTGCCAAAAATCACTATTTTGCCTCGATTTTTTCCATCAAAATTTATTTCAAAGTGCTGCAACTTCTCAAGGGATTGATATAGAGTCAAAGGCTTTTCAGCGTTGGTTACACGTTATATTATGATCGACCTGGGGTCATTTTTAGCCTTTCACAAGTCCAAAATTTTCTTGGCGATGAGGGGGACTCCGCCCCCCTTCAAACCCCCCTAACAGAAGGGGGCACATCCCCCTTCTGGCAACCCCCTGATGTATGTTTTGGATGGGGGGCGGCGCCGAAAAAAGTGCTCAATTTTTTGACCAACATTTCTCAAACGAAAACATGTGTTTGGGGCCCAAATAGGACATTTTTTCACTATTTGACCCTAAAAAAAGGGGGGGGTCGAAAATGCGTTGTTTCGCGTATATATGTGGTAAAGGGTTAAATGTTGTATCTAAAATCCTTGAAAAGGTGGTTTATGACCAGGTTGAAGCTTATTTGAAGGATAAAGATCTGCTGTATAAATTTCAATCAGGTTTCAGGAGTGGCTTCTCTACTGATACTTGTCTGATTCACCTTACAGACTTTATCAGGTATGAAAATGATAAAGGTAATGTTGTTGGTATGGTGCTGCTGGATTTGCAGAAAGCGTTTGACACAGTCGACCATTCCATTCTTTTAATGAAACTGCAAGCATCAGGTCTTAGTATTGACGTCCTAAATTGGTTCAAATCATATTTATCAGATAGACAGCAGCTTGTAGATGTCTCTGGTACTTATTCTTCCAATTCCAAAATAACATGTGGTGTTCCTCAGGGCTCAATCCTTGGACCCCTTCTCTTTTTAATTTATGTAAATGATATGTCAGCTGTGGTCAAAAATAAATTGCTTTTGTATGCTGATGATTCTGGTATCCTTGTATCTGGTAAAAGTTTATCTGTTGTTGAAAAGGCATTGACAGATGATATGGAATTGGTCAGCCAATGGTTAGTGGACAATAAGTTATCATTGCATTTGGGTAAAACCGAGTCAATTTTATTTGGGTCCAGGCAAAAACTTAGGTCACAATCTAACCTGCATATAACCTGTTCTGGTACATCCATTGAATCAACTTCATCTATCAAGTATCTTGGGATTACTATAGACCAAAATCTGTCATTTTGCGCCATGGCCGAGTCTGTTCTTAAGAAGGCCAACTCTCGGTTAAAATTTCTTTACCGCAAGAAAGAGTTTCTTACTCAGCATACCAAGAAACTTCTGGTTATGTCTCTTATTCAGTGTCACTATGATTACGCATGCTCTGTTTGGTATAATAGCTTGACACAGTCTTTAAAAAATAAGTTACAAACTTGTCAAAACAAAATACTGAGATTTGTACTTGACTTGGACTCTATAGCCCACATTGACCCATCCCACTTTAAGTCCCTTATCTGGTTACCGGTCCACAAAACAGTTGAACAGATAATGTTGTGTCATGTTTTTAAGATAAAAAATGGCCTATCTCCGGATTACATGTCTGAATACTTTATTTCACAAGATTCCATTCATAATTATAGTACAAGACTTAGTCAAAAGGGTGGATATTGTCTACCTAAGGTCAAAGGCCAGGGTTCTAAATCATTTGCTTTCTCTGGTATTAAATTATGGAATGATTTACCTGTAAAGTTAACGGAGATCAACAGGTTACAAAGTTTTAAGGTTGCCATCAAAAGTCATCTTATGAACAGTATTTAATTTTTTTTTTTAAACATGTTTTTACATATTTCGGCTCAGGATTTTAAATTGTCTTCTATTTATCTTATTACAATTTTAGTAATGTGTTTTAAATCCTAGCTGTAAACAGGAGTATCATTAACTCAAGATTTGACTGTGATATACATTTTTATGATTTATTAGTATTTTTAAACATGATCATATTCACACTGGCGATAGCTTTCGCAGAAGCGGTGGGTCTATCGGTGCGGCGATGGAGAATTCGTCGCAGAAGCGGTGGAAAAACATGGCTGTCGGATAGTTTTTTGCTGGTGTCGGTAAGTTTATGACTTATTTTTACGTTATGTTTTTATGTTTTACTGATAACACCTAGTGAGACTGGAGCCCACATATGTACTCTTCCAACTTATTACACGCATGGGGTGCAAATCATGACCAGTTATGCAAACACTTCTGTACAGTTTGACGAGGGGACGCCACTTTTGCCTAGTTTTGTTTATAACACTACAAATGTACTCAAAACTACCCCTAGATACACTGGCATCGCATCGTATGTATGATAATTATACAAAACAACCATATTTTGGAACTTTTGGAAATTGATATTAGCATTTTCATAAAAGAATTGACAAAAAATGATTACAACGCAGACGGCGGTGGATTCGACTGCAACGCAGTGCGGTGGGCCCGATATCATTTATGTCTTTTTTTAACGTTAAAGTCACCGACACTTAGGAGTTGAGCTCCAAACACCTTAAAATACAAATGAAATATATATTTGTTAATCCTAATAGTTGTTATATATATCAATGAAAGTATTATACGCTTTTTTGAAAACAAAACGACTCTCAGATATGCTGCATATAAATGCGCTTTGAACCAGCCTTGCTATAATCGGAGTCATTCGGGATAATGCGGGTTCTCACATTCATAGCGCACCGCATTTAAATACGACAGAGCTGAGTGTCACGCTTGAATTTGTTGAAATACTTTGTAAATAAATAAAACGGCGATAGTTTAAATTTTTTCACATAGTGGGTTTGTATATTGAAGATAAAGTTTGATATTGTTGAAAAAGAAAAATATGATGAAAATATATAATAAGTACCAGTAATATATGTTTAATAGATGACTCGTGTCGCCTGTTGACAAAAGAATAATGTGAAAATATTGGAAATATAATCAATTGCAAGGTGATTTGAAGGATGTGCGAATTTTTTCTAACACATTTTTTTATCTTGTGTATATTTTGACGTATAAATATTTACTTTTTCTTCAAAACGGTATATAAGTAAGTTTTATTGAAATATATGATAAGTATATGTGCTAGAATAAATAAATATACAATTATTTGGATTTTAAAGCAGCACGCCTCAATATTCATGTTTATTTTCATGAAAAGTTTGAAATTTATTTATGTTTTACTTTTACCACGGTACATGTTCCTCCTTGTTAATTTGTGTCATCCTCAGTAGAGTTAAAATACAAACATAGAAATTTGATTGATAATGTCTGGCAGAGCCAGACGTCTTTATTGTCTAAGAATAGATTATGATATAATCAAAAGATTAACCAGAAACTTCAAATACGCTTTCATATAGAAAACAATTGTAGCAAACGTTACAATAGATGACACAAAGTTGGACAACAAAAACCACCAAACTGTCCAACCAAAGGAGGAACGACAGACCGTGAAAAGCAACGAAAACGAAAGAGCGACAATTTAAATTGTGACTTAAAGATTACAATTACAATATACAAACAAAAATATACGATAATTTGAACGCGTGCATGTGCAATTCGCTCATAGGCCAATAAACAACATTTTCGTCTACCCTTTTTTGTCAGGTATTTTGTAATATTTTATTTCAAAATGCATTCTATAATTTTTTATATTACATGCAGCCTATTTATGGCTTTGTACACGGTAAATAAAAATTTGATATAATTTAATGTTAACATGTAAAGTTAAATTAAAAAAATGAAATAAATAAAATAAAAAAATAGATAAAGCAACAAAACTAAAATTAGTGTCACTATCAACAGATCTTATCTTATCTCATCTCATCTCATCTTATCAATGTATTAAAATTTTATCACAAACGGTTCATAAGTAAAAATAAAGTTCAAAATAAAGTTATGATTAATGTGTCAGTAATACATAGTTAATGATGACTACTACAAAGACATTTTGATTTGTTAAATTGATAAATTAAATTCAATATACGAGTATAAGCTATAATTAACATTTAAGCAATACATAGTTAACATATACTTCAATATGTTGAACTAGTGTCCAAACTGGGATTCAATTTATCAAGACATTTTATTACTTAAATGAATGCATAGTTTGAAAAGAAATTACAAACTTTAAGTATTTTTTAATTCAATTTATAAGTTAAAATTACCATTTAAGCACTACATAGTTAACATACACCCCAATATGTTAAACTAGTATCTAAAACAGGGATTGTTTTATAAAAACATATTGATAAGGTACATGATGCAAAAAAGTGTATATTTACTTTCATTGATATATATAACAACTATATGTATTAGGATTAACAAATAATTATATATTTCATTTGTATTTTAATGTGTTTGGAGCTCAACTCCTAAGGGTCGGTGACTTTAACGTTAAAAAAAGACATAAATGATATCGGACCCACCGCACTGCGTTGCAGTCGAATCCACCGCCGTCTGCGTTGTAATCAATTTTTGTCAATTCTTTTATGAAAATGGTAATATCAATTTCCAAAAGTTCCAAAATATGGTTGTTTTGTATAATTATCATACATACGATGCGATGCCAGTGTATCTAGGGGTAGTTTTGAGTACATTTGTAGTGTTATAAACAAAATTAGGCAAAAGTGGCGTCCCCTCGTCAAACTGTACAGAAGTGTTTGCATAACTGGTCATGATTTGCACCCCATGCGTGTAATAAGTTGGAAGAGTACATATGTGGGCTCCAGTCTCACTAGGTGTTATCAGTAAAACATAAAAACATAACGTACAAATAAGTCATAAACTTACCGACACCAGCAAAAAACTATCCGACAGCCATGTTTTTCCACCGCTTCTGCGACGAATTCTCCATCGCCGCACCGGTAGAACCACCGCTTCTGCGAAAGCTATGGCCAGTGTGCATATTAAGGTTTGCCTCTCTATGTCATGCCGCCAATACAAAGGACCACAATGGAAATAAGAGCTTTTTGCCCTTTTTTGTGTTATCCTTGGTTTTGGTAAGCATGTCATAGTTTTACTCGTATGTGATATAGTATTTAATAATGCTCATTATTTTATCCTATGTTATATTGTCAACTATGTATATGCTTCCTTTGCCGAAATAAATCTATCTATCTTAGACGTTTATCGTTCTCAGCTATTAGGGGGAAAAAGGTCAAATAGGACAAAAACGCAATCAATTACTATTACACTGACGGTTATGAAAGCAATTTCAAGTCACACTGTTTAGAATGTTTAGATGAATAAAGTTTCTGATATGTAGACATAATAATCAAGAAACAAATAAACCAGACTACGGTAACAAACCAGACTACGGTTACTAGAATCATTTTCTGCATCCAGAAAAAGTGTTCAAGAAAAATACACCCGAATAACTTGAGTCAATAACAAGAAATAAAAACAAAATACGCATTATTCCAAAAATTAAGATAAAAGCTTCAAATCGAAAAGAAAATCCTATTTTCAAATTATATTTGTATTGTTTATTTCACTAAATGTGAACGTGTAATGCTTGAAAAGGACAAAAAGCAAGATAATTATCAAAGTGTAAATAAACATTCGATATATTGCCCTACGTTCTGTGTAACATTTTGACAAATTAGTAGTTGTGAAAAATCGTGTTGTAAAAGCCTGTCCGTGCTCTGTCTTTGCCCTGTCCTGTTTTTGTTCGGGGTCCGCCTGGGCTTCTTGCCGTTGGTTCTTGTTGCTGGGTCATATGGGGGTTGCGTTCATTGAACGCCGCCTTTCCTTGTTGATCTTGTTTATCATATTTCATACAAAATGCCTCGTGTTAAGAGCATACGCTTCTTTATCGACCGCAATAAAATAAAAAACATGAAACTATTATCTGTTGTTAATTTCTTTACAGAAGGAAATGAATGTTAAGTACTATTCAAACAAAAAACACTCATGAGAAAAATGATTTTTAAACTCTTTGCCCATTTTTTGAAAGAAAAAAAAAGAAACAATTTCCATTACTGAATCGATAATTTTTACATACAAATTCCATCTTTGAATAAATATTACATCTGTTTGACAAAATGACAAAATCGTTAAGCATATCCTTACATGTGACTTCAATCATTTGTAGATTTATCAGTTCATAATTGCCCTTCTGTAATGGCGATCAGATAAACGCCTTTATGTCCTTGATATGTTTTGTTTAATATGCATATCGTTTTCATCATTTTACTGCATTCATAGTCTTTCAAAATCCGTTTGCAATTATTTACTCATTTCAGGTATAAACAGCATTAACTATAAATTTTACGTTTTCTAGCAATACAATTTACAATGCAATAAAATTCTGGCAATTGGTCAAGCCTTAAGCAGAAATATACTTTTACAGTGACAAAAATTCTTTTACAGTGACATATGATTCTTACAGCAGATCAAGACTTTATTGACTCAAAAATTAATCACAACATTTTATCAAAATATACTGCATTTTATCTATCTATCTATCTCTGAATACTGCCAACCCCTCTCGCGAGTGTTATAGGCAGGAAATTGTGCGCGTCGGTGTGTTAGTAAAAGGTGTGAGAGAAAGTAAAAACCTGAAAATGAACATGATCAGGACAGTGAGAGACATTGAAAACTTCTAGTCATTGTTAAAATATTTTTGTTAGTAAGGGTGAAAGAAAGATTTAAAAGTAAAAACACAACAAGTCAACTAATACTGTATCTTAACCACTGCCTGTTTGTATTGATCTAGATCAGGCAGGGTGACAATGTTCCTTGGGAGCTGGTTCCAAAGTGTGATACAGTGGGGAAGAAGGAGAACTTATGGTAGTCTGATGTAACCTGTATTTTCCTAAGAGAGAGGGGATGCATATGTCTAGTAAGCCTAGATGGAGTTTTAATGTAGGTGGGAAGGCTAATGGCTACTAGGTTATGGTAAATTTTAAAAAACATAATAAGTCTAAAGTCTAGTCTGCGATGCTCGAGAGAACGCCAGCCAAGATCTTTCTGCATGGCTGTAACTGATGACAAAGGGGAGTAATCCTGTTTTACCCAGCGTATCGCTCGTCTTTGGACTTTCTCTATTTTTTGGATGTTTGATTGTGTGTAGGGGCTCCAAACAGTTGATGCGTATTCTAACTGGGGTCTTACTAGGGATTTATAAGCTAGTTGTTTTACTTTTTCATTTTTTGTATTGATATTTCGTTTTATGAATCCTAGGGTTTTGTTTGCATTTGATGTAATTCTTGAGATATGTGTGTTGTAGTTCAGGTCTGTGGACAAGTCAAGGCCAAGGTATTTTGAGCTAGGAACTGATGTTAAAGCTTGGCCATGAAGGAAGTACTTGTTGTTGATGACTTTTTTGTTTTTAGTGATGTGAAGGACTTGACATTTTGAGGGTTGAATTCCATGTCCCACTCCCTTTCCCATATTTGCATCTTATCAAGATCCTCCTGGAGGGATTGTGAGTCTGAAGACGAGTTTATAGTAATGTAAACCACAGTGTCATCAGCAAAGAGGCGAATTTGGGACTTGGAGACAGAAGATGGAAGTTCATTAATGTAGATCAGGAAGCAGAGTGGGCCGAGGACGGAGCCTTGGGGGACACCAGAGTTTACAGGGACTTCTGTAGAGTGTTCATCTTCCAGTACAACAGTTTGGCTCCGACCTATCAGGAAGGAACGTGTCCAATTGAGAATTTGTGTGGAGACACCGTTTTCTTGGAGGGTAAGGAGAAGTTTACGATGATTTACTTTATCAAAGGCTTTACTAAAGTCAAGGAGAATAATTTTAGAAATTAATGTTAATATTATCATGGTAAAAACGCCTTATTTATAAGTCAAACTACCATAATCTGTGGTATGATACAGTGTAATGTGTGCATTAAAGTATACAAATGACACAAATACGTGAATGTTAATGCATTCTGTATTATCAATTATTTATACGACGACAGTAATTGCAAAGCACTTGAGATTTTAGAGAGTTTTTGTTGATATAACATTATGAAACTAGTGTTCACGTATAGACGGGTTTCTATCACAATTTAGCGTTATTACCAGTATATTAAAAATATTGTACTTTGTTTTCAGACAGAAATAGTAGGGTAAATATTTATTTTGTTTATAAGAGCTAGTTAATCGAAAAGATTTGTTTTACTTTTTTTAGATATTTTACTGTCAACTATATTTGATATTATTGTTTTATTTCATTTTATTTATTTCTTTATTTTGAAGGGTGATCTGGGTGTTATAACGGAGAATCCCTTAAGAAAGTCCAAAATGACTAATTTAGAATGTTACAGGTTCGGTTTGAGTGATCCTGTTCATGGACGGTAGTGTCCACGCCCCCTCCCACTCCTTCCATCCACAAATGTGTACATAACTCAAACTAAAATTGTTAAGGTCATATAGGGTCTTTACAATATAAATGGTGGAGGGCGTGCGTTGATGTGACTTCTCGCACGACCGGGCACGACCGAGTGTTACCACTTCATTAAGATACCTCATTAACTTATTCACATGAACAGATCTAAAGCTCGTGGTTTGTACTGAACCAACCAGCGACATATTCACTTGCATTTACTGTTGAATAAATTACCTAAATCACTGATATATGTCTGATGATATTTTACTAAAAACACGAATACTGATTATATTTTCCAGTGACAGACTTACGTCGAGCTTGATTATTGGAAATGTTTTACGGTCTGAAGCACTAGCTTTGAGTTGAAATGTTCGCGATAATTTTTTAAAAATCTTGTTATTTCTACTACAACTATAAATAACAGTCTAGAAGAATGAAATAGAAATTGTTTTTACGACAAAAGTTCTATCTTGACGATGGCTCAGTTACTTCTACATGTTAACCTGTATGAACACAGATCATCATCTCAAACATATGTTTAAAGGTTTAACAATTGTTCATATCACTGATGATATAAATGTACGATTCTTTTTTCAGTTGCTGTAACAGAATTTGTCAATTTGATAAACCATATGATTCACCATGAACTGATTTTCATTACATAATGTCAATGTCTTGTTATAATCATTTAATGTATCATTTATCAATTTTCCATCTTCATGCTTTTGTTAAATATCGTATGTATTTTTTTTCATGTCCATATTTTGTTATACATGGAAATTATATCTCAATTATCAAAGTCAAAATTTTGTTAAATTGTTCATGTCCATGTTTTGTTATAATATATCATCCAATCATCCATGTGAAGGTTTTGTCAATTAACATGTCAACTATCCGTGCCAATGTTTGTTAATTTTAATGAAGGAACATGTGACTCTTCAGTATTGTAGGTAAATATATATATAGGTATACTATTATCATTATTTCTTATGCTTTCTTTCATGTATGTAGTATGATTGAAACGGATTGTTTTTAGGAGTAAATAGCGTGACGTTTGTCAATACAATATAATAGTTTACCATTATACTATGTGATTGATGCCATTACGACGACATAATACTTCCCCTAACTTGTATAACCATTACGTTATTACATAATGCTGACAGGACGTGTTTTAAAACATTTTTATCGGCAAATGACATGCATTTCACAGGAGAAAATGCACTGAAAAAAATACAAGTTAGGAGAAGTATTATGTCGTCGTAATGGCATAGAATTTGATTTTTATATTCATTATATCACTACTTTGCCTAATACTGTAAGGATTTTATAAAACAAAACATGCCATTGTTTCTCATAAATTTTGTCAACTCATAGTTTTCTAGGGTTTCATGCTGTCTTGTACTTAACATAAAAGCGTCCAAAAGAAAATAATTTATTATTCGAGATAGAAATCAAATGTACTCTTTATCTCCTTTTGTTTACAATTATCAAGAATTGTGACATTTTTCTGTAAACAAGCAACTTAATTACTTAATAAATCTAAAAAAAACAACAGTTCAAGGAACTAATAATAGATTGTCTAAACCCAAATAATATGTTTCTAAATAAAAAACAAGAATGAGATTATTTTGATAAAACTGAAAACAAAATAGAAAGATATCGTTGATTGAAAAAAATGTTTTCGAATTAGAGATATTGAAACAAATGCAAACTAACATCTTGACTTATAATTTTATATGTGTTGTTATTCTAAATACTTTGAAGGTTTCTAACTTTTTGTTTTGTCGTTTTGATTTTCAATGAAATTATCGCTGTTTCCGTTTGTTAACAGCTTTGAAAAATGATACATGATCTGATCTCAAAACCAAATGTATGAGAATTTATTTACTGTATAAGTAGATTTCTATAATTGTTTGTCATTGACTTTAACCATAAGGACGTGTGAGAAAAGAAACATTTCTGGATACGGAACAATCTACAACTTAAATATATCATGCAATCCAGGTTCATGTAGTCTAAGAATAAAATCAGATTCCCTGAAATGGACAACATTCAATCCTAGGGAAAGGTCATTTATTCCGTACATTTAAGTGATCAGACCTGAACAACGTGGGAGGTGTGACAATTGCTGCCATCAAATATTATTTTAAGAACCGTATTATGAAATCAAGTCTGCTATTTTCAACTCTTTATTTTATTGCTTACATTGTTCCTGAAGGAATTCTTCTGACAGCATTTATTTACTGGATCAAATTGAGCCTGCAACAGTCTCAATTTTTTCGTTTTTGGCGTCCGTTTTTCTAATATTCAATTGTAACATTTTGTACATTTGGATTATAAAACATTGCTATTTCGTGAGCAAATTATTTTCATACAAGTAACCAATCGTTTTCGCTTTGAGACATTAAATTTTGTGATTATATTTTATTTTGCTGACATGAATAATCTATTATTTATGTTACATAAAACGCTTATTATGCTGTAAGTAATAGAAAGAGCATCGAAACACGAGGCTATCTGATTTGCACGAGGGGGCTGAGTATTTATCAGATTGCCGAGTGTTTCGATGCCCTTTCTCTTTTGAACCATAGTCAAATATAAAACCATGTTCCCTGATGTCAAAATATAAATCCCCAGAAAAAAGTAACCAATGAACGAGCATCTGAATATGATACTTCTATCGTTTTCCCTTTCTTTGCCGTCACAATAAGTAAACTCCAGCAAAAATGAGCCAATCAACGGGCATGCTCTGGAGTGC
This sequence comes from Ruditapes philippinarum, assembly GCF_026571515.1. Lineage (NCBI taxonomy): Eukaryota > Metazoa > Mollusca > Bivalvia > Venerida > Veneridae > Ruditapes > Ruditapes philippinarum. Next base: position 28,161 of record NW_026857634.1, on the reverse strand, counting down.
GGGTAACTACTACATGCACTCAAATAAACGCACTGTTCATATATATGTTTACGATTAAACTCTGACACATTTTCAACAGGAAGGTCCCCAAACAATGATACAATATATTTTAAAGCATTCTAGAAATAATATATTTAGCTGAATGGTTATTTCATTGATACTCCATGAAAGAATGAATCAAAATCTTAGACTTCAATTTTAATGATAAAAACATCAAAGATGTGTTGTTATATATGTGTTTATTGTCTTAAAAGCATTCTCGAAATTGTCATTTCTGTAAAGTCAAATCAATACCTGAATGTGATTTATGGTATAAATTAATTTGTAAGTGGAATTTATATAGCTTGTTTATGTATGCCTTTTTATATTTTATGATTGTTTTAAAATAAAATCTAAAAATAATCTCATCAATGCCGAATACTGAAAGTCTTAATAAACATTTAATTATTTCAATATGATTTTTAATTAATAAACAAATTAAGCATTAACTGCAAAAAAAGTGAAGCAAATTATACAACAACATTCCATTTTCGTTATAATCATACAACTTTCATTCAAAATTAAGCACATTTGATGCTTTGTGAAAAATTATTACTTACCCTCCTCCATCCAATACGTTGAAATTGGTAAATACGTTCATGTCAACTTTGAAAATGTATTTTTTAAATGAAAATCTTATAAACCCTAAGTGCGTTAAACAGTTACATAAGCAATTTATAACATCAGAAAAAAGACCGTTCTTTTGGGTCATAAAATCAAAATAATTAAAAAGCACTTGACTGATATCTTAAAGTAATATCTTGTAGTTTATTAAAATGGAAAACTTAACAGAAGGAATGTAGTAATCAGATAACAATAGCAGATAAGACTTTTCATAATGAGTTATATCTAAGGGTTGCAATTTGAAATTGGTTCTATTTTTATATTGAATTATGTGTCCCGTAGAATAAAGGACTAAAAATTAGAAAATGTTACTTATGACTGACTCATTTGTGTTACAAGTGATCTAAACTGAGAAAATAAAATGCAATGACAAGATATTAACTACAGTTTTAACATTCTCATCATATTTAATTTATAGTTCAATATGGAACTAGAACTTATCAAGTAATTTGCTGACAGAACAGACTGCTTTTCGAAACATCTCTCATTATTAGGAAAACATTTACAACTTAAATAGTTGTTATATAGCCACAATCCTTGTGAAATTTAAAGTGTAAAATTCATACAGCATTGATAACTTATACACGTATTTTTAAAAGAAAAAAACGAAAATACAATTTTTAATTCACAATTTAAATGTCACTAAGTATGTTTGTTTGCACAGTGATGTATTGATATTACAAATAATATTATGTTCATAAGAGAAGAGCCAAAAAGTGTTTATCGTAATACAGCAACATATTCAATATTACACTCTTTGGTGTCCTTTAGGGATATCGTTTCCTCACTATTTTGAATTTCAATATCAGTGAACAGGAACCCACTTCTAGGATTTGTGTAAGATTTTTTTGTAAATGATAACCCGAGTGTCTGTTGTTAAAAAACACTGGTGTGATTATTTCCTGCTTGGAACATAATATACCACAGTTTGAACGCTTATTGAAACAATATTTTATGTTAATACGCATTATAGTATTGTTTCTATTAACGATTGAATTGGTAATGTTGCTCCAATACATTCTAATATTGTTTAACAGAGTTTAGATCTCAAAGATCAATAATAATGCAAAACAGTCTGCCAATTTCAGAAATATATGTAAAAAGGGGCATATGTATCATTGTATTAAATCTGTGAATATCTGATAAAAGTTGCAGACTTCTACTGAGGAATTTATACGAGTTCAGTAAAGTGTTTTGTCCATGACATTTAATCATTTCCGAATGCAAGATTTAGAGTGTTTCCTTTTTTAGAAATCTCATTTGTAATTGTTACATAAAGTATACCATATAAATAGAATCGTTAATACTCTTTTCTTAATTTATTTATTACATAGTTTTAGCCCCCGGAGAACAAAATTCACTTCAAATTAGAGCAAATGATTGCATAATAATTTGTAGTTATTCAATAAGGACAGCTAAGGTTTTAAAGAAGAGATATCTTTATTTACAGATTATTGACAATTATAGAATTTATAATTTATCAATTATGATTAACGCTTTGAACGCTTTGGGTGAACAAAAACATCGAGTTAACTTAAAGTATTAACCATAAACGTCTGTATTTATGTTTAATACTCCACTAACAAAAAGTGGTGTCAAGTATACGTCCTTTCATTCGTATGAAAGTTCGTCATATCTTCCTTGTCAAAACAACAATTTAAAAAAGAAATGGCTTATGTTTTTCGTAACTGTATAGTATTTCTAATATAGGGTAAGGTAATAAATACTGATACATGTATAAAGTTAAACTGAATCGCAGCAAAATACTATGGTTCTGAAAGAAACAAACATACATGAGTCACCATCTTATATTGTCGTTTAACAAGTGAAGACGTACAACGGCTATGGACATGATAGAAACACTGATAGTAACATTATTATGGCTTCTTTAATGGCAATTCAAAGAATGCAAGGAAATTCTGTAATATGAGAATTAAATTTACACAAGGAACGTAAATAAGTGTCAACAGGGTTAACATCAGCTCAAATAACAAAATGATTTAATTTATATCCGAACAAGAGCAAAAAATGTAGCTTTTTAATTTATGTTCCCCATTTTATTTTTAAATCAAACAGTTTGGATTCTTTTCTAGGTCAAGATGACCCCTAAATGTTTGAAATACATCAATTAAGAATGCGTTGATACGGAGCATAAATCAATTTAAACTAAATGTACTTAAAATACTAATATTCATCAAAATAGGCAATGTTTTTAAGTCTGTCTTTCAATCAAAATTTTAAGTTTTGAATATATTGTGATAAATTATGTTCATATTATCAAACCTATGTTGAATCATCTTTTAATGCAATACATTTTTTACACCGAAGTTTTTCTTATCAGTGGAAAAGCAATTAACTTCCATTTACATCGTACATCTTTCTGTCCTAGCCATCACTTGTGACATCTAATTTGGTGTCAACTGATGGGATTTTGTATTCCTCTTGTTTAATTGTATGTGATCAAAAGGTCAAGTTTCTATTGTAATATATATGTTTACCTTATGAGAGTTAGAAAATTGTTTACAACAGACCTACACCATGAGTTTCATCATCGATGTAGGTTTATCGAGATCAAATTGTATATATTCATTTGGTGTTGATTTAAAAAGTCATAAATTCATTAGTTAATCTAGATATTTCAACTGATTGAACACACCTGCTTGACAATGTTTAAAATCAATATAAAATAAAATGTTTGTTCCTATATCGTAAACAAGCATCAGAAATAGGGAAAAGTAATGGAATGTTTTTTTTTGTGGGATATACATTACAGCTTTTAATTTGCTTTCTTATATAGATGCTGAAAATAAATATAACTGTAACTTTAAATTTTCAAAAAAAAATGGTCGTTGCATTTATGAAGTATTCAAACATTCCGTAAGTCTCAGTGAAGTTTAAACTTTAAGAATCGTTTCATAAATGAATGATATAGAGTACCCACTGTTTCATAAATATTGATATGTAGCAATTTTACATGATTGTACTATATATTTCTATTTAAAAACAATTTGTTATCAATCATGCTTAGGTGCACTTTTGTGATCAAAAACATCTTGCGTAAATAGAATTGCACTAGTTTCTGTTGTTGTAACAAATATGTTTACACTGTATAAATAGGTTAGAATTATGACTGAAAGAATTATTGAACTTGGTAAGTGTTCAAAAGGTTTATATAATAGTTATTGTTTTAAGGATAACAATAAGAGTATTACAGAAGCTTACATATTTATTGGAATATGTTAAGAGAAATTGTTTTTGTATCAAAACTTTCTCATAAGATGTTTACTTAATTTATTATAAATATAAGGTTTATTTTATACTTTCTTAGCTTCCTTAATTTCGAGTATATAAACATGTATGAAATTGTTCATATTATTTGCTACCAACGTTTATTTATGACATGAATATTCATAAACAGGTCAAACAATAAACTTTATATTTATATAGAATTATATAATGAGCATACAATATTACCTAGTTTTTATGACTTGATTAAACATAAAAGGTCGCTACAATTAACTATATAAATCATGTAATTGTTGACAGGAATTTCTGAAATCAATTCCATATAATATATCGTATATCTTACCTGATAAGTCCGCAATTACTAAGTTGATTAAATAGGCGGTTTTCAAGCGGTATCTTTGCAAAACGGTTTTCATTAAAACTATCAGAGCCGATGAATTGCCAAAAATAGACACTATAAAAACGGGTACATAGATTATTGTCAAGAGATTTGATGTTGTGGCACTATATGTCGGTAAATGTGATCCAAATATATCCATAACTACACTAGAAGAATTCTCCAGAAAGAACATTTTACTTCCGTTATATGTATCACTTTCATTCATTTTAAATGTTATATTTATTAAACCTTAAAAATAGAATAGTTTAGATAAATGTTTATATCATTTAAGTGCTCCAATTATTTTTCTTAATGGTTCACATAAACCTCATATTCCAAATCACGATTCCATTCGTTTTATGAGCGTTCATTCCATATAATATGATCAAATATAATAACGTATTAACCCTGAACGTGTATTATTTTTGTAAATAAAAATCAAAAGCATCAGTTTTATTTACATTTCATTTCAATCTATATTTCTATAATAGAAACAACAGCAAAGTTTTTATATCGTTTGTTTTCAACTTTTGTTAGTTATAAATATGTTTTGTGAATTTCAATTCCCTGAATGTCGATTCAAATCCTTAGACAATAATTGTTAATCATAATTTCTCGTTAAGTGAATGAGCTTTTTAAGAGAGTAACTATAATGTTCGTTTTACTTTACTTCAACACAATCCACAGCGTCTTAAAACTGCGAAGAGAAAACAGATTTTCAATATCCTTGCTGATGCTTGCAACAAGATACCTTATATGATACCATTTGCTTTGACATTGTTCAAATATTGACAAGAGTGTTATTGAGAATTGTTACTTCCTTCTTTCTTCGTGATTATATGAATCGACAAAGAATATGATTACTTCCAATTTTCAGTCATAAATAATATAGGAACATTGTGTAAAAGACATTGACAAAATACTAGGAACTGATATAACAGATTGTGTCAAAGACATTTTATTTGGTGAAGCATTTTAGAAAAAATATAAAACGGCATTTTTGTCAACTCATAAAAGGACAAGAATTTTATTACTTGGTTTAAGCATAACAAGCTCCGCACCATATTACATATGTGAAAACAACATAGAAAACATATATGATACATTACAAATTAAACAGATAAAATTTAAAAAAATAAAAGTAAATGAAGAATGTTGAGTAAGGCAGGAAATTACTTTACAAATATTTGAATGTATATATTAAATAAAACTCAAATTTGTTTAGTTTTACCAAACATTATACATTTTATTTGTATTGTATAGTTCTTGTGGATTATTTAAAAAATGTTAAACTTATAATATAAAGATGGTAACATGTCCGATTGTGTCTCAAATCGTTAAATGGTATGTACAAGTGAACAACCGGTTAGGTCAGTCGTACATGATATAGTAATATGATATAGTACGATGCTGTCAAATTTGCTACAGTTTTGGTGTGTCCCAATCCAACGTAATATGATGACTATTTCCAGGTAGATGTAGTTCAACAATGCACGGTTTTCAAATAGAAAAGGCAAATTTCAAAAAATGTAAACAATGAAGTATATTGACTTCCATACAAAATACAATTTCACTATAACTGTACTTATTGGATGCTTTAAAATCTCACCAGAATTAAAAAGCTTTTGAGAAATAAAAATTAAAGCATTTTTGGGATATACTGGCATATATTGAAATGTTGTAAAGATTAAACTCTATACCAAAACGATGAAGCTAGCGTAAAGCGAACTTTAGTACAATTTTACATTGACCAAAACATTGAATTAAGTATATAATTATTATGAAGAAGATTCACAGCCAAATACAATAAATGATATGTAACTAATGGATCACTCTAATGGAAACATACAGCTCAGCAATAACAATGTTGATTATACATGTACAATGATTACATTTGGTATTTCACAATTCTTTAAGAAAGATTCCATTGCAGTAATACGAGTATTACTAGTAAATGAAACTAGAAATATCGAAACGTTACGGACATTTATAGAACTTTTGTAGTATATTTTAAGTATTATGAATGTTTTCGAAATAGATATTAAGTGCATTAGACAAGTAAATTTGCCGTAAGGGAAAGCTTTAATTTGTTACGCTCTATTCATTTATCGTGTAATATTGTATATTGTTTTCATTTCAATGGTATTTCTATGTGCTATAAAGTGTGTTTTCTATTTTCAGCGTTTTCTTTAACAAAGAATTGACACCTGAAGTATGCATGTTATTTTTTTATTAACAACATACTTGTTCATCATCTAACAAAATACAAACTCAAATACCATGTAATGCATTTCAACCACCCTGAAAGGATTGAAAAGCAAAATTGGTTACTTACAAGCGATCCGATTTCCATAGTGCATCATCCACATTTAAAAACTCGGATATAACAAAATTCCTTAAGATATGAGTTGAATTAATACGCAGTTATATAATACTGTGTTTAGGATTAATAATCATTTCCTTGCTTATTATATGTCACATCAAAATACATTATATGTTTTTAAATACAGTGTTTCTTATGGGCTCTGAAGAGATTCATTTTACATACGATAGAAAGGTCAAACATATGTTTTATAATGTTGTGATAATGGAATTAGAAAATATGAGATGCTTATAGCCTGAAGAAAATAGTACTGAATGTGACATACTTTGGCATGAAGGATGCTTATTACAAAGAAAGAGTTATTTTGACTCCATACAAAATACTAAAATAACTATAATTATACTTGTTATCACACAATAATAATAATTAGACAGAGAAAACAAAACGTTTGAGAAATATAGAATAAAATTGTTCAGGCTAAATGGGCTTTTAATGAGAGTAGATGAACGTTTAACATTAAGACATTAAAAAAACAAGCAATGAATATGTAGTGAAACACCTTAATGCAGCCAATTCTAATATCATACCCAATACCTCATTATATTTCAGCATTACAATGCTTACTATTATTGACGGCATACAGTATGTATTTATACCACAAAACAATAAAAGCAATATTTAAATAAAACGAACACATATATTTCTAAGACAATTGTTGATTCAAACGTTCATTGTTGTTTTTTGCTATTTGTTTTTTTTTCCTTATCTAAAATAAAGATTTTAGTATTGATATACAATTCTAATTGACTAATTTCATCAAGATATACAAATCAATTAACAAAATGCAATTTCGTCAATAAAAAAAGCTGAAAGGCATCTAATTGATATTTCTCTGAATCCCCCTTGTCACAATTATCAGACAAAGCAATACATCATAAAACACCACGGCAAAAATATCTCCTCATATATCGCCATTTAAAATGTTCTTTCGCAAACGTATGTTCAAAGGATGCCCCGCACATGAAGCTTCTTTTTCTGATTTTTAGGAAACTTTTACTCTTTAAGTATGGTTAAAAATCCATACCACTTAAGTTATTGCTTTGAAAAAATGATAGGTGTTTTTGTATTAAATCGAACCTACGATTTCCATTAATAACGTTTATTGCTATCGATGAAATTCTTTTCTGATATTTGGGAACAGTCAAAGGTTTGGAATTATTTTAAAAGAAAACATGCCTGCCCGATATTCGCATTTTACAGTGAACACAATGAGCAATTTCTTAGGAATGTGCAATTTCGCTGCAAACGTTTACGTAATACCTGAATTCAGAATTAAAGAAATGCATATATTCAATTTAAGGTTGAGAGGATTTATACTCACTCCGAAAACTAAAATTAAACTCTTAAGAAGTTCAACTGAATCGCTTGATAAATTGGATCACTGTAAACGGAAATTTTTTGGAAAAAAACAAAACAGAATGGTAATTAAAATTGAATTAAAAATCTTTTTTGTGCAATGTTTTGCCCGATTTGAGTAAAAGCATATAAATTGCTTTTCGTTATGTCGATAAGATAGGATAATTTTTTCAATATTTTGTATGATTTCGTGATAGAAACAAGACAATTTAGTTTCTATAATTATCTAGTGAGTTATATGTGAGAAAGAGAATACAGAAGGTCAAATCTATACCAAATTAAACTATTTATTACTTTTATGTCCTTGGTTTAAACTATGTCATCGCGTTTGGATAAACTAGGTTTCTTCTGTCTGTTAAAAATAATCTGGTAAAAAAGTGCAGAGACATAGATAACAGAGATAAGCAGCTCCTATATACTCCATTGAAATATCACTCATGCAAGTGAAAAATTAGGCATTTTGTAGCAAATAAAACTTAATGGATTAACTGATCACACAGTTTTCTTTAGTATTTTTATACTGATAACAACAATAAAGTGCACCGTCTGGATATTCTTACATAATTATCCTAGAATTTTTAGTTATTAATTATGATGACATATGTTTTCTATTATCTGCTATATATAGATGTGCAATATCAGATCATATATTTCACATTTACAAAAAAAAAAACATGTTTATATAGTTCTTCGTAACTTGTTGTCTTGCGTGATAATTAATTCTACCAACATGACAATTTATGACATGACTGAAGAAATAACTTTAACCTTATTTCCTATAAATCATTTTAAGCAAACATTCCTTTTTTAACGGCCATAAAAGTTACTTTTTTATTCAAATGAATAAAATTTGATATCGTTTTGTTCATATCTCATCAAACGGTATCTTGTTATATCATATACTTTTTGTATACATTGTTTATTCTTATTTTGTAACACGAACTGAAGGAGTAATACAAAGTAAATTTCTTCGTGCTTGGAAAGTAAATGTATATGACTTGACATTATATTTGTACAAACATGTGAAGTCAAAATGCTGTTAAATTAGGAATGGTGACAATTATGTTTCTTTAAAAAATTTCTTTAAAAAAGATAATAAATAATTTGTACATATGTGTCTTGTTAATTCATTTTTGTGAGGGAAAGGGCATTACACTTAATTGATCCATTGAATTAATTTTCAGTATTTAAACTATTTTTACTGAATCATGATGACTTATAAAAAGAAATCACACTTTCAACAACCTACATAATGCGATAAAGGAACTATAATTGAAACAGAAGTGTCTGGGCACAAATGTGTTTATCTAATTTACATAAAAGAAACCATTATCTGACATAGAACTATAATCAGGAACGCATTTAGTGAACTAAGTAATAACTTAAATATCTAGGGAATAAGAGTAGCTTACACAATCTGATTCAAGTTTCTATTTTTTGTGTTTAATGAATAAACTATAGAAGTACTAATGACACGGATCAAAAAACATATCGTTCGTTCTCTAAACAAAAGAACAAAGATAAAAGACGCAATCGATATTTTTTTAAACGAAATTAATCTTGGAATGATAAAAAGGAAACTGGAGGATATAAGAGTATTGAATTTTCACATATACCACATAATGTTCTGGTCGCCGCCTGCTCATGATAGTTTTTTATATGAAATTTAACCATGGCCTTATTGGCGTACGTCATTCTACACACATCACATGAAAATCTTTTTTGTATCCCCTTATTCATGTCGAGATTCCACCTGAAATTTACATAAATATTCAAAATTAAAAACTGAAATTTTACTGATTAAAAGTAAAAGACTATTTTTGTGTGCTAATCTGTTAATATTTTATACAAAGAGGTTTTACTTCAATTTTCATGAATTCGAATAATCAAATCGCGTATTTTAATTCAATATGTCAACCCAATGATACGATGCATGCGAAATTGTATATGTTAATCAGTTAGGTTAAGTAACGGTTAAACTCCATCATATTATCACAAAATGAATGATAGTGTTGACTCCATCACATTTTCGAGGGCTCATTTACATTGCCGATGGCGCCAGCACCTTGTCGATGACTCGATCACAATAATAAAAATTTGATTATTTGGTTTTCAAGTAAGTTCTGTAAGTTATTTTTTGTGTTGGTCCAAAGAGGAGGTTGGGACAATGCTATATACACGAATACATGGGCCAGCATCTACTTTACGGTAGGGAAATCACTCAAAATGTGTCTCCTCGTAAAAGAAAACCCACAAGGTTATATTTGGTAAAAGTTCTAGCAACGTCATTTTAGGGTATTTCTTATCGAAACTTCACCCAACATGATGAGAAAAATGTTCTACGTGGCATGACATTCTTCGATTTTTGAAAAACAAGCATGATCTTTTTAAATTGATATTTTTACTAAAATTTATTACCTTTTTCAGTCTTGTTTTCATCGAGGGCTCTGCAACGGAAGTGTTGATGGCTCTCATTTAAACAGATCACCAAAATGTGAAAAAGAGCCACCGTTTAGTAGGCGTGGATACGCATGGATAAATTATTCAATGTTTATTGGAGACACACACAGTCTTTAAAATATCTTCTTAAAGTTTGTGTGTGTTTCTCCAATAAACATTAAAAAAAATTGTGACTATCAGTAAGATGGTTGGACATTGTCCAATCTATATAACCTTTTAGATATTCGCCATGTTTAATCCCTTTCGTACGGAATGCCGTTAGGGCCATCGCCTATGAATGTATTGAACTAAAACGCGATAGTCGATAGTACGATGGTGAAAACGCGAAATCACGAAACTACGATGGTGAAAACGCGAAAGCACGATGATGAAAACGCGAAAGTATACGATAATGAAATCGCGACAATACGATACTACGATGATGAAAACGCGATAAACTATCGTGTTTTCACCATCGTACTGTCGCGTTTTCACCATCGTAGTTTTCGTTGATTTCGCGTTTTCATCATCGTACTGTCGAGTATCGCGTTTCAGATCAAACCATTCATAGGCGCCGATGGCCCTAACGGCATTCCGGAATGCCGTTAGGGCCATCGCCTATGAATATGTTAATCTGAAACGCGGATAGTCGATAGTACGATGGTGAAAACACGAAATCACGAAACTACGATGGTGAAAACGCGATAGTACGATGATGAAAACGCGATAGTACGATGATGAAATCACGACAGTACGATGGTGAAAACGCGATAGTACGATGATGAAAACACGACAGTACGATGATGAAAACGCGATAGTACGATGGTGAAAACGCGATAGTACGATGGTGAAAATGCGATAGTACGATGATGAAAACACGACAGTACGATGATGAAAACGCGAAATCACGAAACTACGATGGTGAAAACGCGACAGTACGATGGTGAAAACACGATAGTTTATCGCGCTTTCATCATCGTAGTATCGTACTGTCGCGTTTTCATCATCGTACTTTCGCGTTTTCATCATCGTGCTTTCGCAATTTCATCATCGTAGTTTCGTGATTTCGCGTTTTCACCATCGTACTATCAACTGTCGCGTTTCAGATCAACACATTCATAGGCAATGGCCCTAACGGCATTCCGTACTTTCGCCATTAGCACTATTGTTTTTCTTATCAAAGATTTTACTGCTTTGACGGGAATACAATTGTCTTTAAACCTAGCATATATGTATATTTACATCATACATCACTTTGATTTGGAGATCAAATGTGACATCTAATTTGCTGACAACTGATTGGATTTTGTATTCCCCTTCTTCGTTCTTACGTAAACAGAACGCTTAGTTTATCATCAGGCAAGGATCTTTGGACAGTTTGAACCTATATAGAATAGTGTTTTCTATATTACAAATACATCATATAGATGTAATAGTAAAAGTTAGTTGTGTATTTCTAATATCTACTCTAAAACATTTATTACATGTTATGAATTATAAAACATTTCTGTAATTGGTGTGATATGTAAATACGATCTTAATTAAAGTGAAATCGTTTCATTAATATTTTTCTATTTATGAAATATACCACTATCAAATAATGTATGAACTTATGATTAGACAGGGTCTGTCTTTATTTTGTATTACCAATCACTATTTCAGTCAACCAATGGTGGTAAAATTTGAGTAAACATATTTGAATCAAGTAAACAAATGTCGAGTATTAAATGTACTTAAATTAAACACGTCCTCATTATATTCATGCACGTTGAAAGATTAGTTTCTCACTTATGCTATGCCTGATACATGCAATGTTTTCAATTATTAAACCTACGGAATTCGTTATCTTTACGTTTAAATTATTTACATACTTGGTCAATCTTAGACTGCGAAGCAATCACTTGAATTTTGAACATTATATATATATTTGCGAAAACACATTCTTGTAAAAAGAAGCTAAAATAGATTCACACGAAAGTCAACGAGTAAGAACATATAATACCAAAAGAAATATCAGAACATAACCCGAAATGAAAGCTGAAACATTTTTTTTACTTTGGGTTTATATATGGTGCTAGGTCTTAAAGGTCTTTAATACAGTGAATAAATACTTTGAAAGTTCTAAGTATACAACATAACATCAAAGCACGAAATAATTATACACTTAGGTTGTTTGCAAGATACAAACCGGCATATTTCATATGCCATTCAAATAAAACATTGCTATTGTTTCATCAATATTTGATATAACTATGGAAGAAGTGCTCATTTTAGACCTGTCCATATGGATTGCTCTAAAATATTTGTTTTAAAAGGATAAATCGGAAATGTAAACTATTTACATATACTTTTAAACAATTATACCTCTATCAGGCTCTTAATTCATTATAAATTTATCTTGAAAACTTTTTACGTCGTAAATCAACATGAATAATTGTCTTTGTAAATATTATGTTTGTATAACACATGTGCTGATTAAAATCTATTGCCAGATACTGACATAGTCCTTTTCCAAATAAATAATGTCACAGGTTTTCATCAAAATGCAGACGTGACATTTTCTGTTAAACAAAATGGTATTTTATGTTTTCACTGTAAATTGATAGGGCGTAACTAAAGGCATAGGTAGATAAACAAAACGTTTACATCTAGGTATGACTTTAAATAATGTTCTTATAGAATAACTTTACGATGTTGATAAACGTGTGTGTCTTAATAATTCTAAGTTCAATTTATTGTGTATTTGTTGGGGTGATTGAAAGAAAGATTGCCGTCAATGCGGTTATTGTTAAATGTTAACATATTAAAATCGAACTGTTGAAAAGATATTTAAGATTTTAGATAGGAAACGTTTTCAGAAAAGACCATTTAGATCTACCATTCAAGCAAATAAATCATGCTTTATCTTTGCAGGTGCAATGGTGAAATAAAAACAGATTGAAGGAGTTAAATTTGCGCTAATAAAATTTCGTTTTATAAAGAAATAAATTTATAATAAATGAAATAATATATCTTAGTCTTCTGGTATAAGTCATAGAGTTATTGGCAAAAATTATTTAATGCAATAAATATTTGGAAAAGGTCTCAAAAACCCCTAAATATGGCAGTTTGATTCTTTTACAAAGTTTTTATTATAGTTCTTAATTAACTGTTTGATTTAAGTTATTAAGCCAAACACAAATTAATTAATAAATTAATAAATTAATATTACTTAATAATCTTAACTGGTGATAAGATAAATCAATATATTTTTCTTTGAACTTTCCTTTTGATACTTTCACTTTTCATTTTTTCATCGCATATAATCACGTCAATTAAATTTGCTAAAGGATTATCAATTTGTATCGAATTAAAGATTGCAAAGCCATATTATTCAGAAAATGGCTTAAGAATATTTACTAATTTCAAGCTAGTCTATAATGGAAAAAAAATACTGTACATAAAGTACATGATTTCACATGACCAGGCCGCTATAACGAAATTGATAAATAAGCGGTTTTTAAGCGGTATCTTTGTAAAATGTTTTCATTTAAACTATCAGAGCTGATGAATTAACAGGAATAGAGACTGTGAAAACGGGAACATGATATATAATTGTAAGGATTGTTTTATGAACGTGGTCCAAGTATATTTATAAGGAATAAGATGTAAAGTAGACTTGTTATATGATGTTATTTAAAATGTAGAAGCAAAATGTATGCAATATATCTATTGTTCCCATAGATGCACTATTACTCATTAATATTTTTCTTTTATAATTATTATTACGTATCAACAATGAAAGGGTATTACTTCTTGAAATAAAACATTCAAATTCTATTTATTACTAACGAACAAAATTCAAAAATCTCAATTAACGATCTTCCTTAGAGTTGAAATATAATTATCTTGTACTTCAAACTATTTCATAAGATATAGCACATCGTCTTAAAACTATCTAGAACTATTATTTTGTTGAATATATATGCTGATGCTCTGCATGAGATATGCATAGCTGACATCAAGCCATTTATTGTTTATGGTCTTGTAGATCTAGTTCTTTGTTATTTACTGTTAAGTACTAAAGTTACGAAGATTGTAATCGAGAATTTAAAATCCAATTTATAGGATTTATGACACAAATAGACGAAAACAAATATTGGAAACCATTATAAAGATCAGAAAAATGACATACCTGACAAATCAGCTATAACGAGGTTGATTATATATGCTGTTTTCATCCGGTATTTACGGAACACATTTCTTAGTAAAAATACCAATGCAGTTATATTACCGATAAATGAAACTAGAAATATCGGCACGTAAAGAACAGTTAAAATAACTGAAGTTGTATCCGTCCAATATTTTGAATGTGACCCAAATATATCCAAAATTATATTAGACGAATTTATTTGCCAGAAGAAAAGGCTTATATTCGTTTCACCACTTTCATTCATCTTGTTTTATGGCATTTGTTTAGATGTCACAAAAATACTTATTGTTGTTTCTATTTCAAATTGCTGCCTGTAGTGAAAGCAATGTTTTTAACATTTAAATTCATCGAAAGCATATCATTTTAAGTTAAAAAGCCATTGATTTGATTAATCATAAACTGAAACTATTCACCGGTTAACTAAATCCAGAATTTAAACACCAATACTGGTTTTTCTTAAACTCTAAAATAATGGAAAACCAAAGTGGTTTCTAAATTTTTATCCGATTTCCACAGTGCGTCTATCTCTTCAAAAAAACTCAGATAAATGAATACATTTGTATGTCAATATTTATGCTTGCTCCGGAAAAACGCTAATGAATAAAGAACATTACTTCTAAATAGGTCCTGAAATCATCGCGAGCTTAGAAAATATTAGGAGTGCTGCATTCTTTAACGTGCTATAATGTTTTTTCAAGGAATATTTCAAAAGTGTTATATTATAATCATTAAGCAACACATTTTTAAAAGATTGTTCTTAACATTTAACACATTATGTTGCTCTATACCCAGCTCATATAAACATAACATCGTAAACCCGAGTTTTAGACCATACTTTAAAAGCCTACAAGCATCTCCAGACTCGTCAGACTGTTTTACGTTAAATATTTAGAATTATGGACGTATTATATCTCATTAAAAAAAACTTGTCACCATATACCTTGCCGTTCGATGCTGCAGGAATATGATTGAATGAAGTTGATAATAAACCGTCAAGGCCTTTGAACTAATCATTGAAATTGCCGCTGATGGATATGGAAATGTCATGCTCTATGTTTTTTTTCTTTATGTCGTAAATAATTTGTTTGACTAGAAAGTCAATTAAGATTTACATATCTGATATGTTGACTGTATTGACTTCTTTTCTCAAATAATCAACATCAGTGTCTTAGTAAATGACAATACAAGAAGACTATGAAACATTGTTTTTACCGAATTCAACGAATATTTTTTTGAATGATAATTAGTCACACTTCATTATTTTTTTATCAACAATTTTCATTAATCAATTCTTCCCTTTACCTGACAGTGTTATGAATGCCAGTGCTCAAAGTTTCCATTAGCTAGACAGATTCTATGAAGACGAGTTTATTTTCATTTTTCCTCGATAAAAAACACATTCTTAAAAGTTTCTATTATATGTGACAGTTTTATCAAAATATAATGATATATTTACATTAAATACACATAGCTCAAGGACAAATCGTCGTATTTTCCTTTCAAATGTGTCTTGAAAAACAATATTTTTTGTTTTGTTTTTTGTAGTTTTGTTTCTTTTCAAATAAAGATACATAGAATATCATAATGCACAAAACTAAATTATACACGATCAGTGCACTAAGCTTAATGAAATATTGAGCACAAGTCGACGTAATTCAATTCACAGCACGTGCACTTTCAATCAATCATTTGCAGCGAGTTGTATTGGTTGAAGCTTCATGAATACTCCATACTAATTGTTCAATTTTCAAGTGTTTTAATCAAAGAAAAGGACTAAAATTACATAACTATTCAATGAACTATGCAAATTCAAATCAAAGATTGGTTTACAATTAATATAAAGCATGGAAGAATTGTAACAACAACAAAAAATACTTTGTACAATACTGTACGTCTGTCTTTTGATATGAAAACAAAGAAGGGTAGCATTTAATGAGTGCATCCAAAGAAAAACACAGAAACACAGGGACACTTAAAGGAATCATAGCAAGGAATAGAACAAAAACAAAGAGGCAAAGTAAAGGCGGAATTAATTTTGTATTATTAATGATCTGGTGACCTTTATTGAAACTAAGTGAAAGAGTATACTTAACGTAAGAAAAGACATAAGTGTAATCACAATAGGATATATCAATAAACTAGGCATTCATTTTAGGATATAAATACATGTATAAGGTAAATGATATTTATATGTCTTTACAAAATGTATCTTTGAAAAAGAAAACACCAAAAGAAACATGTTACTTATTGTAATTGAATCCTTGACTATGTTTTGATTTGTTAGAAAAATGCTTTAAATAAAATTGATATTCAAAATATTAATGTTCTTCTTTGATTACAAACGAAAACTGTTTCAACTTGAAGTTCGTGAACAGCTTATGACAAAACAGACACGATTTCATCATGTAAAATTAATATGAAATAACTTAGAACTACGGATTAACGTATTCTTTGTTATTATCGAGCCATCACTAAGTTCCGTGAGTTACCTTATTTCTAAAGTGTGCAATGTTTTGTTTTCTTATATATATCAACACCATTTAAATGAAAAGGTCCACTCCTCATTTTATGATATAATAACATAACGAAATTATTATGATATTATTATGATATTTAGATACATGATCTACCAACTAAATTTATGTAAAAATATTAAACAATAAGGGATGCCAGTTTTTCCCTGTAATGATTTTATTATACTCGTAATTATAATGCAATTTTGATTTTTAAATATCAATCATTTAAAACTGAGAGTTTTTGCTTGTTTGTTTGTTTTGGATTTTACGTCACATCGACACAGTATAGGTCATATCGCGACGTTCCAGCTTAACTGGTGGAGGAAGACCTCAGGTGCCCCTCCGTGCATTATTTCAGGCACGAACGAGTACCTGAGTAGAACCTCCGACTTTCCATAAGCTAGCTGGATAGCTTCCTCACATGAAAGAATCCAAAGTCCCTGTCGGGATTCCAACCCCCAGAGGTGAGGGGCAAGTGGTTTGAAGTCAACGACCTTAACCACTCGGTCACGGACGCCCCTAAACAGAGAGTGGATAGACATTTGCATGAATTATAATTTCAACTAACCACAACTAAACGTTTAAGAAGGCAGTAGCGCATTTGATTACTTTACTTTTTATGACATATTATTGAAAAGGTTAACGTAATATAACAATAATTCATGAACTATAATATGATATAACATAATAACTTCAAGTATCTCTTTTTAAAAATTGATTTTTCCAGGTACCTTCACACAATATGGAGCATGATTAAAATCCTTGTTTATGTAATTTTATTTTCTCATTTTATTCATTTATTGTATATCAGCAATATTTATTGCATGTTGTTTGTCATTTTATTCATATATCTCGCTAAAGAATGTCAATTTTACGAATTTCAATGTAAAGAAAAACATGTAAGCTGGGATAAACTGTTCATCAAGTGCATTTTATGTAACCATTAGTTTAGACTAAATAGAAGGGTCGTGAGACAAACACGTATATTGTTCTCAGTAACCCGATTAAAATATTATGGAAAAAGGTCAAATAGGACAAAAAGCCATCATTTACTTTTATACTAGGGGCTGTAAAAGCAATTACAAGGCATACTATTTAAATGAATAATGTTTCTCATGTGTAGAAATAGTAATCAAGAAAGAAATAAACCAGACTACGATTACTAGAATCATTTTCTTCAGCCAGAAAATGTGTTATAGAGAAAATACATCCTTATTACGTCAGTAAATAACAAGAAATAAAACAAAATTACGCATTATTCAAAAATTAAGATAAAAGCTTCAAATCGAAAAGAAAAGCCTATAAATTTCAAATTATATCTGTATTGTTTATTTCACTAAATGTGAACGTACAATGCTTGAAAAGGACAACAGGCATGATTATAATCAAAGTGTAAATACAAACTTTCG
This sequence comes from Ruditapes philippinarum, assembly GCF_026571515.1. Lineage (NCBI taxonomy): Eukaryota > Metazoa > Mollusca > Bivalvia > Venerida > Veneridae > Ruditapes > Ruditapes philippinarum. Next base: position 9,578 of record NW_026857634.1, on the reverse strand, counting down.
ATATTTTGTCTTACGTTCTGTGTAACATTTTGACAAATATGAAGTTGTTAAAAATCGTATCGTTTGTTTTCATACAAAATGCCTTGTGTTAAGGGCACACGCCACTCATTAACCGCAATAAAATACAAAAACAAGAAAGTATTATTATATGTTGTTAATTTCTTAACAGGAGGAAATGAACGCTTACTACTATTTAAACAAACAAAAAACTCATCAGAAAATGATATAAACTATTTGCCCATTTTTTGGGAAAAAAAAAACAACAAAAAAACAATTTCCAATTTTTGAATCGATAACTTTTATATACAAATTCCATCTTTGAATAAATATAACATTTCTTTGGACAAGATGACAAAATCGTTATGCATATCCTTACATGTGACTACAATCATTTGTAGATCGATCAGTTAATTATTGTCCCTCTGTAATGGCGATTAGATAAACGCCTTTATGATACTTGATATGTTTTGAGTAATATGCATATCGTTTTCATCATTTTTACTGCATTCATAGTCTTTCAAAATCCGTTTGCAATTACTTACTTATTTCAGGTATAAACAGTATTAACTATAAATTTTACGTTTTCTAGAAATTTAATTTACAATGCAATAGAATTCTTGCAAATGGTCAAGTCTTAAGCAAACAATAATGATAACAACACTTTATTAAATTCTATCGTGTTTCAGAAAAATACTTTTACAGTGGCATATGATTCTTGCAGCAGATCAAAACTAAAGTGACACGAAAATTAATCACAACATTTTATCAAAATATATTGCATTTTAGAAATAAATGTTAATTATTATGGTAAAAACGCCTAATTTATAAGTCAAACTACCATAATCTGTGGTATGATACAGTGTAATGTGTGCATGAAAGTGTACAAATGACACAAATACGTGAATTATGTAATGTTTTCTGTGTTATCAATTATACGACGACAGTAATTGCATAGCACTTGAGATTTTAGAAAGTTTTTGCTGATATAACATTATGGTATAGACGTGTTTCTATCACAATTTAGCTTTATTACCAGTATAGTATAAACATCCTACTTTTTTTCAGACAGAAATAGTATGGTAATTATTTATTTTGTTCACAAGAACAAGCTAATCAAAAATACTTTTTTGTTAGATATTTTACAGTCAAATATATTTAATTTTTTATTCGATTTTATTTTAGTTATTTCTTTATTATAAAGGGTGGGTATGTGTGTTAAAATGGAGAATCCCTTAAGAAAGTCCGACATGACTTATTGAGAATGTTACAGGCTCGGTTTGAGTGATCCTGGTCATGGACAGAAGTGTCCACGCCCCCTCCCCCTCCTTCCATCCACAGATGTGTTCATAACTCAAATTAAAATTTTTAAGGTCATATAAGGTCTTTACAATATAAATGGTGGAGGGCGTGCGTTGATGTGACTTATCGCCTTTTTTGCTCGACGGGGCACGACCGAGTGTTACCACTTCATTAAAATGCCTGATTAACTTATTCACATCAACAGATCTAAAGCTCCCGGTTTGTACTGAACCCACAACAGTATACGACAAATTGTTTGAAGTCAGCGACCTACTATTTGCATTTACTATTGAATAAACTACCTTAATCACTGACTGATGTCTGTTGATATTTTACTAAAAACATGAATACTGATAACATTTTCCAGTGACAGACTTACGTCGAGTTTGATTATTGGAAATGTCTAAATGTTTCACGGTCTGAAGCATTAGCTTTGAATTGAATTTATCGCGATAATTTTTTAAGCATCTTGTTATTTCTACTACAACTATAAATAACAGTCTAGAAGAATGTAATAGAAATTATTTTTACACAAAAGTTCCATCTTGACTATGGCTCAGTTTCTTCTACATGTTTACCTGTATTAACACAGATCATCATCTCAAATATATGTTAAAAGGTTTTACAATTATTCATATCACTGATGATATAAATGTACGATGCTTAATTTCAGTTGATGTTACAAAATTTGTCAATTTGATAAACCATATGATTCATCATAAACTGATTTTCAGTACATAATGTCAATGTCTTGTTATATACATGTCTCATTTATCAATTTTCCATCTTCATGCTTTTGCTAAATAACGTATGTAATTTTTTTCATGTCTATATTTTGTTATACATGTAAATTATATGTCAATTATCAATGCCAAAATTTTGTTAAATTGTTTATGTCCATGTTTTTTTTATAATATAGCATAATATCATCCAATCATCTATGTCAAGGTTTTGTCACATATCATATGTCAACTTTACGTGCCATTGATTTGTTAATTTTAATGTAGGAACATATGACTCTTCAGTATTGTAGGTAAAAGATTTATAGATATATTTTTATCATTATGACCTATGCTTTCTTTAATGTATGCAGTACGATTGAAACGAATTGTTTTAGGAGTAGGTAGCGTGACTATGGTCAATAAAATATAATAGTTTACCATAATACTATGTGATTGATGCCATTACGACGACATAATACTTCTCTTAACTTATATAACCATAACGCTGACGGGTTTTTAATGCAGATTCTTATCGGCAAATGACATGCATTTCACAGGAGAAAATGCACTGCCTTACAGAACAAGGTTTTATATTCGTTACATCACTCCACTTTGCCTAATACTATGAAGATTTTATAAAAACAAAACATACCATTGTTTCTCATAAATTATGTCAACTGATACTTTTCTAAGGTTTCATTCTGTCACTTATTTGACATAAAAGCGTCCAAAAGAAAATAATGAATTATTCGAGATAAAATTCAAATGTACTCTTTATCTCGTTTTGTTTACAATCATCAAGGTTTTTGACATTTTCTGTAGACAAGCAACTTATTTACTTAATAAACCTGAAAACTCAACATTTCAAGAAACTTATATTAGATAGTATAAAACCAAACAATATGTTACTAAGTACAAAAACAAATAGATAATTTTTATAAAACTGAAAACAAAATAGAACGATATCGTTGATTGAATAAAATTGTGTTCGAAATAGAGATATTGAACCAAATTCAAACTAACAGCTGGACTTTCATAGAGCAAGATTAATAAATTCTATATATGTTGTTATTCTGAATGCTTTGAAGGTTTCTAACTTTTGTTTTGTCTTTTTGATTTTCAATGAATTTATCGCTGTTTCCTTTATTTTCTTTCCATTTGTTAACAGCTTTGAAAATGATACATGGTCTGATCTCAAAACCACATGTTTTAGAATTAATTAACTGAATAAGTAGATTTCAATTATCGTTTCCCTTGTTTCTTCACATTGACTTTAACCATAAGGCCACGTGAGAAAAGAAACGTTTATGGCTACGAAATAATCTACATGCAATCCAGTTTCATGTAGAATAAAATCAGATTCCCTGAAATGGACAACATTCAATACTAGAGGACGGTCATTTATTACGTACATTTTAGTGATCAGACTTGAATAACGTGGGAGGTGTGACAATTGCTGCCATCTAATATTATCTAAAGAACCGTATTATGAAATCAAGTCTGCTATTTTCAATCATTTATTTTATTGCTTTCAATGTTCCCGAAATGAATCTTCTGACAGCATTTATTAACTGGATAAAATCGAGCATGCACCAGTTTCAATTTTTTTTTTGTTTTTTGGCGTACTTTATGGATTCCGGTTTTTTTAAATACCTCATTAAAAATGTTAATTGTAACATTTTGCACATTTGAATTACTTTGTCAAAAAATAAAATAAAGTTATTTCGCGGGGTTAATTATTTTCATACAAGAAACCAATCGTTTTCGCTTTGAGACATTAAATTTTGTGATTATATTTTATTTTGCTGACATGAATAATCTATTTATGTAACATACAACGCTTATTATGCTGTAAGTAATAGAAAGAGCATCGAAACACGAGGCTATCCGATTTGTACGAGGGGGCGTAGCCCCTGAGTATTCATAAGATTGCCGAGTGTTTCCATGTTCTTTCTCTTTTGTATCATGGTCAAACATAAAAACATGTTCCCTGTTGTCACAATATAATTTCCTAGAAAAATTAACCAATGAACGAGCATCTGAAAATGATATTTCTATCGTTTTCCTTTCTCTGTCGTCAAAATAAGTAAACCTCAGCAAAAAAGAGACAATCAACGGGCATGCTCTGGAGTGCTGGTAATTAAAACCTGCACTCCAGTTAACGCTCTGTGCATGTATATGTATACGATTTAACTCTGACACATTTTCAACAGAAATGTCCCCAAACTATGATACAATATATTTTAAAGTATTTTAGAAATAATATTTAGCTAAATGGTTATTTCATTGATACTCCATGAAAGATTGAATCAATATCTTAGACATCAATTTAATGATGAAAACATTAAAGATAAGTTGTTATACATTTGATTATTATCTGAGAAGCATTCTCAAAATTGCCATTTCTGTAAAGTGAAATCAATAACTGAATGTGATTTATGATATAAATTAATTAATTTGTAAGTGGAATTTATATAGCTTGTTTGTGTATGCCTTTTTATATTTTATGATTGTTTTAAAATATAATCTAAAAATAATCTAAAAATAATCTCATCAATGTCGAATACTGAAAGTCTAAATAAACATTTAATTATTTCAATATGATTTTTAATTAATAAACAAATTAAGCATTAACTGCAAAAAAAGTGAAGCAAATTATACAACAACATTCCATTTTCGTTATATTTCGCTTGATTATTGGAAATGTTACACGGTCTGAAGCACTAGCTTTGAGTTGAATTGTTCGCGATAATTTTTTAAAAATCATGTTATTTCTACTACAACTATAAATAACAGTCTAGAAGAATGAAATAGAAATTGTTTTTACGACAAAAGTTCTATCTTGACGATGGCTCAGTTACTTCTACATGTTAACCTGTATGAACACAGATCATCATCTCAAACATATGTTTAAAGGTTTAACAATTGTTCATATCACTGATGATATAAATGTACGATTCTTTTTCAGTTGCTGTAACAGAATTTGTCAATTTGATAAACCATATGATTCACCATGAACTGATTTTCATTACATAATGTCAATGTCTTGTTATAATCATTTAATGTATCATTTATCAATTTTCCATCTTCATGCTTTTGTTAAATATCGTATGTATTTTTTTTCATGTCCATATTTTGTTATACATGGAAATTATATCTCAATTATCAAAGTCAAAATTTTGTTAAATTGTTCATGTCTATGTTTTGTTATAATATATCATCCAATCATCCATGTGAAGGTTTTGTCAATTAACATGTCAACTATCCGTGCCAATGTTTGTTAATTTTAATGTAGGAACATGTGACTCTTCAGTATTGTAGGTAAATATATATATAGGTATACTATTATCATTATTTCTTATGCTTTCTTTTATGTATGTAGTATGATTGAAACGGATTGTTTTTAGGAGTAAATAGCGTGACGTTTGTCAATACAATATAATAGTTTACCATTATACTATGTGATTCATGCCATTACGACGACATAATACTTCCCCTAACTTGTATAACCATTACGTTATTACATAATGCTGACAGGACGTGTTTTAAAACATTTTTATCGGCAAATGACATGCATTTCACAGGAGAAAATGCACTGAAAAAAATACAAGTTAGGAGAAGTATTATGTCGTCGTAATGGCATAGAATTTGATTTTTATATTCATTATATCACTACTTTGCCTAATACTGTAAGGATTTTATAAAACAAAACATGCCATTGTTTCTCATAAATTTTGTCAACTCATAGTTTTCTAGGGTTTCATGCTGTCTTGTACTTAACATAAAAGCGTCCAAAAAAAATAATTTATTATTCGAGATAGAAATCAAATGTACTCTTTATCTCCTTTTGTTTACAATTATCAAGAATTGTGACATTTTTCTGTAAACAAGCAACTTAATTACTTAATAAATCTAAAAAAAACAACAGTTCAAGGAACTAATAATAGATTGTCTAAACCCAAATAATATGTTTCTAAATAAAAAACAAGAATGTGATTATTTTGATAAAACTGAAAACAAAATAGAAAGATATCGTTGATTGAAAAAATGTTTTCGAATTAGAGATATTGAAACAAATGCAAACTAACAGCATGACTTTCATACAGAAAGACTTATAATTTTATATGTGTTGTTATTCTAAATACTTTGAAGGTTTCTACTTTTTATTTTGTCGTTTTGATTTTCAATGAAATTATCGCTGTTTCCGTTTGTTAACAGCTTTGAAAAATGATACATGATCTGATCTCAAAACCAAATGTATGAAAATTTATTTACTGTATAAGTAGATTTCTATAATTGTTTGTCATTGACTTTAACCACAAGGCCGTGTGAGAAAAGAAACCTTTCTGGATACGGAACAATCTACAACTTAAATATATCATGCAATCCAGGTTCATTTAGTCTAAGAATAAAATCAGATTCCCTGAAATTGACAACATTCAATCCTAGAGAAAGGTCATTTATTCCGTACATTTTAATGATCAGACCTGAATAACGTGGGAGGTGTGACAATTGCTGCCATCAAATATTATTTTAAGAACCGTATTATGAAATCAAGTCTGCTATTTTCAACTCTTTATTTTATTGCTTTCATTGTTTCTGAAGGAATTCTTCTGACAGCATTTATTTACTGGATCAAATTGAGCCTGCAACAGTCTCATTTTTTCGTTTTTGGCGTCCGTTTTTCTAATATTCAATTGTAACATTTTGTACATTTGGATTATAAAACATTGCTATTTCGTGAGCAAATTATTTTCATACAAGTAACCAATCGTTTTCGCTTTGAGACATTAAATTTTGTGATTATATTTTATTTTGCTGACATGAATAATCTATTATTTATGTTACATAAAACGCTTATTATGCTGTAAGTAATAGAAAGAGCATCGAAACACGAGGCTATCTGATTTGCACGAGGGGGCTGAGTATTTATCAGATTGCCGAGTGTTTCGATGCCCTTTCTCTTTTGAGCCATAGTCAAATATAAAACCATGTTCCCTGATGTCAAAATATAAATCCCCAGAAAAAAGTAACCAATGAACGAGCATCTGAATATGATACTTCTATCGTTTTCCCTTTCTTTGCCGTCACAATAAGTAAACTCCAGCAAAAATGAGCCAATCAACGGGCATGCTCTTGAGTGCGGGTAACTAATACATGCACTCAAATAAACGCACTGTTCATATATATGTTTACGATTAAACTCTGACACATTTTCAACAGGAAGGTCCCCAAACAATGATACAATATGTTTTAAAGCATTCTAGAAATAATATATTTAGCTGAATGGTTATTTCATTGATACTCCATGAAAGAATGAATCAAAATCTTAGACTTCAATTTTAATGATAAAAACATCAAAGATGTGTTGTTATATATGTGTTTATTGTCTTAAAAGCATTCTCGAAATTGCCATTTCTGTAAAGTGAAATCAATACCTGAATGTGATTTATGGTATAAATTAATTTGTATTTGACATTTATATAGCTTTTTGTGTATGTTTTTTATACTTTATGATTGCTTTGAAATAAAATCTATAAATAATCTCATAAATGGAGAATACTGAAAGTCTGAATACACATTTAATTATTTCAATATGGTTTAATTAATAAACAAATTAAGCATTGACTGCAAAAAACAGTGAAGCGAATTATACAACAATATTTAACAACATTCCATTTTTGTTATAATCATACAACTTTCATTCAAAATTAAGCAAATTTGATGCTTTGTGAAAAATTATTTCTTACCCTCCTCCATCCAATACGTTGAAATGGGTAAATACGTTCTTGTCAACTTTAAAAATCTAATTTTTAAATAAAAATCTCATTAACCCTTAGTGCGTTAAACAGTTACATAAGCAATTTATGACATCAGACAAAATATCGTTCTTTGGGGTCATAAAAATCTAAATAATTAAAAAGCATTTTAGTGATATCTTAAAGAAATATCTTGCAGTTTATTCAAATGGAAAACTAAACACAAGGAATAATGTAGTTAGATAACAATAGCAGATAATAGTTTTTTTCATAATGAATTATATATCAGAGTTGCACTAAGGAATTGATTCTATTTGTTCATTCAATTTTGTATCCCATAGAATAAAGGACTTAAAATAAGAAAAGTTACGTCTGACTCACTTGTGTTACAAGTAATCCTAACTCAAATTGAATTATTTGAAAATAAGATGCAATGACAAGATATTAACTTCATGTATAACCCCTTCATCATATTTAATTTTAAGTTCAATATGGCACCAAATTTTATCAGCATATAGCAACTTATCGTGATACAGCAACATATTCAATATTCAACTTTTTGGTGTCCTTTCGGGATACCATTTCTTCACTATGTTGTATTTCAATATAAGTGAACAGATACCCACATTTAGGATTTGAGTAAGATTTTTCTAAATTATTACCCGAGTGTCTCTTGTTAAAAAACACTGGATTGGTGTGATTATTTCCTGATTGGAACACATAATTCTGGAAACAAAGTGATCCCTCGGAAGCATTAATCACAACAAAATAACATAAGAATTGCAGACTCGGTTTGATTGAGTCTGTACATGAGGGATAATAAATAAGTGCAACATCCCTCGCGCCCCCTAGCACCGGCTTGAGCGGTACTCAATTCTCAACACTTTATAGTGCTGGCATTAATGACCCCGAAGGACCAGAAAATAAAACAACACTGAAGTGAAGTACGGGGCAACTTTTTACGGCTGCCACACGGCACTTGACACCTGCTGTTGTGAAGTACAAAATTCTGGAAACAAAGTGATCCCTCGGAAGCATTAATCACAACAAAATAACATAAAAATTGCAGACTCGGTTTGATTGAGTCTGTAAACCGTAGTTTGAACGTCTTGTTCATAAGCTTATTGAAACAATATATAATGTAAATACGCATTATAGTATTGCTTCTATTAACGATTAAATTGGAAATGTCTGCTCCAATAAAAACTGATACTTATATTGATAGCAGAGTTTAGATATAATATTAGTCCTCAAGGGTAAATAATAATGCAAAAAGATCTGCCAATTTCAAAAATATATGTGAAAAGGGGCACATGTATCATTGTATAAAATCTGTAAATATCTGATAAAATTTACAGACTTTTATTGCAAAATTTATACGAGTTCAGAAAATTGTTTTGTCTATGACATTTAATCATTTCTGATTGCAAGACTTAGAGTGTTTCCTTTTTTAGAAATCTAATTTGTAATTGTTACATGAAGTATACCATATAGAATCGTTAATACACTATTCTTAATTTATTTATTACATCGTTTTAGCCCCCGGAGAACAAAATTCACTGCAAATTAGAGCAAGTTTGTGGTTATTCAATAAAAAGCTAAGGTTTTAAAGAAGAAATATCTTTATTTACAGATGATTGGCAATTATAAATTTTAATAATTTATCAATTATGATTAACGCTTTGAACGCTTTGGTTTTATAATCCACTAACAAAAAGTGGTGAGTGCATACTATGTATATGTCAAGTATACGTCCTTTCATTCGTATGAAAATTCGTCTTATCTTCCTTGTCAAAAC